>NC_041385.1:838496052-838517622 GCF_002162155.2 Triticum dicoccoides
ATGCGATGGCTTGAGGTTGCAGCCGATAGTTCGTGCCCTGTCGATAGAGATCTGCAAATATGCAGCCGGAGATAGTGGAGCTCAGAAACCGAGCAGAAGCCGCGGCTGAAAAGTTGGGCTTCTGCTCCTCATAGCCGGCTCCAAAGTGGCCAATGACTGGTTTGCCTCCCGCAAAAGCACGTAATACTGCCGAAATACCCTTATCGGTTCAGTCAAATACCCAATCAACACGAGCGACTTTTCCTCATCACCCCAACCACGGGTAAGGGTGGACATGGTCCAAGCCGGTCCAAGTCGTCGTTTGGACAGGCTGCCGCCGGTCCGAGCCGGACCGGACCGAGAAGCATGGCGGTCCTGTTTTTAGGGACCAGACCGGCAATGGCGAAGCTCGGGCCGGACCGAGAGGACCGGTCAACTGACAAGGGCAGAGCGCACACTGGAGCTCCAGCGGTCTTCGATCCGCTCGATCGGACCAGCTTTAACTGGACCGGGCCAAAGATTTTTTTGGTCCATCTTTTAGGGACCGGACCGGCCTTTTTTTAGCGGGCCTGGATCGAGCGGGCCGAGTCGGACCGGACCGCTTCGTCCACACTGAAGCGCGGGTAGGGTTCCTCGCTCGCCGCCTCTGCCGACGGACGGCCTCAGCTTCTTTCCGTATCGGCGGATCTGGCCGTTGCCGGATCTGGCCGTTGCCGAATCCGGTATTGGCCGTCCCCTTCTCTCCCTGTTTAGGCTCCTTTGCTGGCCCCTCCCTCTACCAGCGTGGGCGGCGAGCGAGCGGTGTGCGTGCTATGTGTGTGTGTTCTGCCGCTGCTGCCTTCGCTATGTGCTTGTGTTGGAACCTGTATGAGCATTCATCAGATTGTATGTCTGTTTTACAAGATCACATGTTTCTTTTTCTGCAGCTTCACAAACTATGAGGAAAATCATTGAGATAAATCCCTACATGTGGGCAACGATGCCAGCCGATGTTGTTACATGGTGCTGCTGCTATGAAAAAATGATTCTCGTTTGGAATTGATTGTAAATTGGTACGGGGAATTTTTTCGTAGCTGTAATACTAATTGGTAATCTATGTTATGATGAGTTCCAATGTATTGTCATATGTCAAATTTGTCTAAATACACTATCTACACCATCAAACAAGTGAAATCCTCTATAACACTAAGGTCCCTAGTTTTAAATAGCCCACATTTAATTGGGGTCTCCAATTAAAATTGGGTCATCCGATTTTGACCGGGTCAACAATTCCACAAAGCTCTCTCATTAAATTGTTTTGTACTATACACTATGCTTTCTAATTTTTAATGTCTAACAATTAATTAAGGTATTCAATTTAGAATTGTGCGATCGAATGTTGGCCAGGTCAACAATTTCTCAAGCTCTCCTATTCAATTCTTTTAATTCACTATGTTTCCTAATTTTGAAGCTCTTTCATTCAATTAAGGAATTTAATTTGTGATTTGGTTTACGACTTTGACCGGGACAACAACTTTTCAAATCAATTAGCCGCAACCGGCCTACAAAAACATATCAATCCCATGCACCCTCCCACCACTAAGAAAAAAGAAGCGCCATCATGTGATATTATAGCACCAATATAGTATATACAACCACCGACATAGAAATTTCTTCACATAAATATAGATTGGTTAGCGGATAGCACCGAATCACACCACGAAAGGCCACCCAATCAACGCATTATAAATAAAAATAAAACACACCCTATCATCTCCCCTACCCGCCAAACTAAACATTCCATCGGTTTTAAAATATAAGGGGTATTAGTTTTTTCGAAAGTCAAATTTCTTTTTACCTTGACCAAGTTCAGAGCAAAAATATCAAACACTGAGAATACTAAACAAAAAAAAGTATGGAAATTCATTTCATGATGAATCTAAAAATCCCGATATGATATGATGGATTTTAATATATTTCTCGAAATATTTGATCAAACTTATAAGTTTTTCCTTTTCAAAAAAGTAATACACCTTATATCTTGAAACAAAGTGATTCTTTCTTAAGAGACCCAACAACACCATCGACGCAACAAAGTGCGCCCAACCCTTATAGTTTTAGTTAAAACCCATGAAAATGGCCATTTGCCGCAAAAAGAACTCTTAAATGAGTCATTTACAATCATAGCAGTACAATCAAGACGTTAAACTGATTTACCGAACAATTAAGGGCATTTTGGTTATTTCAGCATGTTTCTGCATCAGCCGCAGTATCCACAATATCATGTTTTCTTAACACAACACATACACATATGCTCATACATACACACATATACTCACCTCTATAAGCACCTCTGAGATACTGAGTAGGCACATAATCTTGATATTCACGAACTCACCATGGGTCTGCTCCCGCTGAACGAACAAAGTCTAAAGTGAATCCAGAAATATACAAGCACCATTGTCAAGTCTAGGACCTGAACCTTGATGGACTGGTTTAACCATAAATAACCTAACCATCTAAGATAGGCTTAGTTCGCAATAACGTGTGTTTTAGTATTTGAGAAAGAGCTCTTCGGCTCTTTTTTCTGAACCGAATTTCAAAAATTGTGGTATATAAAAAATTGAGTATTCACTGTCTAAGGATTGAAATGTCGAGGTTGCATTTGTCAGTTAAGTAGTTTTAGAGTTTTTTTTGGAATATCATGTTATTTTAGAAATCATAGATTCTAAAAAAATCTATATGTTAGCTTCAATAAATACCACATTCTAATAAATTGCAGTACTACATTTCTAATAAATCGTAGTAAGCGTAGTATCTCCAATACTGTAGTATTTTTGCAGTATCTTAAAGAGTTCTTTCTTCTAAACCACAAAAGTTTTCACAAACAGAAGTATTCATTACTCAGACGTTGGAATATTGAGGTTTTACATCATCACAGTTTTAAATATGAAAAAAGCTCCCCTTCAGCCAGCGGATCGCACCCAAGTGTCCGCCGTCTCGTATGTGCCACACATGTCCTGCGTGGCTTGCCTAGAATTATCTCTTGCGTTTTTTCAACTGAGCTCTTGTTGCAGTTTGCCCACCGCAACAACTCGTGTGTTGCAGGACCTGGATCCTTGAGGGTGTTGCCCCCGCAGCCGAGGTACCCGCTGCCGCTCCCTACCTTCCTCTTGCTCCACTCGCCGCGCTGCCGCATGTAACGGCACCGCCCTTGCTGTTGGAAATATGCCCTAGAGGCAATAATAAAAGGATTATTATTATATTTGCTTGTTCATTATAATTGTCTTTTATTCATGCTATAATTGTGTTATCTAGAAATCGTAATACACGTGTGAATACATAGACTACAATACGTCCCTAGTAAGCCTCTAGTTGACTAGCTCGTTGGTCAACAGATAGTCATGGTTTCCTGATTATGGACATTAGATGTCATTGACAACGGGATCACGTCATTAGGAGAATGACGTGATGGACAAGACCCAATCCTAAGCATAGCACAAGATCGTGTAGTTCGTTTTGCTAGAGCTTTTTCAATGTCAAGTATCTCTTCCTTAGACCATGAGATCGTGTAACTCCCGGATACCGTAGGAGTGCTTTGGGTGTACCAAACGTCACAACGTAACTGGGTGACTATAAAGGTGCACTACAGGTATCTCCGAAAGTGTCTGTTGGGTTGACACGGATCGAGACTGGGATTTGTCAATCCGTATGACGGAGAGGGATCTCTGGGCCCACTCGGTAATGCATCATCATAATGAGCTCAAAGTAACCAAGTGTTTGGTCACGGGATCATGCATTACGGTACGAGTAAAGTGACTTGTCGGTAACGAGACTGAACGAGGTATTGGGATACCGACGATCGAGTCTCGGGCATGTAACGTATCGATTGACAAAGGGAATAGTATACGGGGTTGCATGAACCCTCAACATCGTGGTTCATCCGATGAGATCATCGAGGAGCATGTGAGAACCAACATGGGTATCCAGATCCCGCTGTTGGTTATTGCCCGAGAGCCGTCTCGATCATGTCTACGTGTCTCCCGAACCCGTAGGGTCTACACACTTAAGGTTCGGTGACGCTAGGGTTGTATGAATATGAGTATGCAGTACACCGAATGTTGTTAGGAGTCCCGGATGAGATCCCGGACGTCACGAGGAGTTCTGGAATGGTCCGGAGGTAAAGAAAACTATATAGGAAGTGGTGTTTCGGCCATCGGGAAAGTTTCGGGGTCACCCGGTATTGTACCGGGACCACCAGAAGGGTCCCGGGGGTCCACTGTGTGGGGCCACCCATCCCGGAGGGCCCCAAGGGCCGAAGTGGGGAGGGGAACCAGCCCATAGTGGGATGGTGCGCCCCCCTTGGCCCACCCCCTGCGCCTAGGGTTGAAACCCTAGGGTGGGGGGGCGCCCCACTTGGCTTGGGGGGTACTCCACCCCCTTGGCCGCCGCCCCTTGGGAGATTGGATCTCCCAGGGCCGGCGCCCCCCCTTGGGGGCCTATATAAAGGGAGGGGGGAGGGAGCAGCCGCACCCTGAAGTTCTGGCGCCTCCCTCCCCCTGCTACACCTCTTCCTCCTCCGTCACGTGCTTGGCGAAGCCCTGCCGGAGTGCTGCTGTTCCACCATCACCACGCCGTTGTGCTGCTGCTGGAGCTTTCATCATTAACCTCTCCTTCCCCCTTGCTGTATCAAGACAGAGGAGACGTCACGCTGACCGTACGTGTGTTGAACGCGGAGGTGCCGTCCGTTTGGCGCTAGGATCTCCGGTGATAGGATCAGACGAGAACGACTACTTCAACCCCGTTATTTTGAACGCTTCCGCGCGATCTACAAAGTGGTATGTAGATGCAATCTCTCTCCCATGACTCGTTGCTTAGATGAACTCATAGATGGATCTTGGTGAAACCGTAGAAATTTTTTTAATTTTCTGCAACGTTCCCCATCAGTGGCATCATGAGCTAGGTCTATGCGTAGTTCTCTATTGCACAAGTAGAACACAATTTTGTTGTGGGCGTAGATCTTGTCAAATTGCTTGCCGCTACTAGTCTTATCTTGCTTCAGCGGTATTGTGGGATGAAGCGGCCCGGACCAACCTTACACGTACGCTTATGTGAGACCGGTTCCACCGACTGACATGCACTAGTTGCATAAGGTGGCTGGCGGGTGTCTGTCTCTCCCACTTTAGTTGGAGCGGATTCGATGAAAAGGGTCCTTATGAAGGGTAAATAGAAGTTGACAAAATCATGTTGTGGTTATTCGTAGGTAAGAAAACATTCTTGCTAGAACCCGATTGCAGCCACGTAAAAGATGCAACAACAAATAAAGGACGTCTAACTTGTTTTTGCAGCAATTGTCATGTGATGTGATATGGCCAGAAGTTGTGATGAATGATGAATGACATATTGTGATGTATGAGATCATGTTCTTGTCATAGGAGTTGTCTTTATTTTTGTATGACCTGCGAGTCATTGAAGAACGCCATGTAAATTACTTTACTTTATTGCTAAACGCGTTAGCCATAGAAGTAGCAGTAGTCGTTGGCGTGACAACTTCATGAAGGCACAACGATCGAGATCATGATGATGGAGATCATGGTGTCATGACGGTGACGAAGATGATCATGGAGCCCCGAAGATGGAGATCGAAGGAGCTATATGATATTGGCCATATCATGTCACTACTATATAATTGCATGTGATGTTTATTATGTTTTATGCATCTTGTTTACTTAGAACGGCGGTAGTAAATAAGATGATCCCTTATAATAATTTCAAGAAAGTGTTCCCCCTAACTGTGCACCGTTGCTAAAGTTCGTCGTTTCGAACCACCACGTGATGATCGGGTGTGATAGATCCTTACGTTCACATACAACGGGTGTAAGACAGATTTACACATGCAGAACACTTAGGGTTAACTTAACGAGCCTAGCATGTACAGACATGGCCTCGGAACACAAGAGACCGAAAGGTCGAACATGAGTCATATAGAAGATAAGATCAACATGGAGATGTTCACCGATGATGACTAGTCCGTCTCACGTGATGATCGGACACGGCCTAGTCGACTCGGATCGTGTAACACTTAGATGACTAGAGGATGTCTAATCTGAGTGGGAGTTCATTAAATAATTTGATTAGATGAACTTAATTATCATGAACTTAGTCTAAAACTTTTGCAAAATATGTCTTGTAGATCAAATGGCCAACGCTCATGTCGACATGAACTTCAATGCGTTCCTAGAGAAAACCAAGCTGAAAGATGATAGCAGCAACTATTCGGACTGGGTCCGGAACCTGAGGATCATCCTCATAGCAGCTAGGAAACAATATGTCCTAGAAGGACCGCTAGGTGATGCACCCGTCCCAGAGAACCAAGACATTATGAATGCTTGGCAGTCTCGCGCTGATGATTACTCCCTCGTTCAGTGTGGCATGCTTTACAGCTTAGAACCGGGGCTCCAAAAGCATTTTGAGCAACACGGAGCATAAGAGATGTTCGAGGAGCTGAAACTAGTTTTCCAAGCTCATGCCCGGGTCGAGAGATCAAGTCTCCGACAAGTTCTATAGTTGTAAGATGGAGGAAAATAGTTTTGTCAGTGAGCATATACTCAAAATGTCTGGGATGCACAACCGCCTGTCCCAGCTGGACATTAACCTCCCGGATGAGGCGGTCATTTACAGAATCCTTCAGTCGCTCCCACCAAGCTACAAGAGCTTTGTGATGAACTACAATATGCAGGGGATGGTGAAGACCATTCCTGAAGTATTTTTAATGCTGAAGTCAGCAGAGGTTGAAATCAAGAAAGAACATCAAGTGTTGATGGTCAATAAGACCACTAAGTTCAAGAAGGGCAAGGGTAAGAAGAACTTCAAGAAGGACGGCAAAGATGTTGCCGCACCTGGTAAGCCAGTTGCTGGGAAGAAGTCAAAGAATGGACCCAAGCCTGAAACTGAGTGCTTTTATTGCAAGGGAAAGGGTCACTGGAAGCGGAACTGTCCCAAATACTTAGCAGACAAGAAGGCCGGCAACACTAAAGGTATATTTGATATACATGTAATTGATGTGTACCTTACCAATACTCGTAGTAACTCCTGAGTATTTGATACCGGTGCCGTTGCTCACATTTGTAACTCACAGCAGGAGCCGCGGAATAAGCGGAGACTGGCGAAGGATGAGGTGATGATGCGCGTCGGGAATGGTTCCAAGGTCGATGTGATCGCCGTCGGCACGCTACCTCTACATTTACCTACGGGATTAGTTTTAAAACTCAATAATTGTTATTAGTGCCAAGTTTGAGCATGAACATTGTATCTGGATCTCGTTTAATACGAGATGGCTACTCATTTAAATCCGAGAATAATGGTTCTTCTATTTATATGAGAGATATGTTTTATGGTCATGCCCCGATGGTCAATGGTTTATTCTTAATGAATCTCGAACGTAATGTTACACATATTCATAGCGTGAATACCAAAAGATGTAAAGTTGATAACGATAGTCCCACATACTTGTGGCACTGCCGCCTTGGTCACATTGGTGTCAAGCGCATGAAGAAGCTCCATGCCGATGGACTTTTAGAGTCTCTCGATTATGAATCATTTGACACATGCGAACCATGCCTCATGGGCAAAATGACCAAGACCCCGTTCTCCGGAACAATGGAGCGAGCAACCAACTTGTTCGAAATCATACATACCGATGTGTGCGGTCCAATGAGCGTTGAGGCTCGCGGAGGATATCCTTATGTTCTCACTCTCACTGATGACTTAAGTAGATATGGGTATGTCTACTTGATGAAACACAAGTCTGAGACCTTTGAAAAGTTCAAGGAATTTCAGAATGAAGTAGAGAATCAACGTGACCGAAAGATAAAATTCTTACGATCGGATCGTGGAGGAGAATATTGAAGTCACGAATTTGGTACACACTTTAGAAAATGTGGAATCGTTTCAAAACTCACGCCGCCTGGAACACCTCAGCGTAACGGTGTGTCCGAACGTCGTAATCGCACTCTATTGGATATGGTGCGATCTATGATGTCTCTTACCGATTTACCGCTATCATTTTGGGGATACGCTCTAGAGACATCTACATTCACTTTAAATAGGGAACCGTCTAAATCTGTTGAGACGACACCGTATGAATTATGGTTTGGAAGAAACCTAAGATGTCGTTTCTAAAAGTTTGGGGATGCGATGCTTATGTCAAGAAACTTCAACCTGAGAAGCTCGAACCCAAGTCGGAAAAATGCGTCTTCATAGGATACCCTAAAGAAACCATTGGGTATACCTTCTACTTAAGATCCGAAGGCAAGATCTTTGTTACCAAGAACGGATCCTTTCTGGAAAAAGAGTTTCTCTCGAAAGAAGTAAGTGGGAGGAAAGTAGAACTCGATGAAGTACTACCTCTTGAACGGGATAGTAGTGCAGCCCAGGAAAATGTTCCTGTGATGCCTACACCAAATGAAGAGGAAAATAATGATGATGATCAAGGTACTTCGGATCAAGTTGCTACTGAACTTCGTAGGTCCACAAGGACACGTTCCGCACCAGAGTGGTACGGCAATCCTGTCCTGGAAATCATGTTGTTGGACAACGGTGAACCTTCGAACTATGAAGAAGCAATGGCGGGCCCAAATTCCAACAAATGGCTAGAAGCCATGAAATCCGAGATAGAATCCATGTATGAAAACAAATTATGGACTTTGACTGACTTGCCCGATGATCGGCGAGCGATAGAAAACACATGGATCTTTAAGAAGAAGACGGACGCGGATGGAAATGTCACCATCTATAAAGCTTGACTTGTCGCTAAGGGTTATCGGCAAGTTCAAGGGATTGACTACGATGAGACTTTCTCTCCCGTAGCGAAGCTTAAGTCCGTCCGAATCATGTTAGCAATTGCCGCATACTATGATTATGAGATATGGCAGATGGACCTCAAAACAGCATTCCTTAACGGGCATCTTAAGGAAGAACTGTATATGATGCAGCCGGAGGGTTTTGTCGATCCTAAGAATGCTAACAAAGTATGCAAGCTCCAGCGATCCATTTATGGGCTGGTGCAAGCATCTCGGAGTTGGAACATTCGCTTTGATGAGATGATCAAAACGTTTGGGTTTATGCAGACTTATGGAGAAGCCTGCGTTTACAAGAAAGTGAGTGGGAGCTCTGTAGCATTTCTCATATTATATGTAGATGACATACTTTTGATGGAAAATGATATAGAACTTTTGGACAGCATTAAGGCCTACTTGAATAAGTGTTTTTCAATGACGGACCTTGGAGAAGCTGCTTATATATTAGGCATCAAGATCTATAGAGATAGATCGAGACGCCTCATAGGTCTTTCACAAAGCACATACCTTGATAAGATTTTGAAGAAGTTCAAAATGGATTAGTCCAAGAAGGGGTTCTTGCCTGTATTGCAAGGTGTGAGATTGAGCTCGGCTCAATGCCCGACCACGGCAAAAGATAAAGAAGAGATGAGTGTCATCCCCTATGCTTCAGCCATAGGATCTATTATGTATGCCATGCTGTGTACCAGACCTGATGTAAACCTTGCCGTGAGTTTGGTAGGAAGGTACCAAAGTAATCCCGGCAAGGAACACTGGACAGCGGTCAAGAATATCCTGAAGTACCTGAAAAGGACAAAGGACATGTTTCTCGTTTATCGAGGTGACGAAGAGCTCGTCGTAAAGGGTTACGTCGACGCTAGCTTCGACACAGATCTGGATGACTCTAAGTCACAAACCGGATATGTGTATATGTTGAATGGTGGAGCAGTAAGCTGGTGCAGCTGCAAGCAGAGCGTCGTGGCAGGATCTAGATGTGAAGCGGAGTACATGGCAGCCTCGGAGGCAGCGCATGAAGCAATATGGGTGAAGGAGTTCATCACCGACCTAGGAGTCATACCCAATGCGTCGGGGCCGATCAAACTCTTCTGTGACAACAATGGAGCTATTGCCCTTACCAAGGAGCCCAGGTTTCACAAGAAGATCAGGCACATCAAGCGTCTCTTCAACTCCATCCGTGAAAATGTTCAAGACGGAGACATAGAAATTTGCAAAGTGCATACGGATCTGAATGTCGCAGATCCATTGACTAAACCTCTTCCGCGAGCAAAACATGATCAGCACCAGAACTCTATGGGTGTTCGATTCATCATAATGTAACTAGATTATTGACTCTAGTGCAAGTGGGAGACTGTTGGAAATATGCCCTAGAGGCAATAATAAAAGGATTATTATTATATTTCCTTGTTCATGATAATTGTCTTTTATTCATGCTATAATTGTATTATCCGGAAATCGTAATACACGTGTGAATATATAGACCACAATACGTCCCTATTAAGCCTCTAGTTGACTAGCTTGTTGGTCAACAGATAGTCATGGTTTCCTGACTATGGACATTAGATGTCATTGACAACGGGATCACGTCATTAGGAGAATGACGTGATGGACAAGACCCAATCCTAAGCATAGCACAAGATCGTGTAGTTCGTTTTGCTAGAGCTTTTTCAATGTCAAGTATCTCTTCCTTAGACCATGAGATCGTGTAACTCCCGGATACCGTAGGAGTGCTTTGGGTGTACCAAACGTCACAACATAACTGGGTGACTATAAAGGTGCACTACAGGTATCTCTGAAAGTGTCTGTTGGGTTGACACGGATCCAGACTGGGATTTGTCACTCCGTATGACGGAGAGGTATCTCTGGGCCCACTCGGTAATGCATCATCATAATGAGCTCAAAGTGACCAAGTGTTTGGTCACGAGATCATGCATTACGGTACGAGTAAAGTGACTTGCCGGTAACGAGACTGAACGAGGTATTGGGATACCGACGATCGAGTCTCGGGCATGTAACGTATCGATTGACAAAGGGAATAGTATACGGGGTTGCATGAACCCTCGACATCGTGGTTCATCCGATGAGATCATCGAGGAGCATGTGGGAACCAACATGGGTATCCAGATCCCGCTGTTGGTTATTGCCCGAGAGCCGTCTCGGTCATGTCTACGTGTCTCCCGAACCCGTAGGGTCTACACACTTAAGGTTTAGTGACGCTAGGGTTGTATGAATATGAGTATGCAGTATACCGAACATTGTTCGGAGTCCCGGATGAGATCCCGTACGTCACGAGGAGTTCCGGGATGGTCCGGAGGTAAAGAAAACTATATAGGAAGTGGTGTTTCGCCCATCGGGAAAGTTTCGGGGTCACCCGATATTGTACCAGGACCACCAGAAGGGTCCCGGGGGTCCACCGGGTGGCACCACCCATCCCAGAGGGCCCCAAGGGCCAAAGTGGGGAGGGGAACCAGCCCATAGTGGGCTGGTGCGCCCCCCTTGGCCCACCCCCTGCGCCTAGGGTTGAAACCCTAGGGTGGGGGCCTCACTTGGCTTGGGGGGTACTCCACCCCCTTGGCCGCCGCCCCTTGGGAGATTGGATCTCCCAGGGCCGGCGCCCCCCCTTGGGGGCCTATATAAAGGGAGGGGGGAGGGGCGCAGCCGCACCCTGAAGTTCTGGCACCTCCCTCCCCCTGCTACACCTCTTCCTCCTCCGTCACGTGCTTGGCGAAGCCCTGTCGGAGTACTGCTGTTCCACCATCACCACGGCATTGTGCTGCTGCTGGAGCTTTCATCATCAACCTCTCCTTCCCCCTTGCTGGATCAAGACGGAGGAGACGTCACGCTGACCGTACGTGTGTTGAACGCGGAGGTGCCGTCCCTTCGGCGCTAGGATCTCCGGTGACAGGATCACGACGAGAACGACTACTTCAACCCCGTTCTTTTGAACGCTTCCGCGCGATCAACAAAGTGGTATGTAGATGCAATCTCTCTCCCATGACTCGTTTCTTAGATGAACTCATAGATGGATCTTGGTGAAACCATAGAATTTTTTTTAATTTTCTGCAACGTTCCCCATCACTTGCGACGTCGCTAATGCCGGCCCGAAGCTCCATGGAAGTGATCGGGCTCGCCCGTCGCCTGATTCTACGGCTGCTGTCGAGCTGTGCATGGCCGCCCCCGCCTGAATCTGCTTGTCCCCAGCCCTTCTTGGTACCTCGTCGTTCGTCCTGTTTCCTCGGCATGTGTGTTGCCGCCGATTACCAGTTCGCTGCCTCTGCCTGGGAAAAAATAATTCTGCAACATCACCTTTGTTGCAAAAATGTTTCTGCAACAAGAACTATGTTGGGAAAAATTCTGCAACAAGTTCTCTGTTGCAAAAAAAATCTTGTTGCAAAATATTTCTGTAACAAGACCTTTGTTGCAAAAACATATCTGCAACATCACCTCTGTTGCAAAAGTTTATACAACACGACGTATATTAGAAATGTTCCTGCAACACCGCTGTTGTTGCAAGAGAGGTGACACACATGGATGAGTAGATCGGACGGCTCCCGGCATCAATCCAACGGACACCCAGGCAGCGGATGTTTTATAGTTATTCATCGGCTGACGCGTAGCAGCCCCCTTTAAATATACCTACAGTTCACCCAAACAAACCCTAATCTTAGAGTACTACGGTTTTAAAAAACTGCTAAACTAAGTCTAATTCATTTTTCCATGGCACTCGCTCGGGTTGCATTTATTTATTTCAACATATCTACTAATTCAATAACTTTAATCTCAATCAAGGTGTGTGGTAACGTGAACTCATATTTCGCCGGTTAGAAGCCATTTTGATCGTTATAAGATATAGAGAAAAGTATATTTTTTGTCCCTCAACTCTTAACGAAGTCTAGATTTGGTCCCTCAACTTCAAAACCGGACAATTTGCACCCTCAATTCTTGAAACCGGATAAGTTTCGTCCCTCAACCCAACCGACTGTATTTTGACGCTGACTCACTCCGGTTTTGACCAAGTTGTGGTGCCCACGTGGCAAGGTAATTCTTTCTTTCCATCTACTATGTATGGTATGGACATTTGACAAACATTTGGCGTGCAATGCCTGCCGCCCCGCTACCAACGACCTGCCTCCGTTGCACCATGTCCATCATCACCACAAGCAGAAACTCGCACGGCGTGCGTCGGGGCGTGCTGGTGCTGCGTCGGACTCGCCGCTCTCACTCGGCTTGGTGCACGGCTTGCCCTTTGCGTTCAAGTCCTGCGAAGTGGACGGGTCGCAGGGCTCGTCGGGGGAGCAGCGCTTCTCGATGTCGTCTCCATTGCTGATGTCCTCATTGACAGAGTGCTCGCTGCGGCAACCTGGCGATAGTGCAGTGTTTAGCCGTGTCAACCCCTTGGCGTGGTGGCTTTGCACGTCGGCACTCTGCGTCGGGGATGCTGAAGCATGTAGCGCTCGTGTCCGGGTTCAGGTGCGCCTGCGCTGAAAGACACGGATGATGTGCAGCTGGAGGAAGTGTTCGAGCTGTGCTTGTCTGACGTGTTAGCATGATCATTCGTGTCTTAGCTAGTTTGGTGGCATGTTTATTTTTCCTTGTGCATGTGCATGCCGTGGCAGCATAACCTTCGGATCGACCCACCACCTCCTTCGACATAGGCATAGTGTCGGTCTATAGGACTCTACTATTGCCGTTTTGTCGGTTTTTATTTGATGTTTCTTTGGTTGGACTTTCGGATTTGGCTGTGTGCATCCTAGTTATGCAGAGGACGGGTATTACTCATAATGCTTTGTATCCACTTGATGCTACATTTTGAATTAATAAAATCGCACTTTATTGAAAAATATGCATGCCGTGGGCATGATGCATATCTGCATGCATGTGTGTACATGTTCGGGTCGTGCGCTAGGCCACCGGATACAAAGGCCACCACCAACTACCTATCGCCGCGCACCCCCCTGCCCGGCCTCCGCGCATAGGTCCTCCTCGCCGTCCTCGTGCTCACCGTGTGCTTTTGTCGCTGCCAACGACGGTGCTGTTGATGCCCTACGTCGCCCAGAGCCTACACCAGTGAGGCACCGTCCCCCGCTCCACGAGCGCGCAGTAGTCAGATGAACTTGTGGAGTGAGCACGCGTGTCGTCATGCTCGGCCTCCGTGCTTTGCGACAAGCATGGTGCGGGTTTCAATGCAGCTTCGACGTCGGCGACCTGCACCGCTGCGTCGCCTCGTCCTCTGGCTCCAGTACGAGGGCCGCGACACTACTAGGGAAAAGCCTACCATCAGCGCGGGTTTTGGGCCTATTAGTAGCGCGGGGGCCGGCGCTACTACTACGCCCGTTAGTAGTAGCGTTGGTAAAAACCCGCGCTACTACTAATTTTCGATTTTTGAATTTTTTTGATTTTTTTTTATTTTTCCCCCTAATTTTCAAATTTTCAAATTATTTTAACCTCCAATCTCTAATCACCCCTCATCGCTGCTCAATTTAATCTCTAATCATCTAACTTCCCGGACGGTCACCCATCCTCTCACTACTCTAGCCTGAGCACGCTTAACTTCCGGGTTCTATTCTCCCTCGTTTCCAAGTCTGCACTTGTTGTTTTCCTGACAATAGTAAGATGTCAATCCTATTAACCTCAGGAATTTAGCTTGAGCATGAAGTCACACATTTCACTGTTTGAGTTTGAAACTATTGTTCTAAAAAATAACACTAATATTTAGTAACACTAATATTTCTTGAATAATTAGTTTGACCATTGTTTGACCACAGTTTGACCAGATTTGACGAAAATTCAAAAAAACTGAAATAATTATTTACTAACACTAATATTATTGAATAATTAGTTTGAACATATTTGACCAGATTTAACAAAAAATAAAAAAACTGAAATTTGATGAATTTTTTTGCCTCAAGATCTTAAAAGCCCTTAATTTTTTTTCTGTTAAGTTTTTGAGGATTTTGAAAATGTTTAACAGGGTGACAGTACTAGGACTGAATTTATACTCAAGCGGGGATCATGTTAGTATTTGGTGCATGACAAGGAGCGGAACTTTTGCAAGCAAATCTGCTTGGTTTGTGCTGGTTTGCTCAATTCTTTGTTTGAAAATTATGGGATTTTGTATCTAGATTTGATCCTTTTCTTTTAACTGTTAATGTCAATAACAAAATTTTACACTCGCCGTTTCTATAGTGAGGCACATTGGTCGTGTAGGAATGCCACCAAGTTCGAAAGCCAACATTTTCTCCACTGTGTTTAAACTTCAAAACCATAACCAAATTTTGAATCCCATCTTATGAACATTTTTATTTTTGGTATAAAGAGCAACACTAGCATTTTTTGTGGTGATGCAGGCGTGCGACGATGTTGATTTTTGGGTATGCAGGAGTTTCGTTCCCTCTGGGCTATGGTTTCCGATCTGATATGGTGTTATTGCGAGCTTGACGATGGTGATTTTTGGTGGTGATGGAGGAGTGTAGTAGCCTCAATGCGGCGACCGAGTCGCTCCTGAATGCGCGGAGAAGCAGTGTCGCCTGGCTGGTGAAGTGGCCGGCAGCAGGAACTCCACCGTCGAGCACAACAATATATGGAGTAGAGAAGTAGAGTTGGATTCCAGTTCCGACGCCGAGATCTCTGCTCGCCGCCACCGCTCCCTCCATCCTTCTTCAGTCCCTCCCTCCTCAAGGCCGGCGCCTCCCTGGACAGAGCGGGCGATCGCCCTCCTTGAATTCGACACGGACCGTCCCGCGGCTTTTTCACTAGTAGAAAACAGGGCTTTGATTCGGCGAGAAAAGAGCATTAATCCCGGTTGCATTACGAACCAGGACTAATGTGAGCATTAGTCCCGGTTCGAGCGGCTAGTGCACCGTACAGGCATTAGTCCCGGTTCAAATGGGACCTTTAGTCCCGGTTGGTGCCACGAACCGGGACTAAAGGGTGCGATGCCCATTAGTACTGGTTCGTGGCACCAACCGGTACTAAAGGTTAGACCTTTAGTCCCGGTTCGAGCCACAAACCTGGTACTAATGGGGTTTGAGGCATTAGTGCCGGTTCATGGCACGAACCGGTACTAAAGGTCTCATTTTTCAAACTCTACCCCCCATCGCCTTTTCAGTTTTGTAAAAAGCAAATGAAAATGATAAAAACTTCAAAAATTAAAATCCTTCCGGATGTAGTTATGTTACTACATGTACTAGTTAGGAAAATTTAAAAACTTAAATTTGGACATGTTTTACAAAAATTTAGGGAAAATGTAAAACGGCTATAACTTTTGCATACGATGTCAGGAAAAACGTATAATATATCAAAATGTTCAGCACGAAAATCCGCATTTGATTTTGACTACCTACGGCCTATTTGCAAATTTTTAGAATTATCAAATTCTAAAAGGAAAAAAGTTATGCTCAAATTTCAATTTTTTTTGAATTTTTGTTAAATCTGGTCAACCTATGGTCAAACTACTTATTCAAGAAGTATAAGTGTTACTAAATAATTATTCAAGAATATTAGTGTTACTAAATAATTATTTCAGTTTTTTTGTATTTTGGTCAAATCTGGTCAAACTATTGTCAAACAATGGTCAAACTAATTATTCAAGAAATATTAGTGTTACTAAATAATTATTTCAGTTTTTTGAATTTTGGTCAAATCTGGTCAAACTGTGGTCAAACTATGGTCAAACTATGGTCAAACTAATTATTCAAGAAATATTAGTGTTACTAAATAATTATTGTTTTTTAGAACAATAGTTTCACACTCAAACAGTGAAATGTGTGACTGAATGCTCAAGCTAAATTCCCGAGGGTTAATAGGATTGACATCTTACTATTGTCAGGAAAACAACAAGTGCAGACTTGGAAACGAGGGAGAATAGAACCTGAAAGTTAAACGTGCTCAAGCTGGAGTAGTGAGAGGATGGGATGACCGTCCGGGAAGTTAGATGATTTGGAATGATGAGGGGTGATTAGATATTAGAGATTAAATTGAGCAGTGATGAGGGGTGATTAGAGATTAGAGGTTAAAATAATTCAGAAATTTGAAAATCAAAAAAACATTAAAAAAAGTTTCAAAAAAAATCATAAAATTTCCTTTAGTAACGGTTGGTGTTACCAACCGGGACTAAAGGTGGACCTCCAGGCAGCGGCCACGTGGAGGGCCTTTAGTCCCGGTTCGTGTAAGAACCGGGACTAAAGGGGGAGGCTTTAGTAATGACCCTTTAGTCCCGGTTCCAGAACCGGGACTAAAGGCCCTTATGAACCGGGACTAAAGGCCCTTTTTCTACTAGTGTTTCCTCTGTTTACCTGGGGCTACGGGGGCTTCAGGAAGGTACCTGCAGGGTCTATATCTGTGTTTATTTTTTTGCATGTCAAGCTGATGAAATGAACTGTAGTAGATCTATGTGGTTTGTGTTGAATCCTTTTATTTTTTTTGCAGGATGGGTTATGTTGAGTCTGCCATGGCTAAGACTCTTGTAATCCTTTTAGGAGTAATATTTTTTAGCCTGGTTACTTTTTTGGGAAATAATTACATTTTTAGAGAACCTTTTAAGAATGAATCGGCGCGCTTCTTGCCAAAATCACTAATTAAGGAGTATTCCTTGCGGAGATCACTCCAACTTCCCCGGGTTGCGACAAGTGGCGCGCTGCATGTGCGCCACTTGTCGCAACCTGGGAGTTTTCCCTTTTTTCGTAGATCCGTTTATTCAAAATGTTTTATCTCTTAAACCGTGCGTCCAAATCTCGAACCGCTTTCACCATTGAATTCCTCGCGTCGAGATCTTCAAAACTAGATCCCATGTTGATAGGTTTTGACGAACTTTTTTTTCATGAAAAAACCGGACGAAAAAAACCGACGAAAAAATCGAACCGGGAACACGGGTTTTTTTCCCTTTCCGAAAGAGGCACGCCCGTGCCTCTGACGAAATCACAACTGTGCCTCTCGCGGAAGCAAAACCGTGCCTCTCGCGAAAGAAAAAAAACAGAAAACGCATTTTTTCCTTTTCCCAAAGAGGCACGCCCGTGCCTCTCGCGAAAGCACAACCGTGCCTCTGGCGGAAGCAAAACCGTGCCTGTCGTGAAAAAAAACAGAAAACGCCTTTTTTTTCCTTTCCGAAAGAGGCACGCCCGTGCCTCTCGCGGAAGCAAAACCGTGCCTCTCGCGAAAAAACAAAAACCACGTTTTTTTTCTTTCCGAAAGAGGCACGCCCGTGCCTCTCTCGAAAGCACAACCGTGGCTCTCGCGGAAGCAAAACCGTGCCTCTCGCGGAAGAAAAAAAACAGAAAACGTGTTTTTTTGTTTCCGAAAGAGGCACGGCCGTGCCTCTCGCGAAAACAAAATCATGACTCTCGCGATTTTTTTTTTCATTTTTTTGCGCAAAAATAATTTGCTTCCTCAATTCTTGAAACCGGATAAGTTTCGTCCCTCAACCCAACCGACTGTATTTTGACGCTGACTCACTCCGGTTTTGACCAAGTTGTGGTGCCCACGTGGCAAGGTAATTCTTTCCTTCCATCTACTATGTATGGTATGGACATTTGACAAACATTTGGCGTGCAATGCCTGCCGCCCCGCTACCAACGACCTGCCTCCGTCGCACCATGTCCATCATCACCACAAGCAGAAACTCGCACGGCGTGCGTCGGGGCGTGCTGGTGCTGCGTCGGACTCGCCGCTCTCGCTCGGCTTGCCTTTTGCGTTCAAGTCCTGCGAAGTGGACGGGTCGCCGGGCTCGTCGGGGGAGCAGCGCAGCTCGACGTCGTCTCCGTTGCTGTTGTCCTCATTGACAGAGTGCTCGCTGCGGCAACCTGGCGATAGTGCAGTGTTTAGCCGTGTCAACCCCTTGGCCACGGTGGCTCTGCATGTCGACACTCTGCGTCGGGGATGCCGAAGCTTGCAGCGCTCGTGTCCGGGTTCAGGTGCACCTGCGCTGAAAGACACGGATGATGTGCAGCTGGAGGAAGTGTTCGAGCTGTGCTTGTCTGACGTGTTAGCATGATCATTCGTGTCTTAGCTACTTTAGTGGCATGTTTATTTTTCCTTGTGCATGTGCATGCCGTGGCAGCATAACCTTCGGATCGACCCACCACCTCCTTCGACATAGGCATAGTGTCGGTCTATAGGACTCTACTATTGCCATTTTGTCGGTTTTTATTTGATGTTTTTTGGTTGGACTTTCGGATTTGGCTGTGTGCATCCTAGTTATGCAGAGGCCGGGTGTTATTCATCATGCTTTGTATCCACTTGATGCTACATTTTGAATTAATAAAATCGCACTTTATCGAAAAATGTGCATGCCGTGGGCATGATGCATATCTGCATGCATGTGTGTACATGTTCGGGTCGTGCGCTAGGCCACCGGATACAAAGGCCACCACCAACTACCTATCGCCGCACACCCCCCTGCCCGGCCTCCGCGCATAGGTCCTCCTCGCCATCCTCGTGCTCACCGTGTGCTTTTGTCGCTGCCAACGATGGTGCTGTTGATGCCCTACGTCGCCCAGAGCCTACACCTGTGAGGCACCGTCCCCCGCTTCACGAGCGCGCGTAGTCAGATGAACTTGTGGAGTGAGCACGCGTGCTGTCATGCTCGGCCTCCGTGCTTTGCGACGAGCATGGTGCGGGTTTCAACGCAGCTTCGATGTCGGCGACCTGCACCGCTGCGTCGCCTCATCCTCTGGCTCCTGTACGAGGGCCGCGAGGACGAGTTTGACTGCCGCCGCTGCTCGATCCCTATAGCCGAACAACCTCGTTCCTCGAATGCACCTGCTCTGCAGTCTTCCCCATGAAGTCCTCCAGCGATGAATCTTGGTGCGGTGGTGATGGAGTCACTGGTCAACGTGGCCATGGATGGCGGCATCGACTCGCTCATGCTCCTCTTCCTCCAAGAGCTCACCATCGTCAGCAGCTCCAGACCTTGCACGCCAAGTGCTTGATAGAATACCCACACTACAGATAAATCAACGAAAATGTTAACGCCCACACGTGTGGGCGTTTGTACATCGCCCACACGCCTCCATCACCACTCATTTTGCCACGTATGAATAGATGACATCAGCAGATTTTTTTTGGTTTTCGGCTTATAAATGTTGTATCTCCTAAATAAAAAAGCGAACTAAAAATCCGTTTTCACCATTAAATCCGTCTCGACGAGATCTTCAAAACTAGACCCCATGTTGATATATTTCGACAAATTTTTTTTGCCAGTAGTTGCCACGATGTTTACACTGTAGTTGCCATAGGACTTAAACTAAAGTTGCCATGTGGCAATTTTAGTTTGTAGATCATGGCAATTTTAGTATTTTGATGATGGCAACTCCAGTACTTTGACCATGAAAATTATTTTTTGTATGAACCATGGCAATTTTATGTGCATGTATCATGGTAATTTTAGTTTATGGTTCATGCCAAGTCTAGTTTCTTAATTCCCCGTTTTATAAATGTCAAAATTTACTTTTAAATGTAGAAGAAAATAGCTGAAACATATCATGGCAACTTCAGTGTAAACATCATGGCAATTCATATGCAATAGACATGGCAACTTTTAATCCAAAAAAAATTTCATCAAAACATATCAACATGGGATCTAGTTTCGAAGATCTGATCGCGAGGGATTTAATGGTGAAAACGGATTTTCAATCGGATTTTTCGTTTAAGAGATAAAACATTTTAAAAACTGAAAATTCAAAAAGATTCATGCATGCATGCATGCGATGACGTGGCAATCTGTTTACATTAGAGACGTGTGGTGCGTCTCCCTTCCTGCCACACGTGTGGCAGTTAGCGCGACCCTAAATCAAAGGGGAGAAATAGATTGCCACATGTATTAAAACCAGTCAAAACCGCGTCGAGTCAGCAGAAAGACAGCTTTGGTTGGTAGAGGGATGAAATTTGTCCGGTTTTAAGAATTGGGGGTGCTGGTTGTCCGGTTTCGAAGTTGAATGACTAAATCTAGACTTCCTCAAAAGTTTAGGGACAAAAAGTATACTTTTCTCTAAGATATACTACAAAACAACACATATGCATGTTATAGGCTAAAAATAACTGTTGTTTGACATAGTTAGCAAGTTGAGGAGTCTGTCGGCAAAGATTATATAGGCCCCCTCTCAATATCGGGAATAGAGAGTTAAAGCTTTTCTGTTCTTGAGAGAGTTCTAGAGTGGAGAGAGAAGTGAGACCACTTGATTTAAATTTGTCAACACGCTTTACGCCAAACGGCACAACACGCCACGCCTGCTGGGTAAGTTATTTTGAATTCCGGGCTCCCGTAAACATATACGCTCACAAATTAGAACCATCGGATTTTACACCAAGATTCGCCATTGTCAGGACCCCGACTCGATGTCACATCGATCTAGCTGGTAACACCTCATATCACTTTGCGGCCTCACGCACGGTATCCCCACGGGTGTCGTCTTACCTTTTCCCGGGACCGTTTGCGCCTTTTGGCTCACGTATATGATAGTGTCGCTAGCATCCATATGATAAAGAGCCCGGGCTGACATGACTAGTCGTAAACCCAAAGTGGCACAGACTTACAGGGACAGGCATCCATGACCCAGCTTCGAACGTGTCGGTCATCAGCAAGTGGGTCCGGGCTGTAGCACTGGGCTAGCAGGACTCCGGTAAACCGGGCTGTAGCGGGCTAACAGGACTCCGGTACTCAAAGCGTGACATTTCCCCGAAGGGACAGACACAGGAACGAAGAAGGACACATGCCGGCCAGCCTAAGTGTTCCAGAGCAGTAGCAAGCTACCATGGCTCAGCG
>NC_041385.1:838519946-838545007 GCF_002162155.2 Triticum dicoccoides
CGAGGCGGAGCTCCTGAGCTAGTCGGGGGAGCGAGGGGTGGTCGGAGACGGCGGCTATGGCGAACGGCGGCGACGGTGGTGTTCGGCCATGAGAGAGAGAGGGAGAGAGCAGCACGGGAGAGAGAGAGGGATAAGGCCAGGGGATCGGGGCGGCACCGAGAAGAAGCGCCGCGGCGTCGCGCTGGCGGGGGAGGCAGGCAGACGGGCTGGTGGCGTGGCGCTCCGGCCGTGCGCGCGCGCCGGCCACACGCCTGGACGACTGGCGCCAGGAGGACGACGGCGGTGGTGGGCTGGGCTGGCTTGCTGGGCCGGCCAGCTGGCTGGGCCGCACAGGGAAGTTTTTCCCTTTTTTTTCTGTTTCTGTTTTTATTTAATATATCTGCAACTTTGTTGAATTTAATAAAATACCTAGGCAAGTTCAAAAATCACCAAACTATTCCTGGCCCATAGTTGGATTATTTCCAACATGAAACATTTTAGTTTGGAGATATTTGAGCATTTAAATATTTTATATTATTTTAAATGCCCAAATTCAAATATTTATGATTTAATTCAAAAACCCTAGGATGGCCTAGGAAAATGTGCACCATTTTTGGCAGAGGTTTTGAACCAAGACAAAAATGATGGGCATTTTAGAAGGGCATTTCAGGTTCATTGAAAAATTATTTTAGTAACCCTAGTTGGTTTCAGAGGGGACTGGGGGTTCTGTCATCCCCATTTCAAGTTTCTGATGAAAGAATAAACATGATGCAACACTCTAATGCATGACTAGCTAGGGTGTGACAACTCACCCCCACTCAAAAGAATCTCGTCCCGAGATTTGGGTTCCTCCGAGAAGAAGGCGGGGTACTTGAGTCGAAGACGATCCTCCCTTTCCCAAGTTGCTTCATCCTCAGAATGGTGCGACCATTGAACCTTGAGAAACTTGATATTATGACGTCGAGTGGTACGTTCGGCCTGATCGAGGATACGAATGGGGTACTCTCGATATGTAAGATTATCTTGGAGATCAAGCGTTTCGTGGTCCACTCCACGGATAGGATCCGAGAAGCAACGCCTGAGTTGAGAAACGTGGAAGACATCGTGAACTCTGGAGAGGTGCGGAGGTAGTTCCAACTGGTAGGCAACTTCTCCTCGTTTGGCAAGAATGCGAAAAGGTCCAATGTAACGAGGATCCAATTTGCCTTTGATACCGAAACGATGGGTTCCCTTCAGAGGGGTGACCCGAAGATAAGCCTTCTCGTCAACCTCGAAAGTCATAGCCTTATGTTTTCGGTCATATTGACTCTTTTGACGAGATTGGGCTGTTTTCAACTTTTCACGAACGATGCGAACTTGTTCTTCTGCTTCCTGAATCATGTCCGGGCCAAAGAATTTTCTTTCCCCGGTCTCTGACCAGTTAAGGGGTGTTCGACATCGTCGTCCATAGAGAACTTCAAAAGGGGCTTTACCCAAGCTAGATTGATAGCTGTTGTTGTAAGCGAATTCGGCAAATGGAAGGCACTTCTCCCAGTCCATTCCGAATGAGATAACAGAGGCTCGAAGCATGTCTTCTAGAATCTGGTTGACGCGTTCCACTTGACCACTTGACTGAGGGTGGAAAGCGGTGCTAAAGGAGAGACGGGTTCCCATAGCATTTTGGAAACTTTCCCAAAATCGAGAGGTGAAAAGACTTCCTCGATCCGAGTTAATTTCCAAAGGGACACCATGAAGGGACACTATTCGGGAGATGTATAAGTCTGCCAGCTGACTAGCGGTTATACTCTCTCGAACAGGTAGGAAATGGGCTACTTTGGAAAGACGATCCACCACGACGAAAATAGCATTATTCCCTCTCTTGGTCCTGGGAAAACCGGTAATGAAATCCATACCAATTTTATCCCATTTCCATTCAGGAATAGCTAAGGGTTGAAGGGTGCCAGCAGGCCGTTGATGCTCTGCTTTTACACGACGACAGACGTCGCAATTAGCAATATACTGAGCAATTTCTCTCTTCATCCTAGTCCACCAGAACCTCTGGCGTAGGTCCTGATACATCTTAGTACTACCGGGATGAATAGTGAGAGGAGATTCATGAGCCTCCTTAAGGATCAACTGCCGTAGATGCTGGTTCTTGGGAACCACTAGACGGTTCTCAAAGTACACAACACCATGATCATTTGTGGAGAAACAACTAGCACCTCCGCTAGCAATGTTCTCCTTGATCTTAGCTATTCCCTTATCTCGCTTCTGGGCAGCAATGATTTGATCCGTAAGAGTAGGTTTCGCCACCAAGGTGGAGAGAAATCCTTGAGGAACAATGTGAAGGTTAAGCTTCCGAAATTCCTCATGGAGAAGCGGTTGACTTTGTTGTAACATCAGATTGTTACAATAGGATTTAGGACTTAGCGCATCAGCCATGACGTTGGCTTTCCCTGGGGTGTAGGTTATTCCTAAGTCGAAATCTGTGATCAACTCGACCCAACGTCTTTGCCTGAGGTTCAGATCCGGTTGGGTGAAGATGTACTTCAGACTTTGGTGATCAGTGAATATTTCGCAACGGTTACCGAGGAGGTAATGTCGCCAGGTTTTAAGTGCATAGACTACGGCTGCAAGCTCTAGATCATGAGTGGGATAATTCTCCTCATGTGGGTGCAATTGCCGTGAAGCATAGGCAATTACATGTCGATCTTGCATGAGAATGCAACCTAGTCCTTGTCGTGAGGCGTCGCAGTAGATAACAAAGTCCTTAGAGAAGTCTGGCGGTACCAGTACGGGAGCAGAAGTCAGGCGTCTTCTCAGTTCCTGAAAGCTGTGCTCACACTGTGGAGTCCATTCGAACTTTTTATCTTTCTTGAGGAGTTCGGTTAAAGGTTTAGCAACTTTGGAGAAGTTTTCGACAAAGCGACGGCAATAGCTCGCTAAGCCTAGAAAACTCCGAATTTGCTTGACCGATTCGGGTGGAGTCCAGTTAAGGACGGCTTGAACTCGCTCGGGGTTAACAGCAATACCTTTACCAGATATTACATGACCCAGATAGGTCACTTCTGACAACCAGAATTCACATTTAGAAAATTTGGCATAAAGGCGATGCTCTCGAAGTTTCTGCAACACTAGCCTTAGATGTTCGGCATGTTCTTCCTCGTTCTTGGAGTAGATGAGTATATCATCGAGGTAAACTACGACGAACTTATCCAAATACTCCATGAAGATTGAGTTCATTAACCGAGAAAAGGTGGCTGGAGCGTTGGTTAATCCGAAGGACATGACGGTGTACTCGTATTGGCCATAACGAGTAACAAAGGCCGTTTTAGGAATGTCCCCGTTTCTGATTTTGATTTGATGGTAGCCCAACCTCAAATCCATCTTGGAGAAGACTGAGGATCCAGCGAGCTGATCATACAGGTCGTTGATCCTGGGAAGCGGGTATTTGTTCTTGATTGTGACCAAGTTGACAGGTCGGTAATCTACAACCATCCGGTCAGTACCATCCTTCTTCTTGACGAATAGGACGGGGCAAGCCCACGGAGATGAGCTAGGTCGGATGAAACCCTTTTTCAAGGACTCATCGAGTTGTTTCTTAAGCTCGGCTAGTTCTAGGGGTGCCATCTTATAAGGTCTTCTAGCAATCGGAACGGTTCCTGGAATGAGGTCTATTACAAACTCAACATCCCTGTCAGGTGGAACACCTGGCAATTCCTCTGGAAAGACATCCGGGAAGTCACGGACTACCGGAACGTCCTCAAGGTCTGGCAAAGGGCTGGCGTTAAGAGAATATAATTGTCGCTTGGCTATTCGGGTCAAGACATTAACTATCTTTCCCGAAGGATGGGTGAGTTGAACAGTCCTAGAGAAGCAATCGATTTGGGCATGATGAGCCGACATCCAGTCCATACCCAGAATGATATTAATATCTGAAGATTTAAGGGCTATCAAAGACGCAAGGAAAACAAGTCTGTCGACTTGGATTTCATTTCCATAACTTACCCTAGAGGTCTGCCATCTAGAACCAGGAGTAGAAATTTCCATAATGGATGGCATGTCACAGAATGCAACGTTATGCAAACGAGCATAACTTTCGGATATAAAAGAATGAGAGGCTCCTGTATTGAAAAGAACAGATGCCGGGTGGCAGTTAACAAGAAGCGTACCGAGAACGACGTTGGGATCCTCTTGAGCTTCTTCGGCAGAGATACAGTTGACATGGCCACGTGAAGCGGTGACCGGCTTGGCGTGGAATATTTTTCCTGTCGGCTTGCCACGGCCAACAGCTTTAGCAGACTGGTTGGGGTTGGTCTGGGGACACTCACACATATAGTGACCAGATTCCCCACACTTGAAACAAGTCACGGAACTGGTACGTGGAGGAGCATTGTTAATTGGACCCCCATAGGGCTTGGCTGGAGTAGACTGTTGAACGGGGCGAGGCGCCTGGAAGGATGGCCTCGGTGTAAACCTGGGTGGCAGGGCGGTGTTGGGTACCCACACGCGGCGCTTCTGAGGACCAGCACCGGATGAGGAACCCATGTCACGGCCATGCTTGCGTGTTGCGTCATAGTCAGTCTGACCAGTTTCGGCACTAATGGCTTTGTTGACAAGTTTCTGAAAAGTTGTGCACTCATGCAGACGGAGGTCACGGCGAAGCTCAGGACTAAGGCCCTTACGGAACCTTGCTTGCTTCTTGGCATCGGTAGACACTTCCTCGGTTGCATATCGTGCGAGATTACCAAACTCCCTGCTGTAAGCATCCACAGAAAGTCGGCCTTGGGTGAAACTGCAAAATTCTTCACGTTTACGGTCCATGAGACCCTCCGGAATGTGATGTTCACGGAAAGCCTCGCTGAATTCAGCCCAAGTAGTGACATGGCCCGCTGGGCGCATAGCTCCATAATTCTCCCACCATAGACTGGCGGGGCCTTCAAGATGATATGCAGCAAAGGTGACCTTGTCAGCCTCCGCTACCAGCGCGGAACGCAGTTTGTGAGAGATACTGCGAAGCCAGTCATCAGCGTCGAGAGGCTCGACGGAGTGGTGGAACGTGGGTGGATGCAATTTGATAAAATCACTGAGTGACACCACGTTAGCCCTCTGATGTTGTGCTGTATTCTGTTCAATACGCTCCAACAAACGGTTTGTCTCCCGCTTGTTTCTCTCAGCTTCCATCATCACCTCGGCTAGTGAAGGAGGATGAGGCAGATTTACATCCCTGGCTTCACTGCCTTCGGCCTGCTCTTGGGAAGCAGGGTTAGCGCGCGTGTTGACCATCCTAGGTAAACAAGACAATGATTTAGTCAGGATGATAAAATTCCGACATAGGATAAAAATGCAAGGAATAACTCGAAATGCAAGATGATCATCCGTATGACATGGTAAAAACAGAACTGCTTCTTTTATTCCATCGTCATACACACCATACAGAGTTTAGTACAAGACCAAACAAGGTACTATTACGGTGAAAAGAGGATTACATCTCATCGGAGGCATTCCAAGCTCCTATACATTATTTTTCTACACCTCCGGAAGGAGTACAAACTAGGTCATATCCCACGAGTCACGCGGGACGATAGACGACACAGCTAGTGCGAACTAGTGATACTACCACTAACTCAGACCGATCCGTAGTAGTCCTCGTAGAAGTCACCTCCATAGCCTGGAAGCTCAACATGATCATCTGGAAACAGACGGTCTCACGGAGCTTGTGGACCATAGGGGCTAGGATGAGGCCTTGGACCAACAAACGGTGGCCTGCGGGGACCGCGAGGTGGGGTGATGCCTCCTACATCACGCCAAACCATCACGTCTGGCAGAGCAGATCTCACAGGATAGAGATCGCGCATATCTGAATATCCAGCTTGCACCGCCGGTGCGAACCGAGTCAAGGTGGCCCAGTGGTCAGCACGGGTGTTGAAGAGCTCTAGCCTTAAGGCCCGATTTTCACGGTCCTTATCCTCGAGCATCTCAGCAGTGGTGCGAGTCCGTGAATCCTCCTGAGTGGGGTCAGCATAGATAGCCTGGAGATACCCTTGTGCTCCCGGAAGTGATCCTGGCATATACCGGAAATCAGAGTCCCGAAATATACCAGATCTGACCCGCATAATGGTCATCATAGAGTAGGCGGCGTCCTGCACAGCCATCTCAATGGTAACCCCGAGTCCATAAGAGCAGTGAAGAGGCTCGGTGGATCCAGGATAAGATGGAAATATCCTGACAGTGCAGAGATACTGGCTTTGATTAAAGTCTCGGAATTGCTCTTCGACCGTGTACTCAGGATACCAGCGGTATCCAGCCTCAGTCATTACCCTGACCAACTTAGCAGTATGGCCGGGTACATCTAGGCATCGAGTCAGGCGAACCACTTGATTGAGGTCGCGAGTGGCCATCTGAAAACACAATCATAATGCAAAGGCATTAGAATTTCTAGCAAAATTTCGGCAGCATAACAGCTGTAAATGCTCAAGAAGGATTTTGAGACATTTGACAAAGGATTTCATACACACTCAACATCATCATATCAAAGTTCTGAATCCATTCTAACAACATAATGTGGTAGTAGAACTGAACTAGGCTTGTATCCATCAAACTTATAAGGTACTACTGATTAGTAACACGTGATCCTGATAGAGAGAATAGGTCCTAATTCCTTATCCCCGGTAGAAGAATGGACTGACTCAGATCAGAATGTCATAAGGTATAAGGAGTAAAAAGAGCCTTACGTTCCATCCCACAAACAATTCCCCTACATATAACTAAAGAATTTCTAGACTCAACATCGACCAGTTTGGCTTGGAGAACCTACAGGCAGTCCGGCTCTGATGCCAACGCTGTCAGGACCCCGACTCGATGTCACATCGATCTAGCTGGTAACACCTCATATCACTTTGCAGCCTCACGCACGGTATCCCCACGGGTGTCGTCTTACCTTTTCCCGGGACCGTTTGCGCCTTTTGGCTCACGTATATGATAGTGTCGCTAGCATCCATATGATAAAGAGCCCGGGCTGACATGACTAGTCGTAAACCCAAAGTGGCACAGACTTACAGGGACAGGCATCCATGACCCAGCTTCGAACGTGTCGGTCATCAGCAAGTGGGTCCGGGCTGTAGCACTGGGCTAACAGGACTCCGGTAAACCGGGCTGTAGCGGGCTAACAGGACTCCGGTACTCAAAGCGTGACATTTCCCCGAAGGGACAGACACAGGAACGAAGAAGGACACATGCCGGCCAGCCTAAGTGTTCCAGAGCAGTAGCAAGCTACCATGGCTCATCGGTAACACTAGGAGACATTTCCCGGTAAGAGAGGCTACTAAAGATAAACAACTAGATAGTCAGATCCCACACATACCAAGCATTTCAATCATACACACAATATGCTCGATATGTGCAAATACAACGAAGCATCACAACATGACTCTATGACACAAGTACTTTATTTAAGGCTTAGTGAGCCATACATAACATACACAAAGGTACGGGTCTCACGACCCCACATACAAGTCATACAGTCATACAAACCAGCAGCGGAAGTAACTTGTCTGAGTACAGACAACTAGTAAAATAAAAGAGGCTTGGAAAGCCTAGCTATACTACGTGGTCCATCACAAGCTCAGGGTCACCACCTGGGTCTTTAGCCTACTCGTTGATGTCAACGTCTACATAGAACCCATCAGAAGGGGTTGCAGCGTCTTCTGTAAAAATGTAGATTATAGCAACATGAGTACAAAGGTACTCAGCAAGACTTACATCAGATCCTACATACATGCATAGTATCAAGAAGGGTTGGTGGAGTTATTGCAGCAAGCCAGCTCTGACTCTTGGCTAGGCTATCCTACGATACTCCAACTTGAAATGGTTTTGCGCACACGAGTCCACTACTCACCACTTCAATACACTACCGAGGATCCACCTCCGTCTTCCTACGGAAGAGCCATCCTCGGCACTCACACTTATCTTGAGGCTTTTAACAGTTTCCATTTACTTGTCTATGAACTGTATACGCAACCAAGTAGTCCTTTACCGCGGACGCGGCTATTCGAATAGATTATGATAACCCTGCAGGGGTGTACTTCTTCATACATGTTTCCACCACTTAGCGTCTGCACGCGATATGTGCTCGGCAGACTTCAAGCGAAAGTCGACGTGGGTGTAGACCACGACCTACCTAAACACTTAAGCCTCTAGTCCAGGTTTATCGCCTATTCAGGTTCCATCCTCAGGGAGTCCGGCCGAGGTTTCCCATACGGCCCCGAACGATGTGAACAGGGTTCCCGAGATACCTAACGGGTATTCGGTACACCCGGCCACGTACCTACCGCATCACAGCCCACCCCTACGGTCAGCGCTGTCCACGGCCTCCAGTAGGCTACAAACACCAGAAACTACTTGCAACTCCTGGACAGAGAGCTAGGGTGAATAAGAAGTCGAGCGGGGTCATATTTCAGGGCCCAATGCATGGTAGTAGCTGTATCTTAAATCACGCATACAGATCTCAGTGCTTAAGGTCGGCTTCAATGAAACAACCCACCATGTACTCCTACATGGCCTCTCATCGATACCTTTACCAAATCGTGTTCACCACACCACTCTCATTACCGACATAATCATTTCACTCTAGCCCATCACCCAGATGAACCAGACCTGACACGACTCTAAGCATAGCAGGCATAGCAAGGTAGGAACAACACATACATATGGCTCAATCAACTCCTACACATGCTAGTGAGTTTCATCTAGTTACTGTGGCAATGACAGGTCATGCAGAGGAAATGGGTTCAACTACCGTAGCACACAGCAGTTTGCATCGCGTTGTCTTAATGCAGTAAAAGAGAGCAGGAGCGAGAACATGGGATTGTATCGATATGATCAAATGGTTGGTTGCTTGCCTGATGGTTCGATGCACTGATACGGTTCTTCGTTAGGGTAATCACGGTACTCCTCGGAGACAGAACCTGCCGCAGAGAGCACCGATACACAAACATTACCAAACAGTATGCAACAATATGATGCATGCATGAGACATGGCAAAATGAGTGTATTGGGCTAATGCAACTAAAACCAGAAGGGTTTGAACAAATTTGAATCAAGGATTCAAATTTCAAATTCAAATATGGCCTTTTAAAGTGCTTTTCCTTGTTCTGCTTAAAACATCAATTTAACTTGTTTGATCATGCATGAAAATAGTACAGATGGATAGATTGGATTTTTCTGATCATTTTTCATATATAATTTGTCCAATTTGGAATTACAGAATAAAAGTTATGAATTTTTGAAGTTTAATTAATATTCTGGAATTTCCTGATTTAAATTAAATCCAGAAATTATAGTTATTGCGCCAGCATGACGTCAGCATGACGTCAGTGGTCAACTGCGGCTGGCTGGAGTCAAACCTGACGTGTGGGGCCCACACGTCAGTGACGGGGGGGTTAAACAGGGTTAAATTAATTCTAATTACTAATTAGTGGCGCTGGGGCCCACTGGTCAGTGTCAGGGGGGGTTGACTAACGGTAATTAGTACTAACTAACCAACTGTCCGACAGGGCCCACGCGTCAGTGACCCTGGGGGGTCAAACCCCAGGTCGGACAGGTCAAACCCCACCGGCGACATGACGCCGGCGAGGCCCGAGACGGCGGCGAAAGTGCTTTTTGCCATTCCGGCAACCAAATGGACGGCGGAAGGCATCTACGTGTTGCTGAGGTTGAGCCGCGACTATTGGTGGTGGTGGTTGGGCTCGGGGTGGCCGGAGTTGACGGCGGCGAGCTCGGCTGCGGCTGCCGGAGTTCGGGTGCGGTCGGAATCGACGTTGCAGGGGGCTTGGGGAGGCGTTAGTGCGCGCTGCGTGCTCCTGGTGAGGTGGGGAGCACGATGGTGTGCTCGGTTGGGTGCTACGGTGACCGTGGCCACGACGGCGACATTGCCGGCGGCGTGGAGCTCTCGGCCAAGGTGGGGCTAGGGCCTAGAGGTCGGGAGAGACCAGGGGAGAAGGGGGAAACGATCCGGGGCTCACCGCGGGGCTGCAGAGGTGGTTAGCGGGCTCGGGGACGCGCTGGAGACGACGAATTCGACGGCGACGATGATCGGAGCCCGAAGAGGGGAACGGCGACGTGGCGGCGATGCAGGGCTTCCGGGGAGCTATGGAGCGGTGGGGAGGAAGAGGGAGTCGAGGCGGAGCTCCTGAGCTAGTCGGGGGAGCGAGGGGTGGTCGGAGACGGCGGCTATGGCGAACGGCGGCGACGGTGGTGTTCGGCCGTGAGAGAGAGAGGGAGAGAGCAGCACGGGAGAGAGAGAGGGATAAGGCCAGGGGATCGGGGCGGCACCGAGAAGAAGCGCCGCGGCGTCGCGCTGGCGGGGGAGGCAGGCAGACGGGCTGGTGGCGTGGCGCTCCGGCCGTGCGCGCGCGCCGGCCACACGCCTGGCCGACTGGCGCCAGGAGGACGACGGCGGTGGTGGGCTGGGCTGGCTTGCTGGGCCGGCCAGCTGGCTGGGCCGCACAGGGAAGTTTTTCCCTTTTTTTTCTGTTTCTGTTTTTATTTAATATATCTGCAACTTTGTTGAATTTAATAAAATACCTAGGCAAGTTCAAAAATCACCAAACTATTCCTGGCCCATAGTTGGATTATTTCCAACATGAAACATTTTAGTTTGGAGATATTTGAGCATTTAAATATTTTATATTATTTTAAATGCCCAAATTCAAATATTTATGATTTAATTCAAAAACCCTAGGATGGCCTAGGAAAATGTGCACCATTTTTGGCAGAGGTTTTGAACCAAGACAAAAATGATGGGCATTTTAGAAGGGCATTTCAGGTTCACTGAAAAATTATTTTAGTAACCCTAGTTGGTTTCAGAGGGGACTGGGGGTTCTGTCATCCCCATTTCAAGTTTCTGATGAAAGAATAAACATGATGCAACACTCTAATGCATGACTAGCTAGGGTGTGACAGCCATCTCGAAAAACAAATAAAAAATCTCAAAAAAATCAACAAGAACAACCATGCAAAATTTATGACGTTCATTCTGGTTTAACTATGTCTCGGTCAATTGAGAATCAGTAAATCCGCTAAAACTACTAGCCTGGGCTACATGTAAGGGTCGCTTTGTGATCCACCAAGCAATGATCACACGATCATGTTTATTCTATCTTACACAACTGCCGAGTACACGAACCAGTCAAGCTAAGAGAACTCCGATGGTCAGAAGCAGCTCGGCGGTGTGACCTCTCCGGACGCGGACCCGCCGGCGTTTTGGCACTTGGCCTGCGCCGGCCGCTGGTGCCGGTACCTCAGCCTGATGTTCCTGAGCTTGATCCCGCTGCAGGGGTTGGTGCCGCTGCAGTTGAACTTCACCGCCACGGGCGTCGCCGACGAGCCCTTGATGTCCGTGTACGACAGGTCGCTGATCTGCACCCCCGAGCTCTGCAGGGACACACAACAACACAGCTCATGATATAGTCGATCGATCACGTGTAGTTGCATGCATGTAGGGAAGGAGACGTACATTGCCCAGGCAGTCGCCCTTGCGGGAGCAGTAGTTCTGGTCGACGAGGATGGGGTTGGCCACGCGGTTCATGGTGACCCGCGAGAAGGAGACGTTCTTGACGAAGCCGGAGTTGGGCATCGCCCACGTCTTGATCCGCAGGCCGTTGGTCGTGCCCTTCAGCACCGCCCTGTCCACGGTCAGGTTTCTCACCCTCTCCTCACCGTCCTGCCATCCCAGGCTCCGGATGCTGCCACCGTCCATCCAACGCAAACACAAAACCAATGCTATCTATCAAACGCTGCGCAAATCACAAGCAAACAAAATATAATGTATGATGAACTGGCAACTGAAGGTGGCACCTGATGCCGTGGCCCGGACCGCACTTGATGTCCCTGATGAGCATGTCCTAGGTGCCGGGCCCCAAGGAGATGCAGTCGTCGCCGGTGCCGATGGTGGTGTTGAGGATGCTCACGTGCCGGGAGTGGCTGACCTGGATGCCGTCGGTGTTGGGGCTGTTAGACGGCGCGATGATCCGGACGCCTTGGACCGTCACACCGCTGCAGTCGAAGATGGACATGTGGAATTCCTTGCTGTCGAGCAGCGTCAGCTGCTTCACGCTCACGCCCTTGGATTGGCTAATGTCAAGTGTCTGCAAACATAAGTATGTATGTGTTAGACTAGGTATATTGTATATATACGTGTTGTAACACAATACCTGTACCTGTACATTCTCTCCTATATATACATAACAGCCGTACCCGCTTAGGGTATCAAGTATTGTTCAAACCCTAGTTTGTCTAATATGGTATCAGACGACGCGTTCGATCCGCGCTGTGCTTCCGCTTCCTCTGCCGCCGCCGCGTTGGCCTCCGCCGCCGTGCCACCTCCGTCAACCCTGACGACGAAATCGCCGTTCATGGCGTCCGTCCCGCTCGCCTGGGCCCGTCCGGTCGAATCAGGATCACGCCCGCCCGTGCCCCCATCGCCCGCAATCCAGCCGTCTCTCGCCCATGGTGAATCGCTGGAACCAAACTCCCACGATCGCATGCAGCAGCTGCCCCGCGATCCGGCTGTCGCTCGCCCGTATGGCACCTCTGCGCAGCGCGACGCCACCTACGACGCGATTCCGTCGTATGCTGCGCCGCCGCCGTACGTCAGGATCCCATCGCATGCTGCGCTGCCGTTTTCAGGTCCCCATGGTGCCCCTGTTCAGGTGCCCTACGTCGGGTCATATCTAGCGCCCTACGTCGCGCCGCCGCCATCACCGTCCATCGCGCCGGCGCCGTATGCTTCGTCCTCTGCGGTGCCCTACGAGGCGCTGTATGGTGCGCCCTACGCTACCCTGGCGCCGTACGTCGTGTCGCTGCAGCCCTACGGCGTACCTCCTACGGTGCCCTACGGTCATCACCAACACTACCGTGCGCCTCCGTCAGCCGATGCGCTGATTTCGTACAGTGCTCCTCCGGCATACGACTCACAGCTTCCCGCACCGGTGGCTGAACCAGGACCGTTCCACTTTGCTCATCTGGTGACGGTGAAGCTCTCTGCTGATAACTACCTCCTGTGGCGTGCTCAGGTGTTGCCGCTGATGCGTAGTCACTATCTTTAGGGGTATGTCGACGGTACGCTGCCGTTTCCCCCGGCCATGGTTCCGGTTCCCTCAGCTGCTGGTGGCTCCGCCATGGTGTCCAACCCTGCTCATCGTCGGTGGATTGCTCAGGATCAAGCTATTCTGGGTGCCATTCAGTCCTCGCTCACTCCCTCCGTGGCCGGCATGGTGGTCTTTGCCGCTACGTCGAGGGATGCATGGGCCACGCTCGACTCCAGCTTCTCCTCGCAGTCGCTGGCACGTTCCTCTGCCATTCGTAACCAGCTGGGTGAGGTCAAGAAAAATGATCTCTCTGTCACAGCCTTCTTCAACAAGGTCAAAAATTTGGCCGATACTTCGTTCATTCTCAATGGGCTTGATGAGGACTATGATTCTTTTGTTGAAAACATCAATGGACGTGACACGCCGATGCCGCCTCGCGACCTCTACGCACGCCTCCTCAACACGGAACAGCGGCTAGCTGCTCGCCGCTCCGTCGGCGTCTACACGCAGGGTCCTTCTGCGAACGCTGCACTTCGCGGGGGCGCCCGTGGTGTCAAGCAGAAGGCGCCGCCGTCCGCAGGCAACCAGCCCCGTTCGCCCGCTCCACCTCCTCCGACGGCTGGCCGCAAGCGGCTACACTGCGAGGCATGTGGTGGTGGGGTTGAATGTCCACTCTGCGGCATTGAGGGGCACTTGGCGTCTCGTTGCCATCGTCGCTTCAAACGCGACTTCCTTGGTATTGGGAACAACGGGAAAGGCAATGAGAAACAAGCTGCTCTCGCTACACAGGAACCTGGATTTACTCCTTCTTATTCCGTGGATCCTTCCTGGTACATGGACACCGGTGCCACAGATCATCTGACAAGTCAGCTCGACAAGCTGGCTACTCGCCAGCCCTACACTGGTCATGACCAGGTCCCCACTGCCAATGAATCAGGTATGCCCATCTCACATGTTGGTCAGGCATCTCTTCTTTCACGTACCACTACAACCTTGCGTCTCCTTGATGTTCTTCGTGTTCCTTCAGTCACACGTAGTTTGCTCTCGGTTCCTAAATTAACTCGTGACAACAATGTGTTTGTTGAGTTTCACCCTTTCCATTTTTTTGTTAAGGACCGGGACACGAGGGACGTTCTTCTTAGTGGTCGAGCTCGCCATGGCCTATATGCTCTTGATGTGCCGCCAGTTTCTGAAGTTTTCAGTGGTGTTCGGGTGTCGTCGTCGCAGTGGCATTCTCGCCTCGGCCATCCGGCCACTGCTATTGTGCGCCATTTGCTTCATCGCCATAGTCTTCCTGTTGAGTCAAGCAATAAGGAGTTTCTAGTGTGTGATGCCTGTCAACAGGGCAAGAGTCATCAGTTACCTTTCTCTGTATCGAGTCATGTTGTCAAGGCTCCTCTTGAACTTGTGTTTTCGGATGTGTGGGGCTATGCCCAAACTTCTGTTAGTGGTCACAACTATTATGTCAGTTTCATTGATGCCTTTAGTCGCTTTACTTGGATTTATCTTATTAAGCGCAAATCTAATGTGTTTCATGTTTTTATGCAATTTCAAGCTCATGTTGAGAGGTTGCTTAAGTGCAAAATTATCCATGTTCAGTCTGATTGGGGGGGCGAATATCGCAATCTTAATACCTTCTTCCAGAAGCTTGGCATCTCTCATCATGTGTCTTGTCCTCATACACATCAGCAGAACGGTGCAGCTGAGCGCAAGCACCGTCACATAGTTGAAACTGGCTTAACACTGCTCGCACATGCCTCTGTCCCATTCCGGTTCTGGTGTGATGCTTTTGTTACTGCTTGTTTTTTGATAAACAGGCTTCCCACATGACTTCTTCACATGAAATCTCCCCTAGAGGTATTATTTCATGAAACTCGAGATTACTCTCTTCTCAAAGTGTTTGGTTGTGCGTGTTGGCCACACCTTCGACCATACAATAAGCATAAACTCGAGTATCGATCTAAGAAATGTGTGTTTCTCGGATACAGTCCTCTTAACAAAGGTTATAAGTGTCTCCACATTCCGACGAATCGTGTTTACATTTCACGTGATGTTGTCTTTGATGAGACTGTTTTCCCTTTTTCCACGCTCTCACCATCCACTGATACTTCCTCTACCGAGTTGCACTCCTTTCCAGTTTTGCCTGATCAATTTGTAGATGTTGCATATTCTCCTCTGTTATTGCCTAACCATGGTGCAGGAACTGGGCAGGGCGCTCGCCTTGAGCTTCTTCACGATGACATGGTTGCTACGGTACCAACTACAGTCGTGACGTCGGATAGGTCGCTTGACGGGGCGCTTGACGACGATCGCATGTGCATGCCCCATGCACGTGGATCGGGTGGGGCGGCTATCGCGCCTAACCCGGTCTTGCCTAGCCCGGCTGCCACGCCCGGGCCGGCAGCTTCCCCGGCCTCTGCCCCGCATGGGCAGTCCTCGCCGGCTCCAGGCCCAGCATCGCCTGGCCCGCCTTCGCCAGTCACTCGGGGCATGCAGAGCCCGTGGACTCTCCCTCGGCAGAGCCTGTGGACTCGCCTGCTCGTGTGTCTTCCATGCCGCTCCCAGACGTTGGCTCTCCTGTCGTGGTGGCTTCTCCGACACCTCCACCGCCTGTCATACTACGCCCTCATACGCGCAGCAAGAGTGGCATTGTCAAGCCTCTCAAGCGCACGGATGGTACGGTCACATGGCTTGCGGCCTGTGTTGCTCGTGCTGAGGCCGATCCTATGGCTGAACCGTGACATTTTCAGGCAGCGCTTGGCATTCCACACTGGCGCGCTGCTATGGAACAGGAGATTCATGCTCTTCAAAAGAATAATACCTGGCGATTGGTTCCACCTCCATCTGGTGTCAATGTTATTGATTCTAAATGGGTGTTCAAGGTGAAGAAACATGCTGACGGGTCCATTGAGAGGTACAAGGCACGACTGGTGGCCAAAGGATTTAAACAAAGGTATGGCCTTGATTATGAAGATACGTTTAGTCATGTTATTAAACCTATGACTATTCGTGTTCTTCTTTCGCTGGCTGTTACTCGAGGGTGGTCACTTCGTCAGCTTGATGTCCAGAATGCTTTTCTTCATGGAGTTCTAGAAGAAGAGGTCTATATGCGTCAGCCACCAGGCTTTGTTGACTCTGCTCAGCCACATTATCTGTGTCGCCTCGACAAGGCTCTCTATGGTCTGAAGCAAGCTCCTCGTGCGTGGCATGCACATCTTGGCGCTGCTCTTCGTGCACACGGGTTTGTACCATCTACAACAGACACGTCTATGTTCATTCTCCAGCGACCTGAGGTGACCATGTACATTCTGGTCTATGTTGATGACATCATACTTGTCAGTTCATCCGTCACTGCTGCAGATCGGCTTGTGGTTTCTCTAGGGGCTGTCAAGGATCTTGCGAGACTGCACTATTTTTTGGGCCTGGAGGTTCTTCATTCTGACAGTGGTTTGACTCTCACTCAGCAGAAGTACTCTCAGGATCTGTTACACTGTGCGGGTATGATGCAGTGTAAAACTGCTACCACTCCTATGTCCTCGACAGACAAATTGTCAGCTTTTGATGGGGACTTGCTCTCCTCTGAGGATGCCACTGAGTACCGCAGCATCATTGGTGGACTGCAATACTTGCTCGTTACTCGACCAGATATATCATTTGCAGTTAACCGTGTGTGTCAGTACCTCCATGCACCGCGTAATCCTCATTGGACGGCTGTTAAGCGCATTCTGCGCTATGTTCGACACACTGCTTCATATGGTCTACATCTGCAGCCTGCGACTTCTGGTTTGATCTCAGCCTTCTCTGATGCGGATTGGGCTGGTAGTCCCGATGATAGGCGATCCACGGGGGGACATGCTGTGTTCCTTGGTCCTAACTTGATCGCCTGGCAAGCTCGCAAGCAAGCTACCGTGTCTCGGAGTAGTAGTGAAGCTGAGTACAAAGCAGTTGCTAATGCCACGGCTGAGATCATATGGGTGCAGTCATTGCTTCGAGAGTTGAAGGTCTCTCAAGCCCAACCGCCTGTTCTTTGGTGTGATAACATCGGTGCTACCAACCTTTCATCCAATCCAGTATTTCATGCCCGAACAAAACACATCGAAGTTGATTATCATTTTGTGAGAGAACGCGTTGCACAGAAGCTACTTCAGATCAAGTTTGTTTCTTCTAAGGATCAGCTTGCTGACATTTTCACTAAACCCTTGCCCTTACCTTCTTTTGAAGGATGTCGACACAATCTTAACCTCCTGAGTGTTTCAGGACATAGTTAAGATTGAGGGAGGGTGTTAGACTAGGTATATTGTATATATACGTGTTGTAACACAATACCTGTACCTGTACGTTCTCTCCTATATATACATAACAGCCGTACCCGCTTAGGGTCTCGAGTATTTTTCAAACCCTAGTTTGTCTAATAGTATGGCCGACGTCCGTCATAAGGAAACTGTGTTAGAATTAGAGATATATTCCTGTAATCTCAAACTGATTCTATCTCTTCCTCTCCCGTAGCTTCTCCTATCTCCTTTGTAACAGACCGAATCCCCAAGAGATCGGTAAACTCGTTGTAAGCCACGGCAGGGGCCTTTCCTGCCTCAGATCAATATGTACCCACGCGGCTCCCTCATGAGGGAGTAGGAACGCTTCCCATCTAACATGGTATACAGAGCCATCCTCTTCCTATCGATCTAGCCAGCTACCTCCTTCCTCGATCGCCCTCGCCATCCTTCCTCGCTCACCCTCGCCATGTCGTCGTCATCAACCGTCTCCCTCAACCTTGGCGCTCTCCCATCAGAGAAGCTCACCAAGACCAATTTCATCCTATAGAAGGCACATGTCATGCCGGGCCTGCGAGGAGCGCAGGTCACCGGCCTCCTGGACGGATCAGACATAGCGCCACCGAAGACGGTGTAGCAGCAGCAGACGGACAAAACCGTCACCACCGATCCCAATCCTCTGTACGCTCAATGGATATCGAAGGATCAGCAAGTCCTTAGTCACCTCCTGAACTCCCTGTCAATGGAGATTCTCGCTCAAGTAGCGAGCAAGGAGACGACCTTCGACCTTTGGACTGCCATCACCAACTTATTTTCCTCGCAGTCCCAATCGCGCATCACCAATCTGCGGATCGCCATCACCAACACCAAAAAAGGCTCTATGTCTAGTAGTGCCTTCATCTCCAGGATGAAGAACCTGGGAGATGAGCTTATAGCAGCGGGACGCCCCGTCTCGGACCCTGAGATGGTAGATTACGTCCTCGCTGGGCTTGACAGGGACTATGACCCTGTTGTGGCAGCCATTGGCGCAGTTAAAAATCAGATTTCAGTAGATGATCTGTTCGCCCAGATTGCAGCGTTTGATCAGCGCGTGGAGATGCTCGGTGACGGTCCAGATGCAGGATTCAAAACCTCAGCAAACTTATCCTACAGGGGGCGCGGGCGCGGCTACAATAGAGGCCGCGGGTGCAGCAACAGCAGGGGGCGTGGCCGAGGCAGGCGCCCCTCCCCAACTCCATATGGTGGAAATAGCGGCGCAGTGCTGGCCGCAGTCGTCCACAACAACAGCATCAGCAGGTTCGAGATTATCCAGAATGTCAAATTTGCTACAAGCATCATCCAGGAGGTGCTCGTGATTGTTGGCATCGATATGATGATGAAGATAAACATGAGGAGAAGGAGGCCAACATGGTCAGCGACTCCTATGGTGTCGACACCAACTGATATGCAGACATGGGCGCCACAAATCACATCACAGAGGAGCTCGAGAAGCTAACGATCAGAGACAAGTATCGTGGAGACGACCAAGTTCATACTGCTAGCGGTTCTGGTATGAAAATCACTCACGTTGGTAGTTCAATTGTCAAAACCCCCATAAAAAATTTGCATCTAAAAATAGTTCTATATGTCCCTTCTACATCAAAAAATCTCCTTTCAGTTCATAGATTTACTCTTGATAATCGTGTCCTTATTGAATTTTATCCTTATTTCTTTTTGGTAAAGGACTTGGACACGAGGAGAGTGCTTCTTAGGGGCAAGTGTGTGGGAGGTCTCTACCCACTATATCTTCGTCATCATCATCATCGAATAAACAAGCTTTTGTTGCTGTCAAGCCTTTTTCAGCAAAGTGGCACAGTAGATTAGGTCATCCTTCATCAGCTATTGTCAAGCTCGTTCTTAGCAAGAATAAACTTCCCCACTCTCATGAGTCTAGTGTTGAGTCTATTTGTGATCCATGTCAACAAGCTAAAAGTCATCAGTTGCCATATCCTATTTCATTTAGTGTTTCTACTGCACCTTTGCAACTTGTTTTTTCTGATGTCTGGGGGCCAGCTCCCACCTCTGTTGGTAGACACTCGTATTATGTTAGCTTCATCGATGACTATAGAAAATTTACATGGATCTATCTTCTTAAGAAACGATCCGAAGTGTATCAAGTTTTCAAGAACTTTCAAAACCTTGTTGAGCGAAAACTAAACACTAAGATTATTGCTATGCAAACCGACTAGGGAGGTGAATACAATAAACTCAATCTCTTTTTTCAAGAGCTTGGCATATCACATCATTTATAATGCCCTCATGCACATCAACAACAGCTCGGCCGAAAGGAAACATCGTCATGTTGTTGAAGTAGGGTTAACTCTACTAGCAAATGCATCCATGCCACTAAAGTTCTGGGATGAGGCATTCTTGACTGCCACATACCTCATTAATTTACTCCCTAGTAAAGTCATCAAATTTGGAACTCCCATCACACGTCTTTTTGGTACAACTCCCGACTACAAAACACTTCGTGTATTCAGTTGTGCTTTGTTGGCCTCACCTTCGTCCATACAATACACATGAGCTTGCATTCCGTTATAAAAAGTGTGTGTTTCTTGGATATAGTCCAATCCACAAAGGAGTCAAATGTCTTGATGTTTCCATTGGTCGAGTTTATATCTCTCGAGATGTTGTGTTTGATGAATCTGTTTATCCTTTTGCATCCCTTCATCCCAATGCCGGAGCACTTCTCAAGAAAGAATTACTTCTTCTTCCACCACATCTCCAAAACATTGATCATGGGGGCGACAATTGTACTAACCCAACTGATGATCCTACTAGTGGAACCATGTCTCCTTGTGTGCAGGATCATGCAGTACAAAATCGGTGCAGAAAATGATCAAAATTTTGAAGAAAACGAGCTTATATTGCATGTGCCAGAAGAAGACGGAGCAGGCGCGAAGCACGAAGCAGATCCGCCGTCACTTGGAACTCCTGTGCGCCAGGTCACCTCGGATCAAGCGCGCAGATTCGCCCTGGATCGCACGCCAGGCAGGAGCATGCAGCGCCAGTTGGAGGGCGATGCGTCACCGCATCACGACGAAACTCCGCTCCGTGCACCGCGTCCCATGCGCGGGCCCAACGCATCGACAGTGACAGGCAGATCCGGGTCAGGATCGAGATCCCTGACCCATGCGCGCGTGCAGGCCAGCAGTGCAAGATCTTCTACGGCTGCTGCTTCTGGTGGGTCGGTCACACCACAGGCCACACGGCTCGGATCGGGATTCGCTGTAGAAAGAGAATCTGAGGCATCCCCAGGATCCTCTACGGCTAGTCCTGCTGCATCAACTCCTGTGCCAGCTCTAGCTACAGCTCCATGTGTCATGACTCGGCTCCAAAAAGGTATACGAAATCCAAAAGTTAGAACTGACGGCACTATTCCAAATGGTATGCTGTGTATCACAGGAGAACCGGCAAGGTTAGAAGATGCCTTAGGGGATCCAAGATGGAAAAATGCAATGGATGAGGAGTACTCAGCTCTCATGAGGAACAAGACTTGGCGTCTTGTACCTAAAAAATGAGGTAAAAATATCATTTACTGTAAGTGGGTTTACAGAATCAAGAAAAAGGCAGATGGCACCATTGACAGGTATAAAGCACGCTTAGTTGCAAAAGGTTTTAAACAACGTTATGGTTTGGACTATGAAGACACTTTTAGTCTGTTGCTAAAGCTGCAACCATTAGGCTTGTGCTAGCAATTGATGTGTCCAGCGAATGGAGTCTGAGACAGCTAGATGTTCAGAACGCGTTTTTGCATGGTGTTCTGGAAGAGGATGTTTACATGAGACAACCACCTGGGTATGAAAGTAAGAAAACACCTCATTATGTGTGTAATCTTGACAAGGCACTTTATGGTTTGAAGCAGGCACCAAGGGCATGGTATTCAAGGTTGAGCTCTCAGTTGAAGTACCTTAGTTTTGTTGCATCCAAGGCTGATACATCACTGTTCATCTACAACAAAGAAAGTCTAACTATATTTGTGTTAATATATGTTGATGATATCATAGTTGCAAGCTCCTCTCAAAATGCCACTAATGCTCTTTTGAGTGATTTGAGTTCACAGTTTGCCTTGAAGGACCTTGGTCATCTACACTTCTTTCTAGGTATTGAAGTTAAGAAGATTCAAGATGGCATAGTACTGAATCAGGAAAAATATGCCACTGAACTCCTAGCTCGTATGGGGATGAAGGACTACAAGCCTTCACCTACACCATTGTCTTCTTCAGAAAAACTTTCAGCTTTTGAAGGAGAGCCACTTAAGGAAGAAGAGAGCACAAGATACAGGAGTGCAGTAGGAGCTTTGCAATATCTGACAATGACAAGACCAGATATATCCTTTGCTGTTAACAAGGTTTGTCAGTATCTTCATGCACCTACCACTGTACAATGGATAACTGTTAAGAGAATTGTACGATATGTAAAGCACACTGTGAGTTTAGGTCTTCAGTTCAGACGCTCTAAGTCATCTCTTGTTAGTGCTCTCTGATGCTGACTGGGCAGGATGCAGTGATGACAGAAAGTCAACTGGAGGTTTTGCAGTTTTCTTTGGCTCAAATCTCATTTCTTGGAGTGCCAGAAAACAAGCCACAATGTCCAGGTCAAGTACTGAAGCTGAATACAAGTCACTAGCAAATGCTACTACTGAAATCATTTGGGTTGAATCATTGCTCAATGAGTTGGGAGTTAAGCAGCATCGTGTGTCATGTTTGTGGTGTGACAACTTGGGAGCCACATATCTTTCTGCAAACCCAGTGTTCCATGGCAGAACCAAGCATATAGAAATTGACTTTCATTTTCTAAGAGAAAGGGTTGCAGAAAAGAAGTTAGACATACGGTTCATTCCTTCCAGAGATCAAGTTGCAGATGGATTCACTAAAGCTTTGCCAGTCAAGCCCTTCGAGGAATTCAAGAAGAATCTTAATGTAGGATAGTTGAGATTAAGGGAGGGTGTTAGAATTAGAGATATATTCCTGTAATCTCAAACTGATTCTGTCTCTTCCTCTCCCGTAGCTTCTCCTATCTCCTTTGTAACAAACCGAATCCCCAAGAGATCGGTAAACTCCTTGTAAGCCACGGCAGGGGCCTTTCCTGCCTCAGATCAATATATACACACGCGGCTCCCTCACGAGGGAGTAGGAACGCTTCCCATGTAACAAACCGAACCGAATTACGATGCAAAAAGAAACCAAAAAGTTCATGTCATCACTCACCCTGGGCCCCTGCCCGGCGGTACACCTACCGGCCTTCTTGCATGCCTAGTACTCCTGTCCTTGCCCGTCCAGCGTCCCACCACGGATTGCCAGGCCGTCGGCATGGTGGAACATGATCCACGCCCTGCTGTCCACTGTCGACGGCGCGAAGACAGTGCTGTTGTTGTCAATGGCCACGTCCACGCCGGCGCTCCGACAGGGCCCCTTGAAGTAGGCCTGGCTGATCAGGAACCTGCCTGCCGGCACCCATAGCACCGGCCGGGAGCCGCAGCGCCCCGTGTCATTGCATGTCGCACCCCACGCGGCCAGGAACGCCCCCGCCGAGTCCAATACCTGCCCACCACGTTGTACTCTACCGCCTCCGTCAATGCCACTAATGCCGTCTCTGTGAAGCTATGCTATGATGATAGCCTAGGTACTCATCAAGTATATAAAGAAAGCCTGGAGCTAGATCCCTCAGTCAAGTACTAGTAATCCTCCTTGATGTATATAGAATCATTTACGGACCGTGCAACAACCTTCCTCCAATCGTGATTTGCGGATTTCACTAATTTCTATTACCCCACGAGTAGTATTCTATTTGTACGTTGTCTTGGGCGTGTCTAACGCGCGCGCTCCATTTCCGACCAGAGCGCAAACAACAACTTCAGTCTTTTTTGAGACAAAAAAACGACAACTTGAGCGATCGGGTTTGGTCCTATTCCCGGTCCGGATCGATCCCGGCCGGGAACGCTCTACCTATTCATGAGTTTGGCCCAGCGCTGGCCCAATACCTGCCCTAGGCTCTTTTTCTTTCCACGTTTTTTTCTCTTGGGCCTGTATATTCCTATTGCGCCCATTCCTTATCTGGGAAAGAAATTTTCAGGGACAGTAATGGGCGGGAAATTCCACTTTTGATTGAAATAAACCCCCTAAAAAAAGAGACTGAAATAAACTAGCACTTTCAACAAAAATTAATTGCTAGTTTTGCACAGAAAAATTAACCTATCCTTCTATTCCCTTCGATTAAATTTGTCCATGTTTTTATTCAGACAAAAAAAAGCATGCTCAATTGAATTGATCTACAGCTTTTTGGTTGAATCGGGAATGTTCATTGAATTGATCTTCTATGAAAAATTTCAAATTAACGACAAATTTTCGAGAGCATGAACATATTTTGTAAATTCTGAACAACTATTGAATTTATGATTTCTGGAAATCATGAACATATTTTGAAATTCATGAAAACTTTTGGAAAACTCAAACATTTGTTGTGTCAATTTGGTGTCACGTGCTCGCGACGATGTCCACCTCGACTCGCGTAACCTTAAGACAGGATGGCAGTGGTGTCACGTACTCGTCTTGGCGTTCGACGTCGCAACCGCGGCGACGTCCACCTCGACTCGCGTAAGCCTAAGACAGGGTGACAGTAGTGTCACTTGCTTGCTCGTCGTCCGTCTTCGCACCACGAGGACGCCCGCCTCGACTCACATACACTAGTAGAAAAGGGGGCATCAGTCCCGGTTCGTAAGGGCCTTTAGTCCCGGTTCTTGAACAGGGACTAAAGGGTCGTTACTAATGCCTCCCCCCTTTAGTCCCGGTTCAAACTGGAACCGGGAGTAAAGGTCGCGGCCACGTGGAGCTCCACCTTTAGTCCCGGTTGGTAACACCAACCGGGACTAAAGGAAATTTTATGATTTTTTTTTTTGAAAAAAAAATTTGATTTTTTTTGAATTTTTTTATTTTCAAATTTCTGAATTATTTTAACCTCTAATCTCTAATCACCACCCTCATCACTGCTCAATTTATCCTCTAATCTCTAATCACCCCTCATCATTCATAATCATCTAACTTCCCGAACGGTCACCCATCCTCCCACTCCCCCAGCCTGAGCATGCTTAACTTCCGGGTTCTATTCTCCCTCTATTCCAAGTTTGCACTTGTTGTTTTGCTGACAATAGTAAGATGTCAATTCTATTAACCCTCAGGAATTTTGCGTGAGCATGAAATGACACATTTCACTGTTTGAGTTTGAAACTATTGTTTTAAAAAACAATAATTATTTAGTAACACTAATATTTCTAGAATAATTAGTTTGACCATTGTTTGACCACAGTTTGACCAGATTTGACCAAAATTCAAAATAACTGAAATAATTATTTAGTAACACTAACATTCTAGAATAATTAGTTTGACCATTGTTTGACCACAGTTTGAAATTTTTTCGATTTTTTCCACTCTACATCTTAAAAGCTCCGTAAATTTTTTTCTGTTAGGTTTTTGAGGATTCTAAAAATGTTTAACAGGGTTCCCCGGTTAAATTTGGATGTAACTTTTCGAGTAGATGATTTTTCATATAAAAAACTTTTTCATCCGAGTCAGTATGCAAAAGTTATGCCCATTTTACTAAATTCTACAGAGATTTTGCAAATAAAGTCGAAATTCATATTTGTAAATTTTCCCAACAACTAGACCACATATCACATGGGAAACTGAAAAGGCGATCCACGGGG
>NC_041385.1:838545370-838553247 GCF_002162155.2 Triticum dicoccoides
GCGATGGAGTTTGAAAATGGGACCTTTAGTACTGGTTCGTGCCATGAACCGGTACTAATGCCTCAAACCCCATTAGTACCGGTTGGTGGGATGAACCGGGACTAAAGGTCTAACCTTTAGTCCCGGTTGGTGCCACGAACCGGGACTAATGGGCATCGCACCCTTTAGTCCCGGTTCGTGGCACCAACTGGGACTAAAAGGTCCAGACGAACCGGGACAAATGGCCCACGTGGCCCCTGGGCACACGAACCGGGACTAATGCCCCCATTAGTCCTGGTTCTAGACTAAATCGGGACTAATGGGCTAACCCAGGGTGGACCAAAGCCCTCTTTTCTACAAGTGATAACACTAAGACAGGGTGGCAGTGGTGTGACGTGCTCGTCTCGGTGTCCGTTGTGGTAGCGACGATGACGTCCGCCTAGACTCGCGTAACCCTAAGATAGGGTGGCAGTGGTGTCACGTGCTTGTCTCGGAGTCCGTCATCGCCATTGCGACAACGTCCGCCTCGACTTGCGTAACCTACTCTGAGATTGTAAAGGATAATCCGACAATTACGAAAGAGCGGTTTGAAATATTCAAGGCGGCTTGCGTTGCCGCAGCTACCAAAGAAAAGTCAGAGTACATGAAGGGGCTCCAAGAGAGGAACATGGGGTGCCACCACCTCAGAAGCCGTGGTTACGCGGGGAAGAGCTCCATATGGGCCAAGGACGACACGAAACGCGAAAGTCTGGGCATCCCAGACCCCTTGGCGGAGTTCACCTTCCCGTAGGAGCGTGACGTTATCAGGGCCTGGTACCGTTGGGACCCAGTCAAGAAGGTTTTCGAGATGGACGCGGTCACGACAGAGTTCATGAGACTGCTGGTAATTTTAGCTTCTGATCAATTCGACTCCATGTTTAGTCATATTTGTAAACGATCCTTGTTCCTTTTGCAGAAAGAGCAATACAGGATTGTGGCCGAAAGCGACTCGCCGTCAGAGGCGTTGGCGAGGCCCAAGTGGGACACCCCATTCAACTGGGCCTTGAACATATTGAAAGGACTTCCGGTGGACACTCGGCCGTCGTATGGACGCGTGCACGGTATCGAAGACGGCGCCACGTGGAAGAAGTACTACCGTGATACCATGGGGGAGAGAAAGGAAAGACTGAGGTTAAATGAAGAAAACATCGACAAGAAGGTTGCGGTTGGGGTTGATAAGAAATTAGCTGAGACAATCAAAGCAGCGGTAGCTGCCGCAAAAGAGGAGATTGCAACTTCCTATATTGTCTTGGTTCCGGCTATCGTCAGTTGGACCAAGCAAAATCCAAATAAGGATGTAGAGGACTTTCCCCTTTTCAACTTCTTGGGGAGCAGCTCGACTAGCATTGCAGCAGCACTTGCCCCCGCACCTGCTCCTGCACCGGCTCCTATACCGGATCCTGCACCTGCTCATAGCAGCCCGTCCTCCGTCTCGGACGTGCTCGGCGGTGCTTCATCTTTGGCTGAGCTCGACACCCTCACGGTACTTGTCACACCGACCCTCTTCAATATATGCATCAATCTTCCGTTTCCATTGCCTTTCGGATGTCTCACGTCACAGACATGTCTTTGCAGGCCGACATAACCCCGTGCACTATACTGTACACTATCAGTGGCTAGAAGGTGGACGTGGGGAAGGCGACGATAGTGAAGCCGAAGGAACAATTGTTCGACAGCCGTCTGACCCCCCTGATGTCTTCAAGGTTTCCGTGGCCAGTGTCAAACCGGGCCACAAGAATTTGGCTCCTCCGGTACTAGGGGGAGATGACGACGAGACCCGGCGGTGGCTCGGCGATTGCAAGAGTTGGGTCCTGTTGTGGCTAAAGAGTCTACTTCGTCTAGAGGCGGCCAGGAGCACACTCACCATGACCACGCAGCCTCAGCAAGGTATGAACATCAACACCCCACCTACCCAACTAGCGTCGCCTCTCGTGCCGGGTGATAGCGGATGGGGTGAGGAAGAGGCTCCATTAATCACTGATGACGTCCCCGCCGTCGAAGAAGCAATGCATGATATCGATGCCATCGATGAGGATGAGGATGACGATGACACTCTACAGTATCTCAATACTGGCGCCTATGACGACGGCCGTTTGATGGCTCAGCAGTATGAGTACTCAGGGTTTGAGCGTCATGAGTCAGTGCCTGAATTCCCGAAGGATGAACGTATTATAGACGAACTTCTAGTAGCAAAGAAGCAAAGAAGCATAGGAAGAGATCGAGCAAAGGCAACAAAGCTACTTCTATGATCTAGCCGACTTCGCAGCCTCTGGTTCAAGACCATATACCTATCCCCGGTGCGGCAAAATGGCATATCCCCGGTCATCCGGTCCTACCTAAGGCAGCGGTAGAGGCTATGTACGGCGACCTAAGGAGACTTCATGACGATGTGCTGCGGAGAGAGAAGAGCCTGATCCCCTAGGAAAATCCAGGATACCCACTCTACGTGGTTAACGTGCCGCATCAAAGGTTGTACGTCGACACATACGCTGCGGAGAAGTTCTTCCTTCGATTCGATTACATCTTCGACATGTTTCACTTGAAAAAGTTGGATTTTAATTTTGTTCGCCTTTTTGCCTTGCACATGAACCACATCATTAGGATTGAGCCGATACCTTATATCTGTGTCGCTGACCCGTACTTCATGCATGAGGGCTTCTTGGCGGTCTGCCCAAAGCACCGTGAATACGCGTGTAACTACATTGCTGATTTCATGGTCACCAATAAGGACAAGGAGACGATTCTCGTGCCTTATCATCCTATGTAAGTCATCCGCAGATATCTTTCCTTTGATTTCAATCATTCATTTGCACGCGTGGAGGCTAGATTGAGGTGTACTTATTTTGCCCAGCGACAGGCGTGCCGTCCTCATCATCCTTTACCCCCCCCCCCATTCTTCCACGCTCTTTACTTGGACTCGTCGAAGAACACGAAGAAAAAATATTACACCCACATAAGGCTTGTTCTCGACAGTGCTATCTTTACCTACGACCTACGGGGTGGAGAGATCAAGAACAGGAAGACAAGGAACCGCGCGCCCGCCTTTGGCTATAAGACCGACTTCTGCTGCATCCAACAACCAAGTGATACTCTTAGTGATGGATTCTATGTCCTCTACCACATGCTGGAGTACAAACGGGATCAATAGAACCTTTGAATGTCACCTAGATCCGGCGATGCCCATATTCTGTAATGGGCAAAGAACCTAGGAGATGTCCCGGATCATCGACTCCGAGCTGAGTTCTATCACATCTAGCATGAGCTTGTCCAAATCATCATGAAGGAGGTCCTCGAAAAAACAGGGGTGTTCTACGAAGAAGGGCAAATGTCGAGGGAAGACGTCCAAACACGCGTAGCCGCTCAACGTCTCGACCTAAAGCCTTTCAGTATGCTCGGGGACTATCTCCTTGACTTGGATGGATGACACGACATGTTGGAGTGATTGACGATAAATGACAATGTGTCCGTTTAGTCCATACTTTCTCTATGACGAAACTTTGAGTTATGCATGACGAAACTTTATTTGTGATGTAATTAAACCGTCCTCCTCAACTAGCGAAGATCACTCTAGTTAGGGCATTTTGGGTATGATGAACTTTGTTAGTTATGCTTATGATATGTTGCTTCTTTTATTTTCAAGTCTGTCTTTTTCTGTTGCTCAACTATATATGTTGCATATCAACGACTCATGTGACAATGCAGGTGCATAGATCATCGATGGCGAAGAAAGTGCTATGCCAGGAGTATACGACGAGTGGCCGAAGTGTCAGGCCCAGGTGTACCAGTTTCCGAGCGACGGCCAGTAGTTAGTTTAGGTTCATGCTAGTGCGAGAGAGGGATATGAACCGACGCCTCAGGAAGTACTACATTATGTATGATGAGACATGTCATGTAACTTGTATAGCTATATCGTGATTATGATGTGATGATATGATTTGTGTTGGATGATATGATGAGACTATTATGTGTATGATATGATGAGAATATTGCATGTTTATGATATGATTAGAATACTGTATAAAACCTGTAAAAACATCGCAAATACGTAGCAAAAAAATGAGAACATATAGTAGTAGCACCCTTTAGTGGTGGACAGGCAAACACTGCTGCTAAAGCACTTAGCAGTAGCACCGGTATGGAAAGCACTACTATTAAGTAGGTATAGCAGTAGCACGTGTCAGAACGCGCTACTGCTACATGCGCTACTGCTAAACGTTAGCTGTAGCGCCGTATCAGTAGCGCGGTTACCCACGCTACTGATACACCAAATACCCGCGCTACTACTGGGCTTTTCCCTAGTAATGCTTATGGTTACGTTTTGAAATCACCACCTCATGTTCTGCCTTGCAATATTGTCTCTGTTTGATCAAAGTGCATGAATCTCTAGACACACCATAAGGCAACTTAGAATTGAAAATGTTGTGCATGACTGCACATTTTTGGAGAAATATTCCTGAAATTGATACTAGCTCCATCTTTTTTTTTTGCACGTAATTGCAACGCGCTCTTTTTGACATTGGTTGTGTTTTTCTGCGGCTTAGCAGAAGCGTCGTTGTTGGGGGTCGAGCCACTAATGTAGAAGATTCATAGCGGGATTCGCCAAGTGGACGCTGGCATCCTCCTGCCGTCCGGCACCGGGTTTGGTCTCCTGATCCCATGTTCCATTAGCTTTGCAATATCTATGATCTTTACAGTAAGACTGGTTAATATGGCCAAACTAATGTGTGAAAAGGAGCCTAATCCTTTTATGTTACAATTTTTTTATCTTTGGTATACACACCTCAGCTTTAATAATATGTTCTGTGACAGATTAGGAGTAGGAGTATTTGTCCGATATATATTTATGGTGCAGCTTTGTCCAAACTGATAATTAGGTGGTAGCTTTGTTAATAATAATTAGAAGCTTAGAACTGTCAGTAAATCCATGGTATTTACAAACATGAGTGACAGTACTAGGACTGAATTTATATTCAAGCGGGGATCATGTTAGTATTTGGTGCATGACAAGGAGCGGAACTTTTGCAAGCAGATCTGCTTGGTTTGTGCTGGTTTACTCAATTCTTTGTTTGAAAATTATGGGATTTTGTATCTAGATTTGATCCTTTTCTTTTAACTGTTAATGTCAATAACAAAATTCTACACTCGCCGTTTCTATAGTGAGGCACATTGGTCGTGTAGGAATGCCACCAAGTTGGAAAGCAAACATTTTCTCCACTGTGTTTAAACTTCAAAATCATAACCAAATTTTGAATCCCATCTTATAAACATTTTTATTTTTTGGTAAAAAGAGCAACACTAGCATTTTTTGTGGTGATGCAGGCGTGTGACGATGTTGATTTTTGGGTATGCAGGAGTTTCGTTCCCTCTGGGCTATGGTTTCCGATCTGATATCGTGTTATTGCGAGCGTGACGATGGTGATTTTTGGTGGTGATGGAGGAGTGTAGTAGCCTCAATGCGGCGACCGAGTCGCTCCGGAATGCGCGGAGAAGCAGTGCCGCCTGGCCGGCGAAGTGGCCGGCAGCAGGAAGTCCACCGTCGAGCACAGCAATATCTGGAGTAGAGAAGCAGAGTTGGATTCCAGTTCCGACGCCGAGATCTCTGCTCGCCGCCGCCACTCCCTCCATCCTTCTTCAGTCCCTCCCTCCTCAAGGCCGGCGCCTCCCCGGACGGAGTGGGCGGTCACCCTCCTTGAATTTGACACGGACCGTCCCGCGGCTTTTTCCTCTGTTTACCTGGGGCTACGGGGGCTTCAGGCAGGTACCTGCAGGGTCTATATCTGTGTTTATTTTTTCGCATCTCAAGCTGATGAAATGAACCGTAGTAGATCTGTGTGGTTTGTGTTGAATCTTTTTTTTGTCCCGATAACTGCCACACGTGTGGGCGTTAAGGGATCTGCCCACACGTTCTGTGTGGTGCCTAAGAGGACCAGCCCACACGCTTGTGTGTGGGTAAAACAACTAGCACCCACACGCCTTTGTTTCCCTCCCGGTCCCTCTTATACGCGTGCGTGTGGCCGAAATAGATAACGCCCACACGCCCGGTACGTCAGGCCTCGTACCTCGTGGTCTCGCACGCCCCACGTGACACTTTACCGCGTGCACGCAGTTGCCATGGGCCGGACCCTCGTCTATGTTCGTTTAAGTGCAGTTGCCATGTCGCTGAACTACGGTTGCCATGTCGGACAACTACAGTTGCCAAGTCTACTCAATTGCAGTTGCCATCTCAGGTCAAAGTTCCAAATTGCCATTTTTTAGACAACTACAGCCGTTGCCATGTGTGGTCTGGTCTACTGCAGTTGTCATGATTTCAAAACTTTAGGAGTTGCCACCTACTAACACTAGGCAGTTGCCATGTAGCACTGAAAAAATGGCATGGCAAAAAAACATGCTCGGGTAAAAAAAAGAGTTGCCATGTGCTCACAAGCACGTTAGGGCAGTTGCCATGTAAAAAGAAAGAGTTACGATCTGCTTACGTGCACGCTAGGGCAGTTTGCCATGTACCATGCAAAACATATGGCAACTGACATGTTCGGGTAAAAAATGAGAGAGTTGACATCTGTTTGCAATCACACTAGGGCAATTGCCATGTACACTGCAAAACGCATGGCAACTGGCAGCTTGGGTGTGGGCGAGGAGGCGGACGTGTGGGCGAGATGGCAAACGCCGACACACCGGCCCTTGTGCGTGCCTGAAAACTGCTGTGTGGATGAACTGCTAAACGCCCACACACCGGCCCCTCCGTGTGGTAAAACAGATGTGTGGACGAATTATGTCACACACCACACACACGTCTTATCCTACGTGGCACAGAAAATCAGCCAGATTTTGCCAAGATTCGTGCATATAGTACTGGACGGTGATGGATGCGTGTGGTCGAGATGGTCAACGCCCACACGTGTGAGCGTTAACATTTCCGTTTTTTTTTTTGCGGGATGGCTAGGACTCTTGTAATCCTTTTAGGAGTAATACTTTTTAGCTGGTTACTTTTTTGAGAACTAATTACATTTTTAGAGAACCTTTTGATGCGAAACATTTTCTGAGAATGAATCGGTGGGCTTCTTGCCCACTGGCTTGGTGTAGCCCGTCACTAACCACGTTTCATGCTAAACAAAGAAAAGGCCCAAGGCCTAGTTTGCTAAAGGAGATAACGTTGGGGTCTTTCTTCCTCTTAGACACACATCAACCGGTGCGTTTCATACAGAGCACTTTGCAGCCTATCAAAAAAAAATAGAGCACTTTGTAGCGCTCCAATGGCGACTCCGATAGATCAGGCGAGATACTCGGGTGCTCGCACGGACCTGGCTGGGGGTCCCGGGGGGTGTGCGGCAAGGCTGCTAAAGAGTGCCACCGTCCACTGGCTGTAGAAGCGGGCGGCTAGGCCGTCGACGGCAGTGCGGTTTGAAGGAAGAAGAAAACCAATGGGAGGAAGAAGAAAGAGATCCAGCCATTGATCTTGTATCCGACGGCTGAAAAATCGACTGACCAAAAACTTTTTTTTCCAGGCGAGTGACATATAACCAGACCCCCACACTTCACTGTTCGCCAGTTGGTGCTTGGCCAAGAAGCAAACGACCTTGTTTTCGTGCAAGCTCAACATGGTTGTATCCACCAAGAGGTGATTAAAACATGTCTCATCGTCCAACTCCAGAGCCTCGGGCTGTAGCAGTCCATCAACGCCGACGCCGTCGGCCATCGAGAGTTGAGAATCATAAAGCATGGAGTCCTTCTCCCAGGCATCCAATTGGCACCAATGGCTCATGGCCGTGGTGGTGGTAGACTGGTAGTCCAGGTGGAAACAAACCAAACCAGGGAGGAGGAGGAACAAACCACCTCGACGTACCTGATGTAGATTTTGTTGC
>NC_041385.1:838553257-838575255 GCF_002162155.2 Triticum dicoccoides
GGCTTCAGGTTGCAGCCGATAGTTGGTGCCCTGTCGATAGAGATCTGCAAATATGCAGCCGGAGATAGTGGAGCTCAGAAACCGAGCAGAAGCCGCGGCTGAAAAGTTGGGCTTCTGCTCCTCATAGCCGGCTCCAAAGTGGCCAATGACTGGTTTGCCTCCCGCAAAAGCACGTAATACTGCCGAAATACCCTTATCGGTTCAGTCAAATACCCAATCAACACGAGCGACTTTTCCCCATCACCCCAACCACGGGTAAGGGTGGACATGGTCCAAGCCGGTCTAAGTCGTCGTTTGGACAGGCTGCCGCCAGTCCGAGCCGGACCGGACCGAGAAGCATGGCGGTCCTGTTTTTAGGGACCAGACCGGCAATGGCGAAGCTCGGGCCGGACCGAGAGGACCGGTCAACTGACAAGGGCAGAGCGCACACTGGAGCTCCAGCGGTCTTCGGTCCGCTCGATCGGACCAGCTTTAACTGGACCGGGCCAAAGATTTTTTTGGTCCATCTTTTAGGGACCGGACCGGCCTTTTTTTAGCGGGCCTGGATCGAGCGGGCCGTGAGTCAGACCGGACCGCTTCGTCCACACTGAAGCGCGGGTAGGGTTCCTCGCTCGCCGCCTCTGCCGACGGACGGCCTCAGCTTCTTTCCGTATCGCCGGATCTGGCCGTTGCCGAATCCGGTATTGGCCGTCCCCTTCTCTCCCTGTTTAGGCTCCTTTGCTGGCCCCTCCCTCTACCAGCGTGGGCGGCGAGCGAGCGGTGTGCGTGCTATGTGTGTGTGTTCTGCCGCTGCTGCCTTCGCTATTTGCTTGTGTTGGAATCTGTATGAGCATTCATCAGATTGTATGTCTGTTTTACAAGATCACATGTTTCTTTTTCTGCAGCTTCACAAACTATGAGGAAAATCATTGAGATAAATCCATACATGTGGGCAACGATGCCAGCCCATGTTGTTACATGGTGCTGCTGCTATGAAAAAATGATTCTCGTTTGGAATTGATTGTAAATTGGTACGGGGAATTTTTTCGTAGCTGTAATACTAATTGGTAATCTATGTTATGATGAGTTCCAATGTATTGTCATATGTCAAATTTGTCTAAATACACTATCTACACCATCAAACAAGTGAAATCCTCTATAACACTAAGGTCCCTAGTTTTAAATAGCCCACATTTAATTGGGGTCTCCAATTAAAATTGGGTCATCCGATTTTGACCGGGTCAACAATTCCACAAAGCTCTCTCATTAAATTGTTTTATACTATACACTATGCTTTCTAATTTTTAATGTCTAACAATTAATTAAGGTATTCAATTTAGAATTGTGCGACCGAATGTTGACCGGGTCAACAATTTCTCAAGCTCTCCTATTCAATTCTTTTAATTCACTATGTTTCCTAATTTTGAAGCTCTTTCATTCAATTAAGGAATTTAATTTGTGATTTGGTTTACGACTTTGACCGGGACAACAACTTTTCAAATCAATTAGCCGCAACCGGCCTACAAAAACATATCAATCCCATGCGCCCTCCCACCACTAAGAAAAAAGAAGCGCCATCATGTGATATTATAGCACCAATATAGTATATACAACCACCGAGGTAGAAATTTCTTCACATAAATATAGATTGGTTAGCGGATAACACCGAATCACACCACGAAAGGCCACCCAATCAACGCATTATAAATAAAAATAAAACACACTCTATCATCTCCCCTACCCGCCAAACTAAACATTCCATCGGTTTTAAAATATAAGGGGTATTAGTTTTTTCGAAAGTCAAATTTCTTTTTACCTTGACCAAGTTCAGAGCAAAAATATCAAACACTGAGAATACTAAACAAAAAAAAGTATGGAAATTCATTTCATGATGAATCTAAAAATACCGATATGATATGATGGATTTTAATATATTTCTCAAAATATTTGATCAAACTTATAAGTTTTTCCTTTTCAAAAAAGTAATACACCTTATATCTTGAAACAAAGTGATTCTTTCTTAAGAGACCCAACAACACCATCGACGCAACAAAGTGCGCCCAACCCTTATAGTTTTAGTTAAAACCCATGAAAATGGCCATTTGCCGCAAAAAGAACTCTTAAATGAGTCATTTACAATCATAGCAGTACAATCAAGACGTTAAACTGATTTACCGAACAATTAAGGGCATTTTGGTTATTTCAGCATGTTTCTGCATCAGCCGCAGCTACTACAACATAACCATCAAATGACTGCATCTCAGCTCCAACCTTTTTGCTGCAGCCGCTCCTTTCAGCCGGAGCTGTTGCAGCTGCAGCCAGGGAAGTTGCATCCCAATCAAACCCACCTATAATATTCTGGGAATGGCTATCTCTTCATGTATACGCGATGGTGAGGGCGATGAGGCCGCCGTGGGTGGAGAGGACCAGAGACTCCTCAGTAAAGTAGGTGTCAGTGGCCCAGGCGAGCACGTAGGAGATGCGGGGTGGGCGGCGACGAACAAGGTGGCCTGGATGGCCATGGCGCGGTGTTTGTTGTCTCGGTCGGTGGTGTGGTACCTAGTGATGGTGGCGTTTATGTGCTCACCGAAGAAGGGCTTGTTGTCTAGAATGCAGCTCTTGGGGGGATCAGTCACAACGCCGGTGTCAATGTCAGACGGAGTTAGCGAACCTAGCGAAATCCCTGCCTTAGGAGCCTGATGCGAATCCATCCTAGATAGCTTTTCTGGATTGGATTGGATTGGATTGGAATTTCTCGGATGGATCTTGACGATCGCCAATCAGACCAGTCAAGAGTTTCAAACCATACATTCACGTGGCTTGGCTAACGCGGATAACGAAAGGAATGGATGGATAAACATAGCTTTAATAATTTATTGTGTTTGGCATTAACAAATGTCACAGTTTGTAAACCGCAGTATCCACAATATCATGTTTTCTTAACACAGCACATACACATATGCTCATACATACACACATATACTCACCTCTATAAGCACCTCTGAGATACTGAGTAGGCACATAATCTTGATATTCACGAACTCACCATGGGTCTGCTCCCGCTGAACGAACAAAGTCTAAAGTGAATCCAGAAATATACAAGCACCATTGTCAAGTCTAGGACCTGAACCTTGATGGACTGGTTTAACCATAAATAACCTAACCATCTAAGATAGGCTTAGTTCGCAATAACGTGTGTTTTAGTATTTGAGAAAGAGCTCTTCGGCTCTTTTTTCTGAACCGAATTTCAAAAAATACCTATATGTTAGGTATCAATAAATACCACATTCTAATAAATCGCAGTACTACATTTCTAATAAATCGTAGTAAGCATAGTATCTCCAATACTGTAGTATTTTTGCAGTATCTTAAAGAGTTCTTTCTTCTAAACCACAGAAGTTTTCACAAACAGAAGTATTCATTACTCAGACGTTGGAATATTGAGGTTTTACATCATCACAGTTTTAAATATGAAAAACGCTCGCCTTCAGCCAGCGGATCGCACCCGAGTGTCCGCCGTCTCGTATGTGCGACACATGTCCTGCGTGGCTTGCCTAGAATTATCTCTTGCATTTTTTCAACTGAGCCCTTGTTGCAGTTTGCCCACCGCAACAACTCGTGTGTTGCAGGACCTGGATCCTTGAGGGTGTTGCCCCCGCAGCCGAGGTACCCGCTGCCGCTCCCTACCTTCCTCTTGCTCCACTCGCCGCGCTGCCGCATGTAACGGCACCGCCCTTGCTGTTGGAAATATGCCCTAGAGGCAATAATAAAAGGATTATTATTATATTTCCTTGTTCGTGATAATTGTCTTTTATTCATGATATAATTGTATTATCCGGAAATCGTAATACACGTGTGAATACATAGACTACAATACGTCCCTAGTAAGCCTCTAGTTGACTAGCTCGTTGGTCAACAGATAGTCATGGTTTCCTGACTATGGACATTAGATGTCATTGACAATGGGATCACGTCATTAGGAGAATGACGTGATGGACAAGACCAAATCCTAAGCATAGCTCAAGATCGTGTAGTTCGTTTTGCTAGAGCTTTTTCAATGTCAAGTATCTCTTCCTTAGACCATGAGATCGTGTAATCCCGGATACCGTAGGAGTGCATTGGGTGTACCAAACATCACAACGTAACTGGGTGACTATAAAGGTGCACTACAGGTATCTCCGAAAGTGTCTGTTGGGTTGACACGAATCGAGACTGCGATTTGTCACTCCGTATGACGGAGAGGTATCTCTGGGCCCACTCGGTAATGCATCATCATAATGAGCTCAAAGTGACCAAGTGTTTGGTCACGGGATCATGCATTACGGTACGAGTAAAGTGACTTGCCGGTAACGAGACTGAACGAGGTATTGGGATACCGACGATCGAGTCTCGGGCATGTAACGTACCGATTGACAAAGGGAATAGTATACAGGGTTGCATGAACCCTCGACATCGTGGTTCATCCGATGAGATCATCGAGGAGCATGTGGAAACCAACATGGGTATCCAGATCCCGCTGTTGGTTATTGCCCGAGAGCCGTCTCGGTCATGTCTACGTGTCTCCCGAACCCGTAGGGTCTGCACACTTAAGGTTCGGTGACGCTAGGGTTGTATGAATATGAGTATGCAGTATACCGAATGTTGTTCGGAGTCCTGGATGAGATCCCGGATGTCACGAGGAGTTCCGGAATGGTCCGGAGGTAAAGAAAACTATATAGGAAGTGGTGTTTCGGCCATCGGGAAAGTTTCGGGGTCACCCGGTATTGTACCGGGAACACCAGAAGGGTCCCGGGGGTCCACCGGGTGGGGCCACCCATCCCGGAGGGCCCCAAGGGCCGAAGTGGGGAGGGGAACCAGCCCATAGTGGGCTGGTGCACCCCCCTTGGCCCACCCCCTGCGCCTAGGGTTGAAACCCAAGGGTGGGGGGGGGGCGCCCCACTTGGCTTGGGGGGTACTCCACCCCCTTGGCCACCGCCCCTTGGGAGATTGGATCTCCCAGGGCCGGCGCCCCCCCTTGGGGGCCTATATAAAGGGAGGGGGAGGGGGCAGACGCACCCTAAAGTTCTGGCGCCTCCCTCCCCCTGCTACACCTCTTCCTCCTCACGTGCTTGGCGAAGCCCTGCCGGAGTGCTGCTGTTCCACCATCACCACGCCGTTGTGCTGCTGCTGGAGCTTTCATCATCAACCTCTCCTTCCCCCTTGCTGGATCAAGACTGAAGAGACGTCACGCTGACCGTACGTGTGTTCAACGCGGAGGTGCCGTCCGTTCGGCGCTAGGATCTCCGGTGATAGGATCACGACGAGAACGACTACTTCAACCCCGTTCTTTTGAACGCTTCCGCGCGATCTACAAAGTGGTATGTAGATGCAATCTCTCTCCCATGACTCGTTGCTTAGATGAACTCATAGATGGATCTTGGTGAAACCGTAGAAAAAATTTTAATTTTCTGCAACGTTCCCCATCAGTGGCATCATGAGCTAGGCCTATGCGTAGTTCTCTATTGCACGAGTAGAACACAATTTTGTTGTGGGCGTAGATCTTGTCAACTTGCTTGCCGCTACTAGTCTTATCTTGCTTCAGCGGTATTGTGGGATGAAGCGGCCCGGACCAACCTTACACGTACGCTTACGTGAGACCGTTTCCACCGACTGACATGCACTAGTTGCATAAGGTGACTGGCGGGTGTCTGTCTCTCCCACTTTAGTTGGAGCGGATTCGATGAAAAGGGTCCTTATGAAGGGTAAATAGAAGTTGACAAAATCACGTTGTGGTTATTCGTAGGTAAGAAAACATTCTTGCTAGAACCCGATTGCAGCCACGTAAAAGATGCAACAACAATTAGAGGACGTCTAACTTGTTTTTGCAGCAATTGTCATGTGATGTGATATGGCCAGAAGTTGTGATGAATGATGAATGACATATTGTGATGTATGAGATCATCTTCTTGTAATAGGAATCACGACTTGCATGTCGATGAGTATGACAACCGGCAGGAGCCATAGGAGTTGTCTTTATTTTTGTATGACCTGCGAGTCATTGAAGAACACCATGTAAATTACTTTACTTTATTGCTAAACGCGTTAGCCATAGAAGTAGAAGTAGTCGTTGGCGTACCAACTTCATGAAGGCACAACGATGGAGATCATGATGATGGAGATCATGGTGTCATGCCGGTGACGAAGATGATCATGGAGCCCCGAAGATGGAGATCGAAGGAGCTATATGATATTGGCCATATCATGTCACTACTATATAATTGTATGTGATGTTTATTATGTTTTATGCATCTTGTTTACTTAGAACGGCGGTAGTAAATAAGATGATCCCTTATAATAATTTCAAGAAAGTGTTCCCCCTAACTGTGTACCGTTGCTAAAGTTCGTCGTTTCGAAGCACCACGTGATGATCGGGTGTGATAGATCCTTACGTTCACATACAACGGGTGTAAGATAGATTTACACATGCAGAACACTTAGGGTTAACTTGACGAGCCTAGCATGTACAGACATGGCCCCGGAACACAAGAGACCGAAAGGTCGAACATGAGTCGTATAGAAGATACGATCAACATGGAGATGTTCACCGATGATGACTAGTCCGTCTCACGTGATGATCGGACACGGCCTAGTCGACTCGGATCATGTAACACTTAGATGACTAGAGGGATGTCTAATCTGACTGGGAGTTCATTAAATAATTTGATTAGATGAACTTAATTATCATGAACTTAGTCTAAAACTTTTGCAAAATATGTCTTGTAGATCAAATGGCCAACGCTCATGTCAACATGAACTTCAACGCGTTCCTAGAGAAAACCAAGCTGAAAGATGATGGCAGCAACTATTCGGACTAGGTCCGGAACCTGAGGATCATCCTCATAGCAGCCAGGAAACAATATGTCCTAGAAGGACCGCTAGGTGATGCACCCATCCCAGAGAACCAAGACATTATGAATGCTTGGCAGTCTCGCGCTGATGATTACTCCCTCGTTCAGTGCGGCATGCTTTTCAGCTTAGAACCGGGGCTCCAAAAGCGTTTTGAGCAACACGGAGCATATGAGATGTTCGAGGAGCTGAAACTAGTTTTCCAAGCTCATGCCCGGGTCGAGAGATATCAAGTCTCCGACAAGTTCTATAGTTGTAAGATGGAGGAAAATAGTTCTGTCAGTGAGCATATACTCAAAATGTCTGGGTTACACAACGGCCTGTCCCAGCTGGACATTAACCTCCCGGATGAGGCGGTCATTTACAGAATCCTTCAGTCGCTCCCACCAAGCTACAAGAGCTTTCTGATGAACTACAATATGCAGGGGATGGTGAAGACCATTCCTGAAGTATTTTCAATGCTGAAGTCAACAGAGTTTGAAATCAAGAAAGAACATCAAGTGTTGATGGTCAATAAGACCACTAAGTTCAAGAAGGGCAAGGGTAAGAAGAACTTCAAGAAGGACGGCAAAGATGTTGCCGCGCCCGGTAAGCCAGTTGCCGGGAAGAAGTCAAAGAATGGACCCAAGCCTGAAACTGAGTGCTTTTATTGCAAGGGGAAGGGTCACTGGAAGCGGAACTGCCCCAAATACTTAGCAGACAAGAAGGCCGGCAACACGAAAGGTATATTTGATATACATGTAATTGATGTGTACCTTACCAGTACTCGTAGTAACTCCTGGGTATTTGATACCGATGCCGTTGCTCACATTTGTAACTCACAGCAGGAGCTGCGGAATAAGCGGAGACTGGCGAAGGATGAGGTGACAATGCGCGTCGGGAATGGTTCCAAGGTCGATGTGATCACCGTCGGCACGCTACCTCTACATTTACCTACGGGATTAGTTTTAAACCTCAATAATTGTTATTTAGTGCCAAGTTTGAGCATGAACATTGTATCTGGATCTCTTTTAATAGGAGATGGCTACTCATTTAAATCCGAGAATAATGGTTGTTCTATTTATATGAGAGTTATGTTTTATGGTCATGCCCCGATGGTCAATGGTTTATTCTTAATGAATCTCGAACGTAATGTTACACATATTCATAGCGTGAATACCAAAAGATGTAAAGTTGATAACGATAGTCCCACATACTTGTGGCACTGCCGCCTTGGTCACATTGGTGTCAAGCGCATGAAGAAGCTCCATGCTGATGGACTTTTAGAGTCCCTCGATTATGAATCATTTGACACATGCGAACCATGCCTCATGGGCAAAATGACCAAGACCCCGTTCTCCGGAACAATGGAGCGAGCAACCAACTTGTTCGAAATCATACATAACGATGTGTGCGGTCCAATGAGCGTTGAGGCTCGCGGAGGATATCCTTATGTTCTCACTCTCACTGATGACTTAAGTAGATATGGGTATGTCTACTTGATGAAACACATGTCTGAGACCTTCGAAAAGTTCAAGGAATTTCAGAATGAAGTAGAGAATCAACATGACCGAAAGATAAAATTCTTACGATCGGATCGTGGAGGAGAATATTGAAGTCACGAATTTGGTACACACTTAAGATATTGTAGAATCGTTTCAAAACTCACGCCGCCTGGAACACCTCAGCATAACGGTGTGTCCAAACGTCGTAATCGCACTCTATTGGATATGGTGCGATCTACGATGTCTCTTACCGATTTACCGCTATCATTTTGGGGATACTCTAGAGACAGCTACATTCACTTTAAATTGGGAACCGTCTAAATCCGTTGAGACGACACCGTATGAATTATGGTTTGGGAAGAAACCTAAGTTGTCGTTTCTAAAAGTCTGGGGATGCGATGCTTATGTCAAGAAACTTCAACCTGAAAAGCTCGAACCCAAGTCGGAAAAATGCGTCTTCATAGGATACCCTAAAGAAACCATTGGGTATACCTTCTACTTAAGATCCGAAGGCAAGATCTTTGTTGCCAAGAACGGATCCTTTCTGGAAAAAGAGTTTCTCTCGAAAGAAGTAAGTGGGAGGAAAGTAGAACTCGACGAAGTACTACCTCTTGAACGGGATAGTAGTGCAGCCCAGGAAAATGTTCCTGTGATGCCTACACCAACTGAAGAGGAAAATAATGATGATGATCAAGGTACTTCGGATCAAGTTGCTACTGAACTTCGTAGGTCCACAAGGACACGTTTCGCACCAGAGTGGTACGGCAACCCTGTCCTGGAAATCATGTTATTGGACAACGGTGAACCTTCGAACTATGAAGAAGCAATGGCGGGCCCAGATTCCAACAAATGGCTAGAAGCCATGAAATCCGAGATAGAATCCATGTATGAAAACAAAGTATGGACTTTGACTGACTTGCCCGATGATCGGCGAGCGATAGAAAACAAATGGATCTTTAAGAAGAAGACGGACGCGGATGGAAATGACACCATCTATAAAGCTCGACTTGTCACTAAGGGTTATCGGCAAGTTCAAGGGATTGACTACGATGAGACTTTCTCTCCCGTAGCAAAGCTTAAGTCCGTCCGAATCATGTTAGCAATTGCCGCATACTATGATTATGAGATATGGCAGATGGATGTCAAAACGGCATTCCTTAACGGGCATCTTAAGGAAGAACTGTATATGATGCATCCGAAGGGTTTTGTCGATCCTAAGAATGCTAACAAAGTATGCAAGCTCCAGCGATCCATTTATGGGCTGGTGCAAGCATCTCGGAGTTGGAACATTTGCTTTGATGAGATGATCAAAGCATTTGGGTTTATGCAGACTTATGGAGAAGCCTGCGTTTACAAGAAAGTGAGTGGGAGCTCTGTAGCATTTCTCATATTATATGTAGATGACATACTTTTGATGGGAAATGATATAGAACTTTTGGACAGCATTAAGGCCTACTTCAATAAGTGTTTTTCAATGAAGGACCTTGGAGAAGCTGCTTATATATTAGGCATCAAGATCTATAGAGATAGATCGAGACGCCTCATAGGTCTTTCACAAAGCACATACCTTGATAAGATTTTGAAGAAGTTCAAAATGGATTAGTCCAAGAAGGGGTTCTTGCCTATATTGCAAGGTGTGAGATTGAGCTCGGCTCAATGCCCGACCACGGCAAAAGATAAAGAAGAGATGAGTGTCATCCCCTATGCTTCAGCCATAGGATCTGTTATGTATGCCATGCTGTGTACCAGACCTGATGTAAACCTTGCCGTGAGTTTGGTAGGAAGGTACCAAAGTAATCCCGGCAAGGAACACTGGACAGCGGTCAAGAATATCCTGAAGTACCTGAAAAGGACAAAGGACATGTTTCTCGTTTATGGAGGTGACGATGAGCTCGTCATAAAGGGTTACGTCGACGCTAGCTTCGACACAGATCTGGATGACTCTAAGTCACAAACCGGATACGTGTATATGTTGAATGGTGGAGCAGTAAGCTGGTGCAGCTGCAAGCAGAGCGTCGTGGCGGGATCTACATGTGAAGCGGAGTACATGGCAGCCTCGGAGGCAGCGCATGAAGCAATATGGGTGAAGGAGTTCATCACCGACCTAGGAGTCATACCCAATGCGTCGGGGCCGATCAAACTCTTCTGTGACAACACTGGAGCTATTGCCCTTGCCAAGGAGCCCAGGTTTCACAAGAAGACCAGGCACATCAAGCGTCGCTTCAACTCCATCCGTGAAAATGTTCAAGACGGAGACATAGAAATTTGTAAAGTGCATACGGATCTGAATGTCGCAGATCCGTTGACTAAACCTCTTCCGCGAGCAAAATATGATCAGCACCAGAACTCTATGGGTGTTCGATTCATCATAATGTAACTAGATTATTGACTCTAGTGCAAGTGGGAGACTGTTGGAAATATGCCCTAGAGGCAATAATAAAAGGATTATTATTATATTTCCTTGTTCGTGATAATTGTCTTTTATTCATGCTATAATTGTATTATCCGGAAATCGTAATACACGTGTGAATACATAGACCACAATACGTCCCTAGTAAGCCTCTAGTTGACTAGCTCGTTGGTCAACCGATAGTCATGGTTTCCTGACTATGGACATTAGATGTCATTGACAACGAGATCACGTCATTAGGAGAATGACGTGATGGACAAGACCCAATCCTAAGCATAGCACAAGATCGTGTAGTTCGTTTTGCTAGAGCTTTTTCAATGTCAAGTATCTCTTCCTTAGACCATGAGATCGTGTAACTCCCGGATACCGTAGGAGTGCTTTGGGTGTACCAAACGTCACAACGTAACTGGGTGACTATAAAGGTGCACTACAGGTATCTCCAAAAGTGTCTGTTGGGTTGACACGGATCGAGACTGGGATTTGTCACTCCGTATGACGGAGAGGTATCTTTGGGCCCACTCGGTAATGCATCATCATAATGAGCTCAAAGTGACCAAGTGTTTGGTCATGGGATCATGCATTACGGTAGGAGTAAAGTGACTTGCCGGTAATGAGACTGAACAAGGTATTGGGATACCGATGATCGAGTCTCGGGCATGTAACGTATCGATTGACAAAGGGAATAGTATACGGGGTTGCATGAACCCTCGACATCGTGGTTCATCCGATGAGATCATCGAGGAGCATGTGGGAACCAACATGGGTATCCAGATCCCGCTATTGGTTATTGCCCGAGAGCCGTCTCGGTCATGTCTACGTGTCTCCCGAACCCGTAGGGTCTACACACTTAAGGTTCGGTGACGCTAGGGTTGTATGAATATGAGTATGCAGTATACCGAATGTTGTTCGGAGTCCCGGATGAGATCCCGGACGTCACGAGGAGTTCCGGAATGGTCCGAAGGTAAAGAAAACTATACAGGAAGTGGTGTTTCGGCCATCAGGAAAGTTTCGGGGTCACCCGGTATTGTACCGGGGCCACCGGAAGGGTCCCGAGGGTCCACCGGGTGGGGCCACCCATCCCAGAGGGCCCCAAGGGCCGAAGTGAACCAGCCCATAGTGGGCTGGTGCGCCCCCCTGGCCCACCCCCTGCGCCTAGGGTTGAAACCCTAGGGTTGGGGGGGGAGGCGCCCCACTTGGCTTGGGGGGTACTCCACCCCCTTGGCCGCCGCCCTTGGGAGATTGGATCTCCCAGGGCCGGCGCCCCCCTTGGGGGCCTATATAAAGGGAGGGGGGAGGGGGGCAGCCGCACCCTGAAGTTCTGGCGCCTCCCTCCCCCTGCTACACCTCTTCCTCCTCCGTCACGTGCTTGGCGAAGCCCTGCCGGAGTGCTGCTGTTCCACCATCACCACGCCGTTGTGCTGCTGCTGGAGCTTTCATCATCAACCTCTCCTTCCCCCTTGCTGGATCAAGACGGAGGAGACGTCACGCTGACCGTACGTGTGTTGAACGCGGAGTTGCCGTCCGTTCGGCGCTAGGATCTCCGGTGATAGGATCACGACGAGAACGACTACTTCAACCCCGTTTTTTTGAACGCTTCCGCGCGATCTACAAAGTGGTATGTAGATGCAATCTCTCTCCCATGACTCGTTACTTAGATGAACTCATAGATGGATCTTGGTGAAACCGTAGAAAAAATTTTAATTTTCTGCAACGTTCCCCATCACTTGCGACGTCAGTAATGCCGGCCCGAAGCTCCATGGAAGTGATCGGGCTCGCCCGTCGCCTGACTCTACGGCTGCTGTCGAGCTGTGCATGGCCGCCCCCGCCTGAATCTGCTTGTCCCCAGCCCTTCTTGGTACCTCGTCGTTCGTCCTGTTTCCTCGGCATGTGTGCTGCCGCCGATTACCAGTTCGCTGCCTCTGCCTGGGAAAAAATAATTCTGCAACATCACCTTTGTTGCAAAAATGTTTCTGCAGCAAGAACTATGTTGGGAAAAATTCTGCAACAAGTTCTCCGTTGCAAAAAAAATCTTGTTGCAAAATATTTCTGTAGCAAGACCTTTGTTGCAAAAACATATCTGCAACATCACCTCTGTTGCAAAAGTTTATACAACACGACGTATATTAGAAATGTTCCTGCAACACCACTGTTGTTGCATGAGAGGTGACACACATGGATGAGTAGATCGGACGGCTCCCGGCATCAATCCAACGGACACCCAGGCGGCGGATGTTTTATAGTTATTCATCGGCTGACGTGTAGCAACCCCTTTAAATATACCTACAATTCACCCAAACTAACCCTAATCTTAGAGTACTACGGTTTTAAAAAACTGCTAAACTAAGTCTAATTCATTTTTCCATGGCACTCGCTCGGGTTGCATTTATTTATTTCAACATATCTACTAATTCAATAACTTTAATCTCAATCAAGGTGTGTGCTAACGTGAACTCATATTTCGCCGGTTAGAAGCCATTTTGATCGTTATAAGATATAGAGAAAAGTATATTTTTCGTCCCTCAACTCTTAACGAAGTCTAGATTTGGTCCCTCAACTTCAAAACCGGACAATTTGCACCCTCAATTCTTGAAACCGGATAAGTTTCGTCCCTCAACCCAACCGACTGTATTTTGACGCTGACTCACTCCGGTTTTTACCAAGTTGTGGTGCCCACGTGGCAAGGTAATTCTTTCCTTCCATCTACTATGTATGGTATGGACATTTGACAAACATTTGGCGTGCAATGCCTGCCACCCCGCTACCAACGACCTGCCTCTGTCGCACCATGTCCATCATCACCACAAGCAGAAACTCGCACGGCGTGCGTCGGGGCGTGCTGGTGCTGCGTCGGACTCGCCGCTCTCGCTCGGCTTGGTGCACGGCTTGCCCTTTGCATTCAAGTCCTGCGAAGTGGACGGGTCGCCGGGCTCGTCGGGGGAGCAGCGCAGCTCGACGTCGTCTCCGTTGCTGCTGTCCTCATTGACAGAGTGCTCGCTGCGGCAACCTGGCGATAGTGCAGTGTTTAGCCGTGTCAACCCCTTGGCCGTGGTGGCTCTGCACGTCGGCACTCTGCGTCGGGGATGCCGAAGCTTGCAGCGCTCGTGTCCGGGTTCAGGTGCGCCTGCGTTGAAAGACACGGATGATGTGCAGCTGGAGGAAGTGTCCGAGCTGTGCTTGTCTGACGTGTTTTGTCGGTTTTTATTTGATGTTTTTTTTGTTGGACTTTCGGATTTGGCTGTGTGCATCCTAGTTATGCAGAGGCCGGGTGTTACTCATAATGCTTTGTATCCACTTGATGCTACATTTTGAATTAATAAAATCGCACTTTATCAAAAAATGTGCATGTCGTGGGCATGATGCATATCTGCATGCATGTGTGTACATGTTCGGGTCGTGCGCTAGGCCACCGGATACAAAGACCACCACCAACTACCTATCGCCGCGCACCCCCCTGCCCGGCCTCCGCGCATAGGTCCTCCTCGCCGTCCTCGTGCTCACCGTGTGCTTTTGTCGCTGCCAACGACGGTGCTGTTGATGCCCTACATCGCCCAGAGCCTACACCAGTGAGGCACCATCCCCCGCTCCACGAGTGCGCGTAGTCAGATGAACTTGTGGAGTAAGCACGCGTGTCGTCATGCTCGGCCTCCGTGCTTTGCGACGAGCATGGTGCGGGTTTCAACGCAGCTTCGACGTCGGCGACCTGCACCGCTGCGTCGCCTCGTCCTCTGGCTCCAGTACGAGGGCCGCGACACTACTAGGGAAAAGCCTACCAGCAGCGCGGGTTTTGGGCCTATTAGTAGCGCGGGGGCCGGCGCTACTACTACGTCCGTTAGTAGTAGCGTTGGTAAAAACCCACGCTACTACTAATTTTCGATTTTTTGAATTTTTTTGAATTTTTTTTTGATTTTTCCCCCTAATTTTCAAATTTTTGAATTATTTTAACCTCCAATATCTAATCACCCCTCATCACTGCTCAATTTAATCTCTAATCATCTAACTTCCCGGACGGTCACCCACCCTCTCACTACTTCAGCCTGAGCACGCTTAATTTCCGGGTTCTATTCTCCCTCGTTTCCAAGTCTGCACTTGTTGTTTTCCTGACAATAGTAAGATGTCAATCCTATTAACCTCAGGAATTTAGCTTGAGCATGAAGTCACACATTTCACTGTTTGAGTTTGAAACTATTGTTCTAAAAAATAACACTAATATTTAGTAACACTAATATTTCTTGAATAATTAGTTTGACCATTGATTGACCACAGTTTGACCAGATTTGACCAAAATTCAAAAAAACTAAAATAATTATTTACTAACACTAATATTATTGAATAATTAGTTTGAACATAGTTTGACCAGATTTAACAAAAAATAAAAAAACTGAAATTTGATGAATTTTTTTGCCTCAAGATCTTAAAAGCCCTTAATTTTTTTCTGTTAAGTTTTTGAGGATTTTGAAAATGTTTAACAGGGTGACAGTACTAGGACTGAATTTATACTCAAGCGGGGATCATGTTAGTATTTGGTGCATGACAAGGAGCGGAACTTTTGCAAGCAGATCTGCTTGGTTTATGCTGGTTTGCTCAATTCTTTGTTTGAAACTTATGGGATTTTGTATCTAGATTTGATCCTTTTCTTTTAACTGTTAATGTCAATAACAAAATTCTACACTCACCGTTTCTATAGTGAGGCACATTGGTCGTGTAGGAATGCCACCAAGTTCGAAAGCAAACATTTTCTCCACTGTGTCTAAACTTCAAAACCATAACCAAATTTTGAATCCCATCTTATGAACATTTTTATTTTTGGTAAAAAGAGCAACACTAGCATTTTTTGTGGTGATGCAGGCGTGTGACGATGTTGATTTTTGGGTATGCAGGAGTTTCGTTCCCTCTGGGCTATGGTTTCTGATCTGATATGGTGTTATTGCGAGCTTGACGATGGTGATTTTTGGTGGTGATGGAGGAGTGTAGTAGCCTCAATGCGGCGACCGAGTCGCTCCTGAATGCGCGGAGAAGCAGTGTCGCCTGGCTGGCGAAGTGGCCGGCAGCAGGAACTCCACCGTCGAGCACAACAATATATGGAGTAGAGAAGCAGAGTTGGATTCCAGTTCCGACACCGAGATCTCTGCTCGCCGCCACCGCTCCCTCCATCCTTCTTCAGTCCCTCCCTCCTCAAGGCCGACGCCTCCCTGGACGGAGCGGGCGGTCGCCCTCCTTGAATTCGACACGGACCGTCTCGCGGCTTTTTCACTAGTAGAAAACATGGCTTTGATTCGGCCAGAAAAGAGCATTAATCCCGGTTGCATTACGAACCAGGACTAATGTGAGCATTAGTCCCGGTTCGAGCGGCTAGTGCACCGTACAGGCATTAGTCCCGGTTCAAATGGGACCTTTAGTCCCGGTTGGTGCCACGAACCGGGACTAAAGGGTGCGATGCCCATTAGTACCGGTTCGTGGCACCAACCGGTACTAAAAGTTAGACCTTTAGTCCCGGTTCGAGCCACAAACCGGTACTAATGGGGTTTGAGGCATTAGTGTCGTTCATGGCACGAACCGGTACTAAAGGTCCCATTTTTCAAACTCTACCCCCCATCGCCTTTATAGTTTTGTAAAAAGAAAAAGAAAATGATAAAAACTTCAAAAATTAAAATCCTTCCAGATGTAGTTATGTTACTACATGTACTAGTTAGGAAAATTTAAAAACTTAAATTTGGACATGTTTTAAAAATTTAGGGAAAATGTAAAACGGCTATAACTTTTGCATACGATGTCAGGAAAAATGTATAATATATCAAAATGTTCAGCACGAAAATCCGCATTTGATTTTGACTACCTACGGCCTGTTTGCAAATTTTAATAATTATCAAATTCTAAAAGGAAAAAAAGTTATGCTCAAATTTCAATTTTTTTTGATTTTTTGTTAAATCTGGTCAACCTATGGTCAAACTACTTATTCAAGAAGTATTAGTGTTACTAAATAATTATTCAAGAATATTAGTGTTACTAAATAATTATTTCAGTTTTTTTGAATTTTGGTCAAATCTGGTCAAACTGTTGTCAAACAATGGTCAAACTAATTATTCAAGAAATATTAGTGTTACTAAATAATTATTTCAGTTTTTTTGAATTTTGGTCAAATCTTTTCAAACTGTGGTCAAACTATGGTCAAACTATGGTCAAACTATGGTCAAACTAATTATTCAAGAAATATTAGTGTTACTAAATAATTATTGTTTTTTAGAACAATAGTTTCGAACTCAAACAGTGAAATGTGTGACTTAATGCTCAAGCTAAGTTCCCGAGGGTTAATAGGATTGACATCTTACTATTGTCAGGAAAACAACAAGTGCAGACTTGGAAACGAGGGAGAATAGAACCTGAAAGTTAAGCGTGCTCAGGCTGGAGTAGTGAGAGGATGGGATGACCGTCCGGCAAGTTAGATGATTCGGAATGATGAGGGGTGATTAGATATTAGAGATTAAATTGAGTAATGATGAGGGGTGATTAGAGATTAGAGGTTAAAATAATTCAGAAATTTGAAAATCAAAAAAACATTAAAAAAAATTCAAAAAAATCATAAAATTTCTTTAGTACCGGTTGGTGTTACCAACCGGGACTAAAGGTGGACCTCCAGGCAGCGGCCACGTGGAGGGCCTTTAGTCCCGGTTCGTGTAAGAACCGGGACTAAAGGGGGAGGCTTTAGTAATGACCCTTTAGTCCCGGTTCCAGAACCGGGACTAAAGGGCCTTATGAACCGGGACTAAAGGCCCTTTTTCTACTAGTGTTTCCTCTGTTTACCTGGGGCTACGGGGGCTTCAGGAAGGTACCTGCAGGGTCTATATCTGTGTTTAATTTTTTGCATGTCAAGCTGATGAAATGAACTGTAGTAGATTTGTGTGGTTTGTGTTGAATCCTTTTATTTTTTTTTGCAGGATGGGTTATGTTGAGTCTGCCATGGCTAAGACTCTTGTAATCCTTTTAGGAGTAATATTTTTTAGCCTGGTTACTTTTTTGAGAAATAGTTACATTTTTAGAGAACCTTTTAAGAATGAATCGGTGCGCTTCTTGCCAAAATCACTAATTAAGGAGTACTCCTTGCGGAGATCACTCCAACTTCCCCAGGTTGCGACAAGTGGCGCGCTGCATGTGCGCCACTTGTCGCAACCTGGGAGTTTTCCCTTTTTTCATAGATCCGTTTATTCAAAACGTTTTATCTCTTAAACCGTGCATCCAAATCTCGAACCGCTTTCGGCATTGAATTCCTCGCGTCGAGATCTTAAAACCTAGATCCCATGTTGATAGGTTTTGACGAACTTTTTTTTCATGAAAAAACCGGATGGTAAAAACCGACGAAAAAACCGAACTGGGAACACGGGTTTTTTTCCCTTTCCGAAAGAGGCACGCCCGTGCCTCTGACGAAATCACAACTGTGCCTCTCGCGGAAGCAAAACCGTGCCTCTCGCGAAAGAAAAAAACAGAAAATGCATTTTTTTCCTTTTCCGAAAGAGGCACGCCCGTGCCTCTCGCGAAAGCACAACCGTGCCTCTGGCGGAAGCAAAACCGTGCCTGTCGCGGAAAAAAAAACAGAAAACGCCTTTTTTTCCCTTTCCGAAAGAGGCACGCCCGTGCCTCTCGCGGAAGCAAAACCGTGCCTCTCACGAAAAAAACAGAAAACACGTTTTTTTTTCGAAAGAGGCACGCCCGTGCCTCTCGCGAAAGCACAACCGTGCCTCTCGCGGAAGCAAAACCGTGCCTCTCGCGGAAGAAAAAAATAGAAAACGTGTTTTTTGTTTCCGAAAGAGGCACGACCGTGCCTCTCGCGAAAACAAAATCATGACTCTCGCAAAAAAAATTTTCATTTTTTTGCGCAAACAAAATTTGCACCCTCAATTCTTGAAACCGGATAAGTTTCGTCCCTCAACCCAACCGACTGTATTTTGACGCTGACTCACTCCGGTTTTGACCAAGTTGTGGTGCCCACGTGGCAAGGTAATTCTTTCCTTCCATCTACTATGTATGGTATGGACATTTGACAAACATTTGGCGTGCAATGCCTGCCGCCCCGCTACCAACGACCTGCCTCCGTCGCACCATGTCCATCATCACCACAAGCAGAAACTCGCACGGCGTGCGTCGGGGCGTGCTGGTGCTGCGTCGGACTCGCCGCTCTCGCTCGGCTTGGTGCACGGCTTGCCCTTTGCGTTCAAGTCCTGCGAAGTGGACGGGTCGCCGGGCTTGTCGGGGGAGCAGCACAGCTCGACGTCGTCTCCGTTGCTGCTGTCCTCATTGACAGAGTGCTCGCTGCGGCAACCTGGCGATAGTGCAGTGTTTAGCCGTGTCAACCCCTTGGCCGTGGTGGCTCTGCACGTCGGCACTCTGCGTCGGGGATGCCGAAGCTTGCAGTGCTCCTGTCCGGGTTCAGGTGCGCCTGCGCTGAAAGACACGGATGATGTGCAGCTGGAGGAAGTGTTCGAGCTGTGCTTGTCTGACGTGTTAGCATGATCATTCGTGTCTTAGCTAGTTTAGTGGCATGTTTATTTTTCCTTGTAAATGTGCATGTCGTGGCAGCATAACCTTCGAATCGACCCACCACCTCCTTTGACATAGGCATAGTGTCGGTCTATAGGACTCTACTATTGCCGTTTTGTCGATTTTTATTTGATGTTTTTTTGGTTGGACTTTCGGATTTGGCTGTGTGCATCCTAGTTATGCAGAGGCCGGATGTTACTCATAATGCTTTGTATCCACTTGATGCTACATTTTGAATTAATGAAATCGCACTTTATCGAAAAATGTGCATGTCGTGGGCATGATGCATATCTGCATGCATGTGTGTACATGTTCGGGTCGTGCGCTAGGCCACCGGATACAAAGGCCACCACCAACTACCTATCGCCGCGCACCCCCCTGCCCGGCCTCCGCGCATAGGTCCTCCTCGCCGTCCTCGTGCTCACCGTGTGCTTTTGTCGCTGCCAACGACGGTGCTGTTGATGCCTTACGTCGCCCAGAGCCTACACTAGTGAGGCACCGTCCCCCGCTCCACGAGCGCGCATAGTCAGATGAACTTGTGGAGTGAGCACGCGTGCCGTCAAGCTCGGCCTCCGTGCTTTGCGATGAGCATGGTGCGGGTTTCAACGCAGCTTCGACGTCGGCGACCTGCACTGCTGCGTCGCCTCGTCCTCTCGCTCCAGTACGAGGGCCGTGAGGACGAGTTTGACTGCCGCCGCTGCTCGATCCCTGTAGCCGGACAACCTCGCTCCTCGAATGCACCCGCTCCACGGTCTTCCCCATGAAGTCCTCCGACGATGAATCTTGGTGCGGTGGTGATGGAGTCACTGGTCAACGTGGCCATGGACGGCGGTATCGACTCGCTCGTGCTCCTCTTCCTCCAAGAGCTCACCATCGTCAGCAGCTCCAGACCTTGGACACCAAGTGCTTGATAGAATACCCACACTACAGATAAATCAACGAAAATGTTAACGCCCACACGTGTGGGTGTTTGTACATCGCCCACACGCCTCCATCACCACTCATTTTGCCACGTATGAATAGATGACATCAGCAGATTTTTTTTTTGGTTTTCGGCTTAAAAATGTTGTATCTCCTAAACAAAAAAGCGAACTAAAAATCCGTTTTCACCATTAAATCCGTCTCGACGAGATCTTCAAAACTAGACCCCATGTTGATATGTTTCGATGAAATTTTTTTTGCCAGTAGTTGCCACGATGTTTACACTGCAGTTGCCATAGGACTTAAACTAAAGTTGCCATGTGGCAATTTTAGTTCGTAGATCATGGCAATTTTAGTATTTTGATGATGGCAACTCCAGTACTTTGACCATGAAAATTATTTTTTGTATGAACCATGGCAATTTTGCGTGCATGTATCATGGTAATTTTAGTTTATGGTTCATGGCAAGTCTAGTTTCTTAATTCCCCATTTTATAAATGTCAAAATTTACTTTTAAATGTAGAAGAAAATAGCTGAAACATATCATGGCAACTTCAGTGTAAACATCATGGCAATTCATATGCAATAGACATGGCAACTTTTAATCTAAAAAAAAATTTCATCAAAACATATCAACATGGGATCTAGTTTCGAAGATCTCATCCCGAGGGATTTAATGGCGAAAACGGATTTTCAATCGGATTTTTCGTTTAAGAGATAAAACATTTTAAAAACTGAAAATCCAAAAAGATTCATGCATGCATGCATGCGATGACGTGACAATCTGTTTACATTAGAGACATGTAGTGCGTCTCCCTTCCAGCCACACGTATGGCAGTTAGCGCGACCCTAAATCAAAGGGGAGAAATAGATTGCCACATGTATTAGAACCAGTCAAAACCGCGCCGAGTCAGCAGAAAGACAGCTTTGGTTGGTAGAGGGACGAAATTTGTCCGGTTTTAAGAATTGGGGGTGCTGGTTGTCCGGTTTCGAAGTTGAATGACTAAATCTAGACTTCCTCAAAAGTTTAGGGACAAAAAGTATACTTTTCTCTAAGATATACTACAAAACAACACATATGCATGTTATAGGCTAAAAATAATTGTTGTTTGACATAGTTAGCAAGTTGAGGAGTCTGTCGGCAAAGATTATATAGGCCCCCTCTCAGTATCGGGAATAGAGAGTTAAACCTTTTCTGTTCTTGAGAGAGTTCTAGAGTGGAGAGAGAAGTGAGGCCACTTGATTTAAATTTGTCAACACGCTTTACGCCAAACGGCACAACACGCCACGCCTGCAGGGTAAGTTATTTTGAATTCCGGGCTCCCGTAAACATATACGCTCACAAATTAGAACCATGGGATTTTACACCAAGATTCGCCATCTCCAAAAACAAATAAAAAATCTCAAAAAAATCAACAAGAACAACCATGCAAAATTTATGATGTTCATTCTGGTTTAACTATGTCTCAGTCAATTGAGAATCAGTAAATCCGCTAAAACTACTAGCCTGGGCTACATGTAAGGGTCGCTTTGTGATCCACCAAGCAATGATCACACGACCATGTTTTTTATCTTACGCAACCGTGGAAGGTGTATACTAGTAGTACACGAACCAGTGAGAACTCCGATCGTCAGAAGCAGCTCGGCGGTGTGACCTCTCCGGACGCGAACCCGCCGGCGTTTTGGCACTTGGCCTGCGCCGGCCGCTGGTGCCGGTACCTCAGCCTGATGTTTCTGAGCTTGATCCCGCTGCAGGGGTTGGTGCCGCTGCAGTTGAACTTCACCGCCAC
>NC_041385.1:838611487-838612817 GCF_002162155.2 Triticum dicoccoides
GGTGGTTTAGGCGACACAGTTCGGCGACCTAGGTCACCGTGGGAGGCGACTTGGTTCGGCGGGTGAGGTGACCTGGGTCACTGTGGGAGGCGAGTGTGTTTTTACGTCTTAGGCGATTTGGGGGCGTGCGGTGGTTTAGGCGACTTGGTTCGACAGGTGCGCGACCTAGGTCACCGGGGTGGGCGTTTGTGTATTTGGTGATTTGGGAGGTGTTCGGTGGTTTAGGAAACTTGGTTCGACGGGTGCGGCAACCTAGGTCACCGGGGTGTGCGACTATGTTTTGTGTCTTTACGCGATTTAGGAGGTGTACGGTGGTTTAGGCGACTTGGTTCGGCGGGCGCGGTAACCTAGGTCACCAAGGTGGACGCTCGTGTAGTTGACAATTTGGGAGGTGTTCGGTGGTTTAGGTGACTTGGTTCGACGGCTGCGGCAACCTAGGTCACCTGGGTCTGCGAGTATGTTTCGTATCTTACGCGATTTACGAGGTGTGCGGTGGTTTAGGTGACTTGGTTCGGCGGGTGAGTCGACCTAGGTCACCATAGGAGGCGAGTGTGCTTTTGCATCTTAGGTGATTTGAAGGGTCTGCCGTGGTTTAGATGACTTGGTTTGACAGGTCAGGCGACCTATGTCATTGGGTGGGCTAGTGTGTTTTTGGTTTGCATGTGTTGTCAAAGTTTGTGGTCAAAACAAAACTTGCAACTACATCCAGCTCATCAACAACTTTCAGAAAATAAAAAAAATACATAGAATTGCCTGGTTTTTATTTAGAGTACTTTATAAAAAAAAAATCGAGAGTATATCGGTTGACTATGTATGTTTTCGAAAAAAATCAGGTACTCTGGATTTATTTTTTCAGTAATTTTTTGTATCTCTATTATTTATAAAAAAGTTTCAGTATTTTTTTACTCAGGCAAAGAAGATAGAAATGGCTGAAACGCGTGTATATTACTATTTTTTTAGGGCTGAAACGCGTGTACGCGTGAAATAAGGATGAGTGGGGTCGACTCGACTGGGACGCGTGCGATCTCCCACCGACGCGAATGGTTTTCCTTCATCATTTGTTAAAGCAAAGCAAGCAACATGCAGGATTCGGTATATCACGCCAGTTGGTGCTCTCTCCTCTAGTCAAACCCTTGTCGATCCCCTTCCTTCCCGGCTCCGGCGCTCTCCGCACACCGAGATTCATCTCGATCCGGTGCTAATCCGGCCCGGACCGGCGATCCCTCCCCCGACTCCCGGCAATCCGCGCTCATCTCGCGGCCGCCGTACGCCGGTCGCACCCAGCAGCACCACGTCCTCGACTACGGCATCAGGACAACCACGCCCACGC
>NC_041385.1:838612947-838613644 GCF_002162155.2 Triticum dicoccoides
CCACGCCCACGCTCTCGGTCTTCCTGGCCACGGTGAGTTCATCCCTCTCCTTCCTCTGTTCTCTACTTCTGTTCCAAGTAGCCCTAGTGGTGGCCGCGCCCGTTGACCTCACAGAGAAAGTTTGGCTAGCACACCCACGGTGGCCTCAATCCTGCTTGTGAAGTAGATCCGTCCTTCACCATTTACCATGAAGTAGATCCGTATTTGCAGTCGCGCCTGCTGACATTCTAACGAGCCTCGGTTTTCATGAAGTAGTACTCGTAGCTAGTAGTACTCACCATCCCTGTTTCCTTGTTTTGGTTGCCACCAGGAAAGATCACTAGATCAGCCAGCGATCCTCCATTCCTGCGTACCACCATGGAATTTTTCGCAGACTGGTCCTCTCTTCCGGCCGACCTCATCAACCGCATCGCCGACCGCTTCCTAGGCACAAGTGACGTCGACTACTACATGGACCTCCGTGCCGTCTGCCATAGCTGGCGCTCCGCCACCCAAGACCCCAAGAATTCCCCGGACCCTCGCTTCCACCCCCGTCACTGGGTCAACATCAACGGAGCCTCTTGCCGCTCCAGCACGCGCCTCTTGGTGAACGCCGCCACTGGCCGAACCCTGCGCCAGGAACTCGGTCTGCTCCGTCACTATAACTCTATCAGAACCACCACAGATGGTCTCCTCGCTTTGATGGATTGTACACCCC
>NC_041385.1:838613982-838618041 GCF_002162155.2 Triticum dicoccoides
TGTCCTCAATCCTTTCACAGGCTACTTGATCCGTTTTATGGCGCACCGACCCGGCGAGCTCGTTGAATATGCTGCCCTCGAGTCCGCTTCTCCACCCACCATCTTCTTTTTCTGCAAGGACTACATGGATGATAACTGGGTTATACACGAATCGTCTCGTAAGGTCTACATAGCTGAGCCTGACAGTGAGTCTCTCGTCATCTATGAGGACAGGTGTGCTTTCCCTTTGATCAGGCTGGCTACCAGCGGTATCTACACTATTCGCGGTGCTGACCTGGGATCCGTGGCCAGAAGGATCTTTGATCTAATGAGGTTTTACAAGGCCGATCTTGCTGAGATATCTAACAATGACTATACCATGATGTTGGACGAAAAATCTTTATGGAAGCTTTGTGTAGGACGTTGTTTCCTAACGGAATCTGCTGGAAAAGTGTTGATCATCATGAAGCTAGCACAAGGCGTCGTGGTCTACAGATTACACACTCACAACTATAAACTCGAGCATGTGGAGGACATTGGCAACTGTGCCATCTTCTTAGATCTGTATTGTTGGTGCTTGTGTGTTAATGCTGATAAATTTCCATCCGTCCATGCCAACTGCGTCTATTACCAGAAAAGCCAACTAGCTGTTGCTAATTACTTGTGCATGTATAATCTCAAGTCCGAGAGAGAAGAAAGAGTTGATGAAAATTTTGAGCATCTTCTTTTGGACCAAACGCTGTCTCGGCTTTAAATTAATAAAGCACCGATCGGCTACAAGTACAAGAACAGTACACAAATTCAAGTCAACGCTGCTGGGGATACGACTCGACACGCGCATGCGTACAAGAACACAAGTATTCAGCCTCTTTGCCATAGATGGAAGGGAGTGTAGGCATCCATATTGCTCTGGCGGTGTTCCTTAAGTTTTATGTTACTTTTGTTATGAGATTGTAATGGTTTGAGTATGTTTAAGCCAAGACTTTACTTTTTAAATAACATTGTAATAATGGTTTCAGTATGTTTTAAGCCAAGACTATCCCCTTCTCCATAAAGTTGTCTTATTTTGGGCACAAGTTTCATTTAGTACAATACTCTATATAGCATTTATGTGGTCTGAAGTTAGTTTGTGCAGAGGTACTGATCGAGAAGATGATGCATTTAATCTAACATAGTTTCCGAAGGAGGTAATATCACCGGTAGTCATAAAATTTGCGGTGGATGTTCAGTTTAGTGCTAAAACTTGTAAAATACGGATTTGTGGTCATCTAACTTGTTGTTTGGTGCAAATACGGTGCATTCTATTGTATCATGGCATACACCCTGCCTACATGCCATGCCAGCGTGGCAGCGCCCACATGTCAGTTGCTAGGAGTAAATTTTTGTAGATAACTCTATATATTTTTAGTTACGCAAAAAATGCCTAAGTCAGTGAACAATCTAAGAGAAAAGTGATAAATATCGTTTGGAGTGGCCGGATTCGAACCACCGACCTTCAAAAGGCGAGCAAACCAGGTGCAGATAATATAAGAGAAAAGAGATAAATATCATTTTTGAGCGGTGGGATTCGAACTATCGACCATAAGAAGGCGAGCACACCAGACAAATAAATAGGCCCAACAACGTTTGTTGTTTCATAAGAATATAACTAATTTCTATAAGCCTTCTCTTAGAACAGCTGGGCCTGCCAGCTCTAATGGGCTATGATCAGTGGGGCCCATTTTGCACCTTTGATTTTTTTTTTGAAATTTTGTATGTAAATTATGATCTCAGTAAGAATAATATATTATGGATTACAAAAATGTTTGTATAATTTAAAGTAATCCAAATATTTGTAAAATTACAATTCAAAAATATTATAAAAAAACTAAACTACTCATAGATGAGTGATTTTTTAACATAAAATTAAGAGAGCCACTAGGTCTCGAACCCACGAGGCTGCAATCAAAAACACCCTTCACGCTCTATTGTCTATACATACAGAAAATGATTAGTAAATCAAAAAAAATCATATAAGCCTGAGTATTATATAAAAAATATTTAGTAAAAGGGGGCAGCTAGGCGTCCGCCGGTGGATGAATTGGAAACATCCGCCGCCTGGCTGGCCGTTGGATGGACGCGCTGCTGGCCGTCCAATGTACCACCCACGTTCCCCACCTCCCGCAACAAGCGCGGTGTTGCAGAAACAAGCCCACCTCCCACGCCGTTAGATCTCCCCACGTGAGTGTCACAAATTGCAACAAGTTGGTTGTTGCTGAAACAGAGACTTTGTGCGGAGACGTGATGTAACTTTTGCAACAATGATATTGTTACGGAAAACTTTGCAACTGTGATGATGTTGCCGGAAAAAATTGCAGAAATTTTTTCTGCAACAAAGCTAATGTTGCAGAAATTTTTTCTGCAACAAAGCTAATGTTGCAGAATTTTTTTCTGCAACAAAGCTAATGTTGCGGAATTTTTTTCAACGGAAGAAAGATTTGAAACATACCTAATGTTGCATAATTTTTTTCAACAAAGAGGATGTTGCAATACCATGGTCACCAAAAAGTACTAGGCGTAGGATTTAAAAATGAAATGTACCTCGTAGTAGTAGTGGGGACCCGCATCATGCACAGAAGCCTGCATGCGGCGCTCTCATCACGGAACACGCGCGAGTGGAATCGAACGGCGGAGCGGGCGGCTGATGCCACGCAAGAAATCAGTCGGTTGATTATAAACTTTTCCCTTAGTAAAATGTAAGTAACAAAATTATGTTCAAATATTAGTGTGTTAAAAATAGTATACATAGAAACGATGATTAGTAAATAAAACTTTTAAATATAAACTCGTGTAATATATTAGACACGACTGAATATTCATATCCATAATTTCAATTTTAAATTATGAATATGTAATTGCATGGAAATTGAACTATACAAATGTCCATATAATATTTTGGAATAGTTTTACAAATATTTGTATTATTTAAAATTATACTAACATTTTCGTAATTCATAAATAATGTCTTAAATATACAAATATTTTAAATAATACATTAACAATTTTGAAAGTAAGTTAGTTCGTTTGTATTAATAATATTTATAACAAAAGTATTTAAACAATATTTTTCTGACGGAGATCATAATTTCCATACTATCTACAAATTTCTAACAAAAATCAAAGATGCAAAATGGGCTACACTGATCATCGGCCGTTTGAGCTAACAGGCCAACGTATTTTAAAATGAGGATATGACACGTAGTTATCCTTGTGAAGTATCATTGTCATCGGCTGTGGTGGTGTGAGCACCGAGCCATCTATATGTGATATTTATCATTTTTTCTCTTATATTATTCACTGACTGGGGGGACACCTGGGCTTTTTGCGTAATTAAAAAATTGAGGGAGCTATCTAGAAATACTTACTTCAAGCCAATGCCACGCGGGCAAGGTGTATGTCCTGATATGGTAGAACACACCGTATTTGCACCACACAACAAGTTAGATGACCACAAAAATTGAGGTGTGTCTCCGGCAGATCTATCTTCGGTGGATTTGGTCAGATCTCGTCGTTGTTTGCCTACGTTCATGTGTCTTCGGTTTGGATCCTTCCGACCTACGTTATTTTTCATAGGCGGCGGTTGCTGTTCTGGGGTGCTGGTCCTATGGGGCCTTAGCACGACGACTTCCCGACTGTCTACTACAACAAGTTGTGCCCGGCTCCGGCGATGGAGGGGCGATGACGGCGGCGCGCTTTCGGCTCGCTTCGGTGCTTGTAGTCGTCGCTGGGTGGTCTACGAATCTAGATGTAATTTTTATTTCTGGTATTCGTTGTACTGCCATGATTGAAGATGAATAGATTGGAAGTTTTTCCGCAAATTTTTTTTTCCGTATTTTACAAGTTTTAGCACTGAACTGAACACGCAGCGCAAGTTTTATGACTGTCATTGATGTTACCTCTTTTTTTCTTCATGTCTACTCCCTCCGTTCGGAATTACTGGTCGAAGTAATGAATGTATCTAGATGTATTTTAGTTATAGATACATCCATTTTTATCCATTTTTGTGACAAGTAATTCTAAACGGAGGGAGTACCTTGGTGT
>NC_041385.1:838618515-838660738 GCF_002162155.2 Triticum dicoccoides
TTCAAAGCACATGTTAGGAGGCCTTGTTGCTAGTAGAACAAGCGGCATACTTTGAAAACTATGTATGTGGCGAATCTGCTTCCGTATCCACTATCTTTAACTAAGAATGCCGAGGCACAATCTAAACATGTTATTTCAGTAGCCGAAGTGTTTAGTTAATAGAAACCAGACTTGCAAAGGCTCAGACGATGTCCCTTGATGTTGTATATGTTTTTTCCCTACCCCCAGGCTCTAGTGTCTTTTTTTTTTGTTTTTTGGTTTTCATTGGGTTTTCCCTAATTAAGCAGGAAATGTTAGATGTTTGGGTCTGATTCCCTTATAAAATGGACTATCCCACTTCTTCTTAATGAAATGCAGGACTCCACCTACCATCGCGATGAGGTTCTGGAAAGAGGAGAAATCCTAGAACACCTGATGAATAGAAGTTGGCACCTGAGGGCTGAGGCATGCATGTCAAAAGTGTCATAGGCCAAGTTATTCAGCTTCGTAAGAACCTTTTTCCGCACCACCAAACTTGTCAATAAAACCATCTCCCCTTGCATTGCCTATGATTGAATCACCAGATTTATATACACAAAAGCATTATCTACCTTGCGCACAATAGCTAAAAATATGGGTCACGCAATGGCCCGAGACCATAAATAGTGAAAACAAAAGGAAAACAAAACCAGAAGTCTTAAAAAAAAGAATAGAAGCAAGATCTCATTGTATCATTTAACCTCTCCAACCACGTTTTAATGACATGAGGATCTTCCATACTATTTCAAAGCTTGATCATTTCTTGAATTAACATTCATACTCTGGCTCCATGGCATCCTTAATTATGTGCCAGAGGAAGGATGCATAATGGATGAGTAGGGGTTTGTTTGTAGACATACGTGCAACAGAGATGGTATGATTTCGGCTTGTGTTCTTGCGATATTGATGGACGGGAAAGGGGATAGAACTACATACCACCATCCAGGCAATGACTACAACAGACTGCTTTAATAAAAAATGATATAGACCAAACTAACCTTCCTTTATTTCCTTGTGGCGTTCGCTAACTCATATCATGTAGAATCCTCTACTAAGATATTTAAGCATTTAAATGGATGTGAAAAACAATATAATATATCTAACATGAACAATGTTATTGGTCTTCTATTTTCCATTTGCTCATATATATCTATATATTATACTATATTATAACTGTATCAGAAAGAATTACATACGAACATTTAGTAACATCGTTGGATGACTAATATAAGTTTTGTTGTATGTTAAATATGCACATATAAGAAACATGTTTAATGATTACGTGTTGTAAAAATGTAAAAAAGTTTAGTATAAATACTCCCAGGTCCAACAAATCATTAAATAAATGATACAATTTAGAATGAGCTAAACAACAAGCAATTTCTTCTATTGCAAAACAAAAAGACATTACTCTTGGAAAAAAACATACGCTTTGCTGCCCCAAGTTTATTTAAGTCAAGTTCGATAAAACCACTGGAGCGGAACTCGCATGTTGTAGAGTCGCTAGCTTATAGCAAGTTGCACATACACTCATAAGCTAGCTGATTAAAACGATCCGCTGGCCAGATGCTAAAAACAGACGAAACCTGATCCGGACCGGCCGGGATCGATCTGGACCAGCCGGGATCGATCCGGACCAGCCGGGATCGATCCGGACCGGGAATAGGACCAAACTCGGTCGCTCAAGTTGTCGTTTTTTTTGTCTCAAAAAAAACTGAATTTGTTGTTTGCGCTCTGGTCGGAAATCGAGCGCGCGCGTTAGCCACGCCCAAGACAACGTACAAATAGAATACTACTCGTGGGGTAATAGAAATTAGTGAAATCCGCAAATCACGATTGGAGGAAGGTTGTTGCACGGTCCATATACGATTCTATATACATCAAGGAGGATTACTAGTACTTGACTGAGGGATCTAGCTCCAGGCTTTCTTTATATACTTGATGAGTACCTAGGCTATCATCATAGCATAGCTTCACAGAGATAACATCCGGTCGATCGCGCGGAGGATGAGCGGTCTTAGGATCTCGCTGCTGCTGGTGGCGTTGACGGCATTAGTGGCATTGACGGCGGCGGTAGAGTACAACTAGTGGACTACGGCGCGAGGCCCGACAGTGGAGCGGACTCGGCGGGGGCGTTCCTGGCTACGTGGGGTGCGGCATGCAATGACACGGGGCGCTCCGGCTCCCGGCCGGTGCTATGGGTGCCGGCAGGCAGGTTCCTGCTCAGCCAGGCCTAATTCAAGGGGCCCTGCCGGAGCGTCGGCATGGACGTGGCCATTGACAACAACAGCATCGTCTTCGCGCTGTCGGCAGTGGACAACAGGGCGTGGATCATGTTCCACCATGCCGACGTCTTGGCGATCCGTGGTGGGACGCTGGACGGGCAAGAGCAGGAGTACTGGGCGTGCAAGAAGGCCGGTAGGTGCACCGCCGGGCAGGGGCCCAGGGTGAGTGATGACATGAACTTTTTTGTTTCTTTTTGCATCTTAATTCAGTTCAGTTTGTTAGATGGGAAGCGTTCCTACTCCCTCGTGAGGGAGCCGCGTGCGTATATATTGATCAGAGGCAGGAAAGGCCCCTGCCGTGGCTTACAAGGAGTTTACCGATCTCTTGGGGATTCGGTTTATTACAAAGGAGATAGGAGAAACTACGGGAGAGGAAGAGATAGAATCAGTTTGAGATTACAGGAATATATCTCTAATTCTGACACCCTCCCTTAATCTGAACTATCCTACATTAAGATTCTTCTTGAATTCCTCGAAGGGCTTGACTGGCAAAGCTTTAGTGAATCCATGTCTAACTTCTTTTCTACAACCCTTTCTCTTACAAAATGAAAGTCAATTTCTATATGCTTGGTTCTGCCATGGAACATTGGGTTTGCAGAAAGATATGTGGCTCCCAAGTTGTCACACCACAAACATGACACACGATGCTGCTTAACTCCCAACTCATTGAGCAATGATTCAACCCAAATAATTTCAGCAGTAGCATTTGCTAGTGACTTGTATTCAGCTTCAGTACTTGACCTAGACACAGTGGCTTGTTTTCTAGCACTCCAAGAAATGAGATTTGAGCCAAAGAAGACTGCAAAACCTCCAGTTGACTTTCTATCATCACTGCATCCTGTCCAGTCAACATCGGAGAGAGCACTAACAAGAGATGAGTTAGAGCGTCTGAACTGAAGACCTAAACTCACAGTGTGCTTTATATACCGTACAATTCTCTTAACAGTTGTCCAGTGTACAGTGGTAGGTGCATGAAGATACTGACAAACCTTGTTAAAAGCAAAGGATATATCTGGTCTTGTCAGTGTCAGATATTGCAAAGCTCCTACTGCACTCCTGTATCTTGTGCTCTCTTCTTCCTTAAGTGGCTCTCCTTCAAAAGCTGAAAGTTTTTCTGAAGAAGATAATGGTGTAGGTGAAGGCTTACAGTACTTCATCCCCATACGAGCTAGGAGTTCAGTGGCATATTTTTCCTGATTCAGTACTATGCCATCTTGAATCTTCTTAACTTCAATACCTAGAAAGAAGTGTAGATCACCAAGGTCCTTCAAGGCAAACTGTGAACTCAGATCACTCAAAAGAGCATTAGTGGCATTTTGAGAGGAGCTCGCAACTATGATATCATCAACATATATTAACACAAATATAGTTATACTTGCTTTGTTGTAGATAAACATTGATGTATCATCCTTGGATGCAACAAAACCAAGGTACTTCAACTGAGAGCTCAACCTTGAATACCATGCCCTTGGTGCCTGCTTCAAACCATAAAGTGCCTTGTCAAGCTTACACACATAATGAGGTGTTTTCTTACTTTCATACCCAGGTGGTTGTCTCATGTAAACCTCCTCTTCCAGAACACCATGCAAAAACGTGTTCTGAACATCTAGCTATCTCAGACTCCATCCTCTGGACACAACAATTGCTAGCACAAGCCTAATGGTTGCAGCTTTAACAACAGGACTAAAAGTCTCTTCATAGTCCAAACCATAACGTTGTTTAAAACCTTTTGCAACTAAGCGTGCTTTATACCTGTCAATGGTGCCATCTGCCTTTTTCTTGATTCTGTAAACCCACTTACAGTCAATGATATTTTTACCTCGTTTTTCAGGTACAAGACGCCAAGTCTTGTTCCTCATGAGAGCTGAGTACTCCTCATCCATTGCATTTTTCCATCTTGGATCCCCTAAGGCATCTTCTAACCTTGCCGGTTCTCCTGTGATACACAGCATACCATATGGAATAGTGCCATCAGTTCTAACTTTTGGATTTCGTATACCTTTCTGGAGCCGAGTCGTGACACGTGGAGCTGTAGCTAGAGGTGGCCCAGGAGCTGATGCAGCAGGACTAGCCGCAAAGGATCCTAGGGATGCCTCAGATTCGCTTTCCACAGCGAATCCCAATCCGAGCCATGTGGCCTGTGGTGTGACCGACCCACCAGAAGCAGCAGCCGCAGAAGATCTTGCACTGCTGGCCTGCACGCACGCGTGGGTCAGGGATTCCGATCCTGACCCGGATCCGCCTGTCGTTGTCGATGCGTTGGGCCCGCGCGTGGGACGCGGTGCGGGGCGCGGATTTTCGTCGCGATGCGGTGACACGTCGCCCTCCAACTGGCGCTGCATGCTCCTGCCTGGCGCGCGATCCAGGGCGAATCTGCGCGCTTGATCCGAGGCGACCTGGTGCACAGGAGTTCTAGGTGACGGCGGATCTGCTTCGTGCTCCGCGCCTGCTCCGTCTTCTTCTGGCACATGCAATATAAGCTCGTTTTCTTCACAATTTTGATCATTTTCTGCACCAATTTCTGCTGCATGATCATGCACACAAGAAGACATGGTTCCACTAGTAGGATCATCAGTTGGGTTAGTACAATTGTTGCCCCCATGATCAATGTTTTGGAGATGTGGTGGAAGAAGAAGTAATTCTTTCTTGAGAAGTGCTCCGGCATTAGGATGAAGGGATGCAAAAGGATAAACAGATTCATCAAACACAACATCTCGAGAGATATAAACTCTACCAGTGGAAACATCAAGACATTTGACTCCTTTTTGGATTGGACTATATCCAAGAAACACACACTTTTTGGAACGGAATGCAAGCTTACGTGTATTGTATGGACGAAGGTTAGGCCAGCAAGCACAACTGAATACACGAAGTGTTTTGTAGTCAGGAGTTGTACCAAAAAGACGTGTGATGGGAGTTTCAAATTTGATGACTTTACTAGGGAGTAAATTAATGAGGTATGTGGTAGTCAAGAATGCCTCATCCCAAAACTTTAGTGGCATGGATGCATTTGCTAGTAGAGCTAACCCTACTTCAACAACATGACGATGTTTCCTTTCGGCCGAGCCGTTCTGTTGATGTGCATGAGGGCATGATACATGGTGATATGCCAAGCTCTTGAAAAAAGAGATTGAGCTTATTGTATTCACCTCCCCAGTCGGTTTGCATAGCAATAATCTTAATGTTTAGTTTTCGCTCAACAAGGTTTTGAAAGTTCTTGAAAACTTGAAACACTTCGGATCGTTTCTTAAGAAGATAGATCCATGTAAATTTGCTATAGTCATCGATGAAGCTAACATAATACGAGTGTCTACCAACATAGGTGGGAGCTGGCCCCCAGACATCAGAAAAAACAAGTTGCAAAGGTGCAGTAGAAACACTAAATGAAATAGGATATGACAACTGATGACTTTCAGCTTGTTGACATGGATCACAAATAGACTCAACACTAGACTCATGAGAGTGGGGAAGTTTATTCTTGCTAAGAACGAGCTTGAAAATAGCTGATGAAGGATGACCTAATCTACTGTGCCACTTTGCTGAAGAAGGCTTGACAGCAACAAAAGCTTGTTTATTCGATGATGATGATGACGAAGATATAGTGGGTAGAGACCTCCCACACACTTGCCCCTAAGAAGCACTCTCCTCGTCTCCAAGTACTTTACCAAAAAGAAATAAGGATAAAATTCAATAAGGACACGATTATCAAGAGTAAATCTATGAACTGAAAGGAGATTTTTTTGATGTTGAAGGGACATATAGAACTCGTTTTAGATGCAAAATTTTATGGGGGTTTTGACAATTGAACTACCAATGTGAGTGATTTTCATACCAGAACTGCTAGCAGTATGCACTTGGTCATGTCCACGATACTTGTCTCTGATCGTCAGCTTCTCAAGCTCCCCTGTGATGTGATTTGTGGCGCCCGTGTCCGCATACCAGTCGGTGTCGACACCATAGGAGTCGGTGACCATGTTGGCCCCCTTCTCCTCATGTTCATCTTCATCATCATATCAATGCCAACAATCACGAGCACCTCCTGGATGATGCTTGTAGCAAATCTGACATTCTGGATAATCTCGAACCTGCTGACGCTGTTGTTGTGGACGACCGCGGTCACCACTGCCGCCGCTATTTCCACCAGATGGAGTTGGGGAGGGGCACCTGCCTCGGCTGCGCCCCCAGCTGTTGCTGCGCCTGCGGCCTCTATTGTAGCCGCGCCCGCGCCCCTTGTAGGCTAAGTTTGCTGAGGTTTTGAATCCTGCATCTGGACCGTCACCGAGCATCTCCACGCGCTGATCAAACGCTGCAATCTGGGCGAATAGATCATCTACTGAAATCTGTTTTTTGACTGCGCCAATGGCTGCCACAACAGGGTCATAGTCCCTGTCAAGCCTAGCGAGGACGTAATCTACCATCTCAGGGTCCGAGACGGGGTGTCCTGCTGCTGCAAGCTCATCTCCCAGGTTCTTCATCCTGGAGATGAAGGCACTACTAGACATAGAGCCTTTTTTGGTGTTGGTGATGGCAATCCGCAGATTGGTGATGCGCGATTGGGACTGCGAGGTGGTGATGGCAGTCCAGGGGTCGAAGGTTGTCTCCTTGCTCGCAACTTGGGCGAGAATCTCCATTGACAGGGAGTTCAGGAGGTGACTAAGGACTTGCTGATCCTTCGATATCCACTGAGCATACAGAGGATTGGGATCGGTGGTGACGGTTTTGTCCGTCTGCTGCTGCTGCACCGTCTTCGGTCGCGCTACGTCTGATCCGTCTAGGAGGCCGGTGACCTGCGCTCCTCGCAAGCCCGACATGACCTGTGCCTTCCATAGGATGAAATTGGTCTTGGTGAGCTTCTCTGATGGGAGAGTGCCAAGGTTGAGGGAGACGGTTGATGACGACGACATGGCGAGGGTGAGCGAGGAAGGATGGCGAGGGCGATCGAGGAAGGAGGTAGCTGGCTAGATCGATAGGAAGAGGATGACTCTGTATACCATGTTAGATGGGAAGCGTTCCTACTCCCTCGTGAGGGAGCCGCGTGCGTATATATTGATCTGAGGCAGGAAAGGCCCCTGCCGTGGCTTACAAGGAGTTTACCGATCTCTTGGGGATTCGGTTTGTTACAAAGGAGATAGGAGAAGCTACGGGAGAGGAAGAGATAGAATCAGTTTGAGATTACAGGAATATATCTCTAATTCTAACACAGTTTCCTTGTGACGGACGTTGGCCATACATACTTATGTTTGCAGACACTCGACATTAGCCAATCCAAGGGCGTGAGCGTGAAGCAGCTGACTCTGCTCGACAGCAAGGAATTCCACATGACCATCTTCGACTGCAGCGGCGTGACGGTCCAAGGCGTCCGGATCATCGCGCCGGCCGACAGCCCCAACACCGACGGCATCCACGCTAGCCACTCCCGGCACGTGAGGATCCTCAACACCACCATCGGCACCAGCGACGACTGCGTCTCCTTGGGGCCCGGCACCTCCGACATGCTCATCAGGGACATCAAGTGCGGTCCGGGCCACGGCATCAGGTGTCACCTTCAGTTGCCAGTTCATCATACATTATTTTTTTGTTTGCTTCACCTTTTGATAGATAGCATTGGTTTTGTGTTTCCGTTGGGATGGACGGTGGCAGCATCGGGAGCCTGGGATGGCAGGACGGTGAGGAGGGGGTGAGAAACGTGACGGTGGACAGGGCGGTGCTGAAGGGCACGACCAACGGCCTGCGGATAAAGACGTGGGCGATGCCCAACTCCGGCTCCGTCACAAACGTCTCCTTCTTGCGGGTAACCATGAACCGCGTGGCCAACCCCATCGTCGTCGACCAGAATTACTGCCCCCGCAAGGGCGACTGCCCGGGCAATGTACGTCTCCTTCCCTACATGCATGCAACTACACGTGAACCCATCGATCGACTATATCATGAGCTGTATGTGTTGTTGTGTGTGCCTGCAGAGCTCGAGGGTGCAGATCAGCGACCTGTCGTACACGGACATCAAGGGCTCGTCGGCGACGCCCGTGGCGGTGAAGTTCAACTGCAGCGGCACCAACCCCTGCAGCGGGATCAAGCTCAGGAACATCAGGCTGAGGTACCGACACCAGCGGCCGGCGCAGGCCAAGTGCCAAAACGCCGGCGGGTCCGCGTCAGGAGAGGTCACACCGCCGAGCTGCTTCTGACAATCGAAGTTCTCTTAGCTTACTGGTTCGTGTACTAGTATACACCTTTCACAGTTGCGTAAGATCAAAAAACATGGTAGTGTGATCATTGCTAGGTGGATCACAAAGCGACCCTTACATGTAGCCCAGGCTAGTAGTTTTAGCGGATTTGCTAATTCTCAATTGATTGAGACATAGTTAAACCAGAATGAGCATCATAGTTTTGGGTGGTTGTTCTTGTTGATTTTTTTGAGATTTTTTATTTGTTTTTTGAGATGGCGAAACTTCGTGCAAAATACGATGGTTATAATTTGTGAGCGTATATGTTTACGGGAGTCCGGAATTCCATCTAACTTACCCTGCAGGTGTGGCGTGTTGTGCTGTTTGGCGTAAAGCGGGTTGACAATTTTTTGATCAAGTGGCCTCACTTCTCTCTCCACTCTAGAACCCTCTATTCCCGATATTCACCTATATAATCTTTGCCGACAGCCACCTAAACTTGCTAACTATGTCAAACAACCGTTATTTTTAGCCTGTAACATGCCTATGTGTTTTTTTGTAGTGTAGGTTATAACGATCCAAATGGCTTCTAACTAGCGAAATATGAGTTCACATTACCACATACCTTGATTGAGATTAAATTTATTGATCTAGTAGATATGTTGAAATAAATAAATGCAACCCGAGCGAGTGCCATGGGAAAATCAATTAGACTTAGGTTAGCAGTTTTTTAAAACCATAGTAATCTAAGATTAGGGTTAGTTTGGGTGAACCGTAGGTATATTTAAAACCGTGATGATGTAAAACCTCAATGTTCCAACGTCTGAGTAATGAATACTTCTGTTTGTGAAAACTTGTGTGGCTTAGAAAAAAAAAACTCTTTAAGATACTGCAAAAATACTACAGTATTGGAGATACTATGATTTATTAGAAATGTGGTACTACGATTTATTAGAATGTGGTATTTATTGATACCTAACATATAGATCTTTTACAAACTATGATTTCTAAAATAACATGATATTCCTAAAACAAACTCTAAAAATACTTAACTGAAAAATGCAACCTCAGCATTTCAATGCTTAGACAATGAATACTCGATTTTTTTATACCCAAAACCTAAAAAGTGCACGCGCACTATCTAGAGGGAACGAGCGGCCGAACGAGAGCCGCTCGATCTTGTTTCCATCGACGGCGCGTGATGTCCGCGCCGCTCGGACCGCGCGTGGACCGGTCGCCTGGTCTGATCGAGCCCCGCGCGAGATAAACTTCCCGACGGACCCACACGTCATAGAGGATTAGGCAGTTCCCCAGCGTGATAGTCGTCGTGCGTAGTGGGCGGCGGTTTCGAACTTCGTGCCATTACCCCGTCCACCCCGCACCTGTCGCCGCCCATTCCTCCTCTTTCCCCTGCTCTTGCCGCTGGTTGGTGCTCGGAGGCGGCTCCAAATCCGCCGCTGGTTGTGGTCGACGGCGGGGCGCGCCGCGAGGGTCGTCGTTCGCGGCGGCACAGGTACTGCTCCTACCACGCGTTCCCCGGTACTCGTCCCCGTCCCCTCCTTTTTTCCGGTGAGGTCGCACATTTTACGGTGAGGTCGAAGTAGAGGTCGAACTCGAGGTCGCGGTCGGGGGTAGGGAGGTCGAACTCACTTTCCGGCGAAGTTGAGGTCACCCCCGCGGACTACTTCGTTTGGGAAACCGCCGGATTGGCAGGGATGGGCTAGGGTCGTGCTCATCCCATCGTTTTTGCGTTGCAATAGGGGGAGAGTTCGTGTATATATGTACGGGATGAATGGTTCAGGGAGGATGATTGGTTAGTGGCCATAGAGGTTCGTCTGTGGATTGTAGCCTCGCGGTGGATCTGGTGTTTTTGATGAGTGTTTTCCCCCGCGGTGTGCAACTGTGTTGGCCCTTGCGTGCAAATTAGGAGCAGTAGTAGACAATTTTTGAGACAATATAGCCAATGTGTCAGCCTTGTGGTGGTTCTCCTTGGTCATGTGTTTTCCCTGCTGTGTGCAATTAGGGACCATTTTTTGTGCAAATCAATACCTATGCTTGCCAATTTCCCAACATTAACTAGCCAAGCTACCATCCTTTGTGATTGATCTGGTGGTTCGTATGTTTTCCCTCCGCTGTGTGCAACTAGGAACCCTTGTTTGCAATTTAGAACCAAGGCTTGCCATTTTTTGCAATATAGTGTACCCAATCTGCCAGCCTTGTGGTGGATGTGGTGGTCCACGTGTTTTTTTATTCTGCTGTGTGCAAATAGATATCATCACTTGTGCAAATTAGTACTCCCTTGACGGCACGGAGGTGGCTGGCCAGGGTCAACGTGTAGTTGGCCAGGGTACGCGGTAGTCGTTAGGTAAAAGGGATGCATGTCCACGGCGCCCGTTGCGATTTTAGGGCGATTTGGCTGTTTAGTTCATGTTCCGTTTAATTTTGCAGAGGTTTGAGATCTGTTCATGATTCTTAGTCATTCTGCAAGTTGTATTAGATGCGCGCAATGTAGTGTGCAATGCATTGGCTGATTTTTCCTGATCCTGCAAGTTCATGATTCAGTAATTTAAGTGGTTAGTTGCACAAAATTCTGCTCAGTTGGCTGCGTCCATATAGTACCTGGCTGTCCATATGCTCTGCAGTTGCAGCAGTTGTTTTGGTCAGTTGGCTCACTGTTTGTACTATTTGGTTGTCTATACGGTGTTAAGTTGTACAAGTTGCCTGCTTAGTTGGCTGCATCATTTTTACTAGTTGGTTGTTCATATGTTATACACTTTGTGCTAGTTGCTCTACTTAGTTGGCTTTGCTGTTTTCCCCCCTCTGCTGTGTGCAACTAGGGACTCTTGTTTGTGCAATTTAGCATCAATGCTTGCCAGTTTTCCAATATAATCTACCCTATCCACCAGCATTGTGGTGGCTGTGGTGGTTCATGTGCTTTCTCCTGCTTTGTGCAACTAGGGGCCCCTTGATTGTGCAAATTAGTACCAATGCTTGCCAATTTTCCAATTTATTTTTTCTCAATGTGCAAGTCTTTGTTGTGGATGTGGTTGTTTTCATGCGTTTCCCCTCATGTGCAACTAGGGACGCTTATTTTTGCAAATTAGCACTGAATGTTTGCTAATTTTTCAATATAGTATGCCCAATTGTTTTGCTGGATTTTTTGCTTTGCATTTTTTGCTTGTTCCAGTTTGCACAAGTTATCTTACTGAGCTTGTTGCCTTTAGTTAACTATTTTCTGCCTAGTTATTGCTTGTCACAGTTGGCAAGTAATACCTAGGCAGAAAATAGTTAGTTGGCTTATATGTTGTCCAGTTTGCACAAGGTTTACTGCCCAGTTGGCTGCATCATTGTAGTAGTTGGTTGTCCACATGTTTTTTTTGGTTTTTTGCATTTTGTGTCCTGCTTATGTGTAGATGTCTGCAGATCAAAGCAACCTTCTATGATTTCCCTAGTTTGTTTCCGCATCTTCTAACTATGTTTTCTTTTGTTGTATTTCCTCCCGCAAGGCAAAAATGGTTATAATAGGAGGAGATGCGGATGGCAATGAAGAAGATGTATTTTTTTCACTTTTTCTGTGTTTTTGAGTTGTTTTCAACTTATGCACGTATGCTAATGTCCTTTTTTCATGTTTTCTTTTTGGGTTGCTTAATCAGCGTTCTGGAAGTCAGTCGCTTCGCCGGAGGTCGAAGCGTCCTGCTAATCGCCAGCCACGACCTGCGTGGAGTGTTGAGCAGGGAGAGGATGTTGAGGTAAGTGGCATGCTGATGACACAAGCCCATTTTTCGGTTTTGTTTGGGTCATATAATATATTTTTTATTTTTTCCCATACTCATGTTTTTTATTTTTTCTTAGGATGCTGATCAGTTCCGTGTTGTAAAGCGGACTAGACGTGCAGCAGTTGGAAGGGGAGTTGAGTCATCTTCTAGAGTAAGTAAATTCTCGAATATAAGTGTTTCTCGCTTTTTTAGACGCTGATGAAATTATGCAGCAGTTCTCACCATCATTTTTGTTTTTAATTTGTCAATAACAACCTTGTAGTTGACATCTCTAGTCATCTTGATCTAAATACAGTTGACATTAGTTGGCATTAGTTGGCATCTTGTAGTTGACAAGTTGGCTTCTTTATAGTTGACATCACTGGTCATTTTTTTGTGCAGGCAGCAGTTGCTAGAGGAGCTGTCGCATCTTCCGCAGCAGATGCTGAGGTATGTGGTTTTTTGTGTGTTTATGAGCTATTGAACAGTTCCTTGCAAACCTTTTTTTTAGTTGTTGTTATCTTGTTGCAATATCATTTCTTATTGTTGCACATCCGTTAGAACTTTTTGTAGTTGCCCGGTATCGTATATTTTCTTAGTTTTTTTAAGGTTGCACACTGGCAGTTTTCAGTTGTCCTCATGATCTTTATTAGTTGCACAAATACATCATATTAGTTGGCATGATCCATTTTATGAATATATAGCTTTTTCTAATACTGATCCAAATGATGATTATCAGATTTTTTTCATTCTTATTTTTTCTCTTGTTTTTAATGTTTCCTTAATGTTTTTATATTCTCATCAACATGCCAGCGGTGAAGGAGTTGAGGTGGCTGCAGGGGAAGATGTGGAGTGACCATCACAAGCGGGCAGGATAAGGGCATCACCAGCGCGGTTTGCAAATTTCAACGCCTCTCTAACCCCACCACAGAAGTCAGAGCTAGTTTCGAGGTTGTTCGGGGGGCTATTGAACTTGTCAGACACACTTCCAGCGGACCTCACTAAGTTCCTGGTGCAGTCCTACTAGCCACAGACCTTTGAAATGGTTTTCCCGGGAAGGGAAAGGATCCGTGTCGATGCTGACAGTGTTCAAAGGGTATTTGATCTTCCTAACAGGGGTCTAAAAGTCTGTTACAAAGTTGACAATGATACAACTAGGAGATTCAGAGAGACCTTCAACATAACTGGAACTTCTCATCCCCAGATCAGTACATGGACCATGATGATTAAGGATATGGGGGGAAGAACGGATGACACATACTTTATGGCCTGGCTTGCGGTTGCCTTCATCACTTTCTTAGCACCAACCACGGCCTTGAAGCTCAGCCCAAAGTGCTACGGACTCGTGCTAGATCATGAAAACCTCAAGAACACAAACATCTGCCTTTTTGTAGCAGAACACATTAACGAAGCTTTTCCGGAACATAGACCAGGAGAAGCAAACTGTCTGCTGCTGCTTGTATCACTTGATGGTTAGTAAAAACGACCACTTCCATATGTTCTTGTTCTTTTTGTGCAGTTATAGTTTGCTGAAATACTCATAATAATAACTGAACTTGGCTTTTCTTTTTGTTGGGTCTGGTGAAGATACTATACCTTGATGCGCTTGTCCATGAAATCCCAGTAAGCAACTGAGCGATACGATCGAATGCATGGGATAGTACTCTAATTGCCAAGGTGATCAAGAAGGATACCATCTCTCCTGGTGTGTTCGGCAAATTACAAGTGAGTTCTCTTTGTTTTTTCCAACAGTTTCTTTTTTTATGTTCTTTTGATGTCTGGTAACTTTTTTCGAAATTGCACAAAAACTGTCATCAGTTGGCACAACAATGCATGTAGTTGCACAGCTTGTAGCTTTAAGTTTGGCATCTGCACACATGTTCATTTTAAATTGGCACACCATCTTTTTTAAGTTGCACAGTTTTACTAATCTTGCTGCAAAGATGTGTGGCATCACTTGGTAGAAACTTTTTTTAGGTGCCATGTGGGTTGCACAGTTTTTATGTCTTTGTTGAGTTGCATACATGTATAGTCGAATTGTCTACCCCAGTATCTTGTTGTAGTTGCACAGGTTATAATGTTTTGTTTCATTCAACACACAAATCTGTTTTGACAACCTTGTTCTTTTCTTTTTCTCTTTTTTTACATCAGCTTAAAGAGGAGTATATATAGAGGCACGGAGCAGACAGCACTGTTTGGTGGAATTTTACAAGCTGAAGCATTCGTGGCATCCAAGTTACCAATAACCTACAATCCACAGGTTAGTGTTTTGCATACAGAAATTTGTGCCACTTAACAACATTTTCTTTTGGCTGGGATGTATGTTCAGTTAGACATGTATAACTTTTGTAGTTGCGAGAATATAGGATTCAGTTGGCTGTGATGTATGTTCAGTTGCACATATAAGCTTCTGTAGTTGCACATGTTCTTTTGGACAATCAAAGTGTTCGTTTACAACCATTGACATCAACTTGGCAGAATGCATGTTTTTAGTATGTGCCACACTGCATGTGTAGTTGGCTAGAATCATGTTTTTAGTTGGCCAGAAAGTGTGTATTAATCGGTTTTTGCTTATCACATCATGGTCAGTTACAGACATTTTACTTTTAATTTTTTTTAAATGAATCAGTACTGAATCATTTTTTTGTGTTGATGCAGAAAAAGGCAAAGATTGCGAAAGTGGTCAATGACCTATGCAAGGCTGTAACTGAACATGTTGGCACCTTCATTGAAGCAGTTGCCAAGATTGATGACGAGGAACCGGATATTGATCCTTACGTACAACAGCCATCAATGCAAACCGGGGCATCACGCCGTGCTCCAAAAAGAAAGAGACGGGGGTCAACTATACAAGAAGAAGAAGAGTTTGTTGAGGATGAGTCAAAAAGAAGATGAGAAAATGGAAGCAGCGATAGGTGTTGACGATGACGGGGACACAGTCGCGGATGAATCAGAGTAGGAAGACAAGGATGAGGATGACAATGAAGAAGATGCACAGGAGGAGGAGGAAGATAGTGAGGCAGAGGAGGAGGAAGAAGAAGGTGAGGCCGAAGAGGGGGATGGGGACAGAGGTGTAGCAGTTGATGGCAGTGAGAGGGGAGAAGACAAAGGCGCAGCAGTTGATGGCAGTGAGAGGGAAGAAGATGACGATGAAGAAGACGAGGATGGTTATGGTGATGATAAAAGGGGGACCAATGGAGGCAGCGACAGCAGCGATGATGATGATGATGACAACGCCCCTGGTTCTGCTGGTACAGGCGGCAACACATCCAGGAGGACTAGCACTTCTGCCACTCCTGCCAGCAGCAGCAATTCATTGAGTAGCAGGAGCACACTACAAATGTTAATCGACAAAACTTGCTGGAAAGACAAGGATTTGCCGAAGTGAAAGAAAAATGACGAAGCAGAGTCCCAGGGCAGCATTGATATGTTCAACCTCTGCAACTTGAAGCCAGCTTTGCCAACCACCTTTCCTGTGCCAGATTTTAGCAACCAAGATATGTGTGAGAAGATCAACTTTGCCATGGACAAGAGCCTGTTCTTATCAAGTGTTGCTGAAAAGAATCAAATTGACATGGAGGAAGCAGGAAAGGGTCTTGACTGGGTTCATTCAAAGGAAAAATACAAGAAATATTTGAAGCAGCTTCCATACCTAAGCTCCGACAAGAGCAAGGCAGCATCCATAGCAAACCCGCACGTGGTCCAGAAGCATAAAGCAGTTTCAATGAGACAGAATCTGCAGTTTCCTAAAACCAAGGAGAAGATGGTGAGTGCAGATGGTGAAGTAAATATGGTCAAGGAAGCTGTGCTTCAAACTGATATGCCAACTGTAGTGAGCAAAGAGCCAACCACCATCACAGGAGTTCAACAGATTAAGGGGAAGACTTCCCTTTTAACAGTCCCACCAAAACCACCTAAGCAGCAAAAGATTGTCAAGTTTGCCAGGGGCACAAAGGGGGAACAGGCCACAAAAGGTTTGGGGTTCAGAGACGAGAGAGAACTGCGAGCCGAAGCCATTGATGCAGGGGTGCCAAGTTCTGCTAGGTTGTTGCCAACTCAGACTAGAAAGATGGCAACTAGAGGTACCAGTGTGCCAACTGATGTGTCAGCTAGCAGCATGGTCACAGTCAAAAGCACCACAGCTGCTCAGGAAGGCACCACTGCAACTGCAAGCCCCAAGGTGCCTACTCATAGAGATGCTTCAATGCCAAATACAAAAGGAGGTGATCCTACTATCAAATTACCATCCCCAAGAGACAGCACACAGCAGCCAAGCAAGCCTGCATCACCAAGAGCTGACTCTCAACAACCATTAACACAAGAGGAGGTGTTCAAGATTATAAGTAGGTGTAAGCCTCCAAGGCCGCCAACTACAACACTATCGCGAACCAAGTCAGTGAACGATGCACCCGTGTTTGTGCCGCAAGGAGATTCCCTGGTCCTTGAACCCATATGAAGATCAAAGTCTTATCATGGTGACGGGTTCTGCGTTGCACCATCACTTGACCTCGGCATAGATGATCATGCTCCAGCACCTGCTCCAGCAGCAGAAACAACGGAAGATGGTGTGATTAGTATTGATGAGTGTGAGTTGGACCCAGCAGCTATGAATGAAGGATGCGCTGCTGCTGATGCTGGCAAGGCAATAGCTCGAGAGCTAGATGTTGGATCACCAGAGAATTGCCACACCCTGATATGCGCAGAACCAGAAGCTGGCACGAGCAGTTCTTCGGGACCACCTATTGCACGAAGACAGAGGAGGGTAATAAGGCCCGCAGCATCTCAAATGTCTCCATTCATTGACTACAACAAGAAGAAGTCTTTCAGCTCCAATGAGGCAGTGAACAAGCTTTACGATGCCCTCTTGTATTGGGTCGAGCATCACCAAGGAGCAAATGATGAAGCTACCAGGTAAACTAACTCCCCACAGCCTACATACATATCTTTTTCAGTTGCACAGGACCGGCCACTTAGTTGCACAGAAAGCATAGCATGTTGCACAGAATAGGGCTTTTAGTTGCACACTGTTCTATTTTTCAATTTCATGCACTTTTTTTTGCTGTTGTGACCCTTCGAGCTAACTTGTCTTTTTATTGCTTTCAAAAAAAATTCAGCCCTGAGATAATCAGGTATGGTGATTTCTACATTTCTTTAAAGGAGTTACTTGATTCGATGAAGCCAGTTCAATGGCTGTCAAAAATTGTTATTGAGACTGGAATCTTACACATCATGGAGAGCTTACCATAAGGGTCAAAGAAGGTTGTTATGCCACTGAGGTTTTCGGTAAGTTTTTCCAAAACCTTCCTTACCCTTATCTTTGTTCTGTAGCACTTTTTTGTTGACCAATTGAGCCATGCTTTATAATCTCTGCAGATGAATTTAAAGCAAGGTATCCACAACGTGAATGAGATAAACAAGAAGTTTGATTACAAGAACCGCCTCGACAAGAAGGACTTGGTGAGTGTTGTGCCCACATGATCCATCTCTTTTTGTTGACACCCACAACATGTTCAGTTGCACATGGCACATCTGTTAGTTGGCACATACTTGTTGCAACCTGTTTTTAACTTGACCAAGTCTTTTACTGTTTTTTTAGCTACAGCCTGTATCTGTGTCTGAAATCGTTCACGCTTGCAGGTCACGCTGCCAGTGCTCGAGTGCGCTGATGTAACTGATAAGGAGGGAGGGAGGCATTATTGGGTCTTCAATGTCAACTTGAGGGACGGACGCTTCGAAGTTCTTGATTCAAGCAGGACGCTAGATGACATTGAGTTGATGACCACCGCCTCTACCATTGCGGGGGCAGTACGCCAGCTATGGAGGAAGCATTACCCAAAGTTCAGCATCAAGCACTTCCAGATTATTGACATCGACGTACCGAAGCAGCTCGGCAAGTAAGACAATAAGCATGGCTCTCTTCTCAATTTCTTACCATCATTTTGTAGTTTTTAAATTTTTTTACATGTGCAATCTTTAGTTTTTTAAGACACAGTACTAGTCTGCAATCTGTTTATCATTTTTATGAGTTTCTAATGGATTATCTAGTCAGTTGTAGAGTGGCACATAAGCAGTTGCACAGTGGCACATAAGTAGTTGCACAGTGGCACATAAGCAGTTGCACAGTAGAACATAAGCAGTTGCACAGAGTGCATTATCTTTATTGGTTTTAATTTTATGTGACAAGTTTTCTTTTCTTGCCCATCGCAGTAATGAGTGTGGGTTGTTCGCACTGCCTAACACCACCGAGTGGAACGGTAGCCAACTGACCAACTACGAACCCAAGGAAGTACTCAACATTAGGAAGAAGCTGGCATATGACTGGGTCACCAGCGTGCACAACACAGCCCCATGGAGGAAGTTGCTGAGATACGACAAGGACTAGGTCAGTACTCTTTTTCTTTCTCTGCTCCATGGATGTAGTTGCTGGTTTGCACAGTTTTTAAGCAGATTTTGTAGTTGCACACTAGTAGCAATTCCATTTGCAAGTCAATATCATCACTTTTGTTGATACATTAGGAGCACTGGACATACAATTGTTCAACAACTAAATATTTAACTAGTTGCCAACAAAGGCACAAATATCAACCTTTTTTACACAGTGCATGAACTAATTCAAGGAGCATAAATTAGATAAAGAGAAATCATAGATGCTGAATGTGTCCACTTGGTCCCAATATTGCTAAAAAACATCATTCTTTTCCTTTTTTGTCTCAAAGTTACAAACGATGAAACAGAATCACAGTAGCCTAAGTGGACACACACCAGCAGTGTACTCTGTAGATTGGCACTGGCTGCATTTGTTTTTCTTCTTTGGGTGTAGCTCCAGTGCCGATTTGTACTGTCGAATTTTTGCCCTACCCTTTGTAGTAGACCTTGGAGGATCACTGGGCACAAAATCATCAGAAGCTTGTGCAGGGGATGCAACCTCCAACGGGGCAATAGGACCATCACGATCACCTGTGTGATAATCATATAAAAATTTAGTACTTTTTTTGTTGTGCAACCAGCACTGATGTTCTCTGCAACCACACAGCCCATGCTGTGCAACTAACTGGTTACTGTGTGCAAGTTAAGTTGAAAAAAACACCTGTAGTAGCACGATGCGTCATGGTACTTGGATTGTAATTGCCTATGGGCAGAACAGGAAAAACAAGTTAGATTTTTAGCTTGATCCTCAAACTAACACAGTGCACGCAACTAGGCAGCATGTTCTGTGCAATTGGGAAGTATGATATGTGCAACTGAAGTCACACACTCTAGTTTTGTTGGGAGTTGGGAAAGGTATTTTACCTGGGTGATGAGCCCCCTGAGTCCTGCCTGTAGGTCCATTGGGAGTAGCACGCAGGGCACTGCTAGTTGGGCCAGGCGGGGGAGGAGGTCTTTGAGGGTTGGCATCACCTATAGTCAGAACAGGACAAACAAGTTAGTTGTGTTATCTTTGATGCTCGAACTAACACAGCGTGCGCAACTAGGTAGCCTGTTTTCTGTGCAACTGAGCACCATGATGTGTGCAACTGGAGTTACAGACCTAGTTTGATGGGGAGTTGCGGCAGGTAATTACCTCGACGATGAGGCCCCTGAGTGCTGCCTATAGGGCCAGGAGGTGGAGGATGTGCTTGAGGGTTGACATCATCTATATCCAGAACAGAAAAAACAAGTTAGTTGTGTTATCTCGATGCTTGAACTAACACAGCATGCGCAACTAGGCAGCCTATTTCTGTGCAACTAGCCACCATGATGTGTGCAACTGGGCACAATGATGTGTGCAACTGAAGTTACACACCTAGTTAGATCAGGAGTTGGGGCAGGTAACTACCTGGATAATGAGCCCCCTGATTGCTGCCTGGAGGTGGAGGAGATCCTCGAGGGTTGCCATCATCTGATGGCCCCGTGGCAGCAGTCGGTTTTTTCTTTTTCTTGGACTTGTTCAGGTGGCCGATCTCGGTACATGTTGCGCGCATATGCTTGTATACAATAGCTTGTGCTGGATCAGAACCACTCGCAAACTTTGCTAGTTTCCAAAAATCGTATATCATATTCCACTCCCTTATCTGCTTCTTTGACTGAGGAGGCATTTCATCTGGTTGCTCATAACCAGTCCCTGGCACACTAGGTACATCAGTAGGTGTCCATCGTCTTAGCAGGTACCTTTCCGGTATGACATCAACTCCAATATGGGTGAACACCTTGAGGATGTGGCAACAGAGGATGCCGTCCTTGTCCATTTTACAGCACTTACACAAATAGGAACCCTCCTCCACCCTTGCCTGCACCAAGTAGTTTCGAGAACCATATTTGGCAACAAATTCTTGGTTCGGTCTGAACTCAAATATATCAGCACCAACTTGGAATGCATTATAATGTCCAATCAGCTCAAACTCTTCTCTGAACTTGCGGTAAAGGTCCCTAGTATAGGTTTTGTAAGCTTGCTTCTCTATTGGGAAGTTGGACCACAACTCAATCTCAAGGTGTTCTGTCCTGTAATCATTGCATCCTTCCTTGGCAAGGATGTGGTTCTGGATTTTTTTCATATTGCTTGACAAAGTTCAGCATTGAGTTGTGTGGGCTCATATATCTTTTCAGGACGGCGTTGAACCCCTCACTACGCTGTGTAGACTGTAGGAACGGGAAGAACCTGTGCTTGAAGTAGCACAGCACCCAAGTTGACTTGTATTCGTACAACTTCTCAAAGTGCGTGTGTGTCATAGCCTCATACTTCACCATTAACCCAGCCCAATTCTGTTCAAACTTGTCTATAGTGAAGCTGAAGTCATCACACTTGTTGAAATCATCATAGAGTCTTGGATTCTGGCACAACAGCCAACCAACTTTTTCCTGAACCTTTTTCATGATATGCCATCGACAATAGCGGTGCACGGTGGTTGGAAAGATGCTCTGTATTGACTGCCTCATTGCACCATCCTGATCGGTGATGAAGTTGTCAAGAGGTTTGCCATCCATAGCCTCTAGGAATGCTCCAAAGACCCAATCAAAGCTCGTTGCCAACTTCTGCCTCACAAACGCGCAACCCAGCATGAAAGATTGGCCATGTCAATTTATTCCTATGAAAGGCGCGAACGGCATATTGTACATGTTGGTCATGTAGGTGGTGTCAAATGATATGCAATCATGGTACGCCTCCGTATAAGCTTTTCGAGCTAAGCCATCCACCCAAAATATGTTGACAACTCTGTCCTTTTCATCATATTTCACCTTATAGAAGAAGTCTGGATCGGTTTTTTGTATATCCTTGAAGTGCGCAATTGTCTTAATCAGATCACCCTCCTTTGTGTCATCTCTACGGAAACTTGTACAAAGATTAGTTATTGCCTTTGGTCTAAATGGCACCATCATCTCAGATCCATAGAACTCTGCCATTACATGCATCATCCGTCCTGCATAATACAAAAACAAACAGTGTATCCTTTTTTTAGTTGCACGAATGCGCACATCCAGCTGCTCGGTGATAGGACATGTGTTGGCACAAAAGATAATCGCAGGAAATGGACACCTAGCTGCATCTTTTTAAAAACACTTTTGCACTTTTTGCATACAGGACATTGTCTAGTTGCACAGTAAAGACAATCTAGTTGCACAACAAGCACCATAAGTGAAGTCATTTCAGTTGCACACCAGTTGGACACCAGTTGCACAGTTAAGTCATTTAAGTTGCACAGTAGTACCATAATAGTTGCACACTGGACTGTCTTGAGGAAAACTTAATTCTTTAAGGGATATAGAAAAACACCACACCTGTAGTCAAGTTGCAGTTATACAAGATGCGCAGAAACTCCTTTTCATCAGGTGAGATGCCTTGGTTGGATCTCAAGTATTTGGACAATGAAGGTTTGTTCACGAGCGGATGATTGTGGTCACGAACAAAGTGCTTCACCTCCCATCGCCCATCTATCATCTTCACCAACATTTTCGCTTTGCACTGAGTCTGCTTTATTGTCTCGCATTTGCGCTTCTTCTTCTTCTTACTAGTACCAGCCTCCTCTTCAGCAAATATTGGAGGTTCTTCTTCCATCTCCTCATCACTGTCAACAGATTTTGGATCTGGAATAGGGTCCAGGACAGGAGGAGCCTCAGCTCCTCCATCATTAGCTTTGGGCTTCTTGAACTTGTTGCAGCAAAACTGTTGTTTTATCAATTCATTGGTGCGGGGTGTCCATCTAGATGTGTTCATCTTGATAGAGAAACCCATCCGTAGTGCGTAGCTGTTGTAGTGATCCTTAGCAATTTGAAGGCTGTCAAACCTCATGCCAACATAGGATTTCATAGGTTGAGAACCAGCCTCATTCTCTCCTTCTTCTTCTTGCACAGCTCCGTCAACAGCCCCAGCTCCTAGCTCAGTCCTGGTTGGACCAGGAACATTTGCCTCGGTTCCCGTGTCATCTAGAGTATGGCTCTCTGACTTCAAAGACACCACTACAGGGGCACCACGGGTTGATGGATGCCCTGCCACATTGTCATGGCCTATTGTGTTTCCACCATAACTTGCCTGCGTGTAGTAAACAGATCGAACATTTTCTGTCCAGTTTCCTTGTGGTATGCTGGGTTGCTGCTGATCCGTATCATGAGGAAGCTCATTGAGATCAGGAGGCAACTCATTGAGATCAAGCATTTTTTTCCTTTTTTTGGATGCTGCCACACACTCACTGCACATATAAAAAAGAAGAACGTGATGTCATCAGTTGTTAATCATAGAAAATAGTGTTTCAAATAACCTAAAAACTTTGTAAATAGGCAGTTGCACACCATTTTATGACAATCTTAGTTCCAAAAGCAACATGTCTGTAGCAGAATCTTTTATTATAACATGCATGCATTTTTTTGTTTTTGCACAGAGTTGTTATGTTAGTTGCACAGTTTGCAGTAAATAGTTGGGAAGAACTTGACTTAGTTTCACCACAGAGTTTTCTGACTTTTTCCTCTGCTTTTGTTGCAATGATCCGCAGGGTTTCCATTGGCAAGGAGTTTATTCAGATTTTGCGGCACATAATTGGGACACAATTTGATGCTACTTTTTCAGATGCAAAATTCAGGTGAAAAAAGAAAGAAGAATTTGAGGACAAACTATAGATATATGTTTTTCGTCGCCGTTTCTGTTTCTACTTCCAGTATATGCGTGGGACAAGCAATATATGCGTGACTACTTTAATATGGTTTTATGGCTTCAATAACCTTGTTTATTTATCTGTTGCACATATTGCTGCAGAAGTTGCCGTACTGCAGTTTTTTGGTTTTGGCTAGAATAGATCTTTGAGTTGGCCAGGATGCATATATCAGTTGGCCAGCATGCAAGTTTAGTTTGACAGTCAATGTGTTCAGTTTTTGCTAGAATAGATGTTTCAATTTCCCAGGATGCATATATCAGTTGGCCAGCATGCATGTTCAGTTGCACAGTCCATGTATTCAGTTGGATAGAATAGATGTTTCAATTTTCCTAGGATGCATATATCAGTTGGCCAGCATGCATGGTTAGTTGCACAACCAATGTGTTCAGTTGGCTAAAATAGATGTTTGAATTTTCATGGATCCATATATCATTTTGGCCAGGATGCATGTTCTGTTGCACAGCCAATGTATTTAGCTGGCTACAATAGACATTTCAGTTGGCCAGGATGCATATATCAGCATGCCCAGGATGCATGTTCTGTTGCACAGTCAATGTGTTTAGCTGGCTAGAATAGACGGTCAGGATGCATATATCAGTTGGCCAGCATGCATGTTCCGTTGCACAGTCAATGTTTCAGCTGGCTAGAATAGACGTTTCAGTTGGCCAGGATGCATATATCCAGTTGGCAAGTATGCATGTTTAGTTGGCTAGAATCATGTATTAGTTGGCCAGAAAATATGTCTTAGTTGACTTGTTGAACACATAAAAGGGGCAGCGGAAACTTGCTTGGCATGCATGTTTAGAAAAACACGTTCAGTTTCGATCTGGGAACCCTAAGTTAGTGTGCAGATGCACTCAGGGGGGGGGGGATGGGGCTGGTGTGATGTTCACAATAGGGTGATGTTTCAGATCTACTCTTTTTTGAAGCAGATTCTCCATGAATTTGCTGATGGATCCATGGAGGAGGGTGTTTTATAGATGCAGTACAAGAAAGGGGATAACTGAAGAGGGTTAGAGAGGAAGTACTTGCCTGATGTTTGTTGCCTGGTATGGGTCTGATCACCCTGCCTTTTAGATCAATTTGTTGAAGTAGATTCATCTATCTTTCTGCTCCCATGGCGGCTATACAGGAGGAGGAGGAAGGAGCTTTGGATCCCTTTCTTTCGTGCAGGTCAAAAAAGCAGCGTGGGATTGCCTGGGCGAGCGGGCGTGGGAGGGGTTGGGACGTGGGGGCGAGCGAGTTTGTGGATAGCTGGCCACGTGGGGGGATCGCTTTTTGTTCGGGATTGGGCGCTGGAATCGCTCGGTTTGGTGGCAGCTCGATCCTGCTTTTTCTGTACCGCGCGGGGGACATGAAGTTGCCTTTTATGGCCGGCCGCTCGATCGCGCTAGTGGGCAGCCGGTCGCCCACTAGACGCGTCCTTATATACCATAGTTTTGGAAATTCGGTTCAGAAAAAAGAGGTGAAGAGCTCTTTCTCAAATACTAAAACACACGGTATTGCGAACTAAGCCTATCTCAGATGGTTAGGTTATTTGTGGTTAAACCAGTCCATCAGGGTTCATGTCCTAAACTTGACATTGGTGCTTGTATTTTTCTGGATTCATTTTAGACTTTCTTCGTTCAGCGGGAGGAGACCTATAGTGAGTTCGTGAATCTCAAGATGATGTGCCTAGTCAGTTTCTTAGAGGTGCTCATATGGGTGAGATGGGGTGAGTATATGTGTGTATCTATAAGCGTATGTGTATGTGCCGTGTTAAGGAAACATGATATTGTGCATACTACGGTTTATAAAACTGTGACATTTGTTAATGCCAAACACAATAAATTGTTAAAGCTATGTTTATCCATCCATTCTTTTCGTTATCCGCGCTAGCCAAGCCATGTGAATGTATGGTTCGAAACTCTTGACTGGTCTGATTGGCAATCGTCAATATCCATCCGAGAAATTCCAATCCAATCCAATCCAGAAAAGCTAGCTAGGATGGATTCACATCATGCTCCTAAGGCGGGGATTTCGCTCGGTTTGCTGACTCCGTCCGTCGTCGACGACGACGCTGTGACGGATCCACCCAAGATCCGCATTCTAGACAGCAAGCCCTTCTCCAGCGAGCGCACAAACGCCACCATCACCCGGTATCACACCACCGACCCAAACGACAAACACCGTACCATGGCCATCCAGGCCACCTTGTTCGTTGCCCGCCCGCCCCACATCTCCTTCGTGCTCGCTTGGGCCACTGGCACCCACTTTACTGAGGAGGCTCTTCTCCTCTACACCCACGGCGGCCTCATCACCCTCACCATCGCGTATGCATGAAGAGATAGCCGCAGAATATTACGGGTGCGTTTGTTTGGGATGCAACTTCCCTGGCTGCCGCTGCAACGGCTCCGGCTAGAAGTAGCGGCCGTAGCTGCTAGCTGTAGCTAGAAGGTTGGAGCTGAGAAGCAGTCGTTTGATGGTTGTGTTGTAGTAGCTGCGGCTGCTGCGAAAACATGTTGAAATAACTGAAATGCCCTTAATTGTTCTGTAATTCTGTTTAACGTGTTGATTGTACTGCTATGATTGTAAATGACTCATTTAAGAGTTCTTTTTGCTGCAAATGGCCGTTTTCATGGGTGTTAACTAACACTAGAAGGGTTGGGCGCGCTTTGTTGAGCCGTTGGTGTCGTTGGGTCTCTCAAAAGAAAATCACTCTGTTTCAAAATATAAGGTGTATTACTTTTTTTGAAAAAGCAAAACTTTTAAGTTTGATCAAATTTTTAGAAAAATATATCAAAATCCATCATATCATATCGGTATTTTTAGATTCATCATAAAATGAATGTCCATAATTTTTTTACTCTGAACTTGGTCAATATTGTTGATGTCGATATTTTTGCTCTAGCATGGTCAAAGTAAAAAAGTAATTTGACTTCCTAAAAAACTAATACCTCTTATATTTAGAAACTGATGGAATATTTAGTTTGGCGGGTAGGAGAGATGATAGAGAGTGTTTTATTTTTATTTATAATGCGTTGATTTGGTGGGACTTCGTGGTGTGATTCGGTGTTATCCACTAACCAATTTATATTTATGTGAACTAATTATTTGTCAGTGGTTGCATATACTATATTGGTGCTATAATATCATATGGTGGCGCTTCTTTTTTTCTCGGTGGTGGAAGGGTGCGTAGGATTGATATGTTTTTGTAGGCCGGTTGCGGTTGATTGATTTGAAAAGTTGTTGGCCCAGTCAAAGTTGTAAACCAAATCACAAATTGAATACCTTAATTGAATGAAAGAGCTTCAAAATTAGGGAACATAGTGAATTAAATGAACTGAATGTTAGAGCTTGAGAAATTGTTGACCCGGTCAAAAATTAGATGGCACAATTTTAAATTGAAAGCCTCAATTAAATGTGAAGCCATAAAAGTTAGAAAGCATAGTGTATAGTATAAAACAATTTAATGAGAGAGCTTTGAGAAATTGTTGACCTGCTCAAAATTGGATGACCCAATTCTAATTGAAGACCCCAATTGAATGTGGGTTCTTTAAAACTAGGGAGCTTAGTGTTATAAAGGATTTGACTTGTTTGATGGTGTAAATAGTGTATTTAGACAAATTTGACATATGACAATACATTTTAACTCATCACAACATAGATTACCAATTATGTAGTATTACAACTACTAAAAAAAATTCCTCGGACCAATTTACATTCAATTCCAAATGAGAATCATTTTTTCATAGCAGCACCACCATGTAACAACGTCGGCAGGCATCGTTACCCACATGTAGGGATTTATCTCAATAATTTTCCTCATAGTTTGTGAAGCTGCAGAAAAAGAAACATGTGATCTTGTAAAACAGACATACAATCTGATGAATACTCAAATAGATTCGAACCCACAAGCACATAGCGGAGGCAGCAGCGGCCAGATTCGGCGATAAGGAAAGAGATGAGGTCGGCCGTCTGGCGACAGAGGCACGAGCGAGGAACCCTAGCCACATGTCCGACTCGCCGCCCGCTTAGTCTAGGCCCGCTAAAAAAAGGCCGATCCGGTCCCTAAAAAATGGACCGAAAAAACTTTGGTCCGGTCCGATTAAAGCCAGTCCGATCGAGCGAATCGAAGACCGCTGGAGCTCGAGTGTGCGCTCTGCCCTTGTCCCTAGACCAGTCGTCTCAATCAGGCCCAAGCTTCACCATTGCCGGTTTGGTCCCTGAAAACAGGACCACCATGCTTCTCGATCCGGTCCAGCTCGGACCGCCGGTTGCCGGTCCAAATGACGGCTCGGACCGGCTTGGACCGTGTCCACCCTTGCCCGCGCTTGGGGTGACGCGGAGAAACGCTCAGGTTGATTGGGTATTTGACTGAACCGGTAAGGGTATTTCAGCAGTATTACGTGCTTTTGCGGGAGGGCAAACTGGTCATTGGCTACTTTGGCTTCTGCTCGATTTCTGAGCTCCACTATCTTCGGCTACCATATCTCCAGATCTATGCCGACAGGGCGAAAGATGAAGACGAAGAGGCTGCAAGGAGTCAATATTCTTCAGGGCGAAAGATGCATGAGACTATTCTACATCACCATCTCCAGCCATCTCACTCAGGGCCGGCCCTGAGGGAGGGGCAGCCGCCCCAGGCCCCCGGGACAAAGCCCCCAGGTCCGTGCGAGCAGCCGCCTGATCTGTCGGAGTCGCCATTGGAGCGCTACAAACTGTTCTGTATGAAACGCACTGGTTGATCTGTGTCTACGTACGAGGAAGAAAGACCCCAACGTTATCTCCTTTAGCAAACTGGGCCTTGGGCCTTTTCTTTTTTTAGCATGAAACGTGGGTGGTTTAGTGATGGGCCACACCAAGCCAGTGGGCAGGAATTTCTCAAAAAAAAAAGGCAGTGGGCAAGAAGCGCACCGATTCATTCCTAACAGTTTCTCTAAAAGTGTAATTAGTTCTCAAAAATGTAATTAGTTCTCAAAAAAATTAAAAGGAAGATGGAATTGAGGAATCACTGAAAAAAGAAAGATGGAATTAAGGATTAATTGATGGATTTTTCGCATGCTTGTTGCTTGCGGAGGCGGGAAATGTTGCCGTGCAATGGGCTTAACCTAGCAAAGTAATATCTCAACAAAAAAAAACCTAAGCAAACTAAGTTTGGTGGCAGAGTCGGCACACAAGGCCAATGCGAAGATAGCTACACATATGTACACTGTGGCGATAGCAACTACACATTCGGTACTCAGTCTCGTGTTGGCCAATTTGCATCAATACTAATTCGTTATTTTTGTAACGACGATTATATATTATAAATTGACATTTAATTGTTCTATCATCTTTTTTTAATGATCTATATTTTTGGATATCTACTTTGGCCTTAATATGTTTGTATTCATGACTGTAGCTGTTTTGTCATAAATCTTTCTCTCTGTACAACCGGTTTCGCCATAAAAAAATTAGTTTGCCCTCGGCCACCTCACGAAGGCGCAATTTGGCTTGATCTCTCGTGTGACACCCTCCCCCTGGTTGTCTGCAACGGACACTTGATCTTTCGTGTACCCTAGCCAGAGACACCCAATCAACGGTCCCAGATGGACACGCCGGTAGGAGACCGCACAACATCCATCGGCCGACGCAATGACGTGATTTCGGAGAAGGCGTGTCTTTAAGTCCCATTCTATTTTTTCCCGCAAAAAATAAGTCCCATTCTATTTTGTCAATGACTTCATATCTAAGAATATTTAAATTTTAGGGCCCCCATATTCTAATCTCACTCTGAGCCACCGAAATTTCAGGACCGAGCCTGATCTCACTATGCATGACTGTTGCTTCAGGTGACTAGTAAGTATGCACGTGCAACGCACGTATTCTAATATATGATAAAAACATCAATCATGTATTTTAAATCTTATTTCTCTCCCAAACGCTAAATACAAATCAAATGATCAAAGGGCAAAGAACAAAAGAGACGCGTGATGCTAGATTTAGTCAACAACATGTTAAATCTGAATGGCTTAAGAGCATCTACAAACGGATCCTCATATCCGCTTAAACACACGGACGAGCTCTTCAATAGTTGTTCGGACGAAGAAAATACAACCCAACCGGACACTCCATATATGGTCCAAGCGCCCGAACTGATCGGGAAGCCCCATAGCCAACCCATATGTGGGAAGGAAATGGGGATTTGGCCAACCGGGGGCCACCTTTTTCTTCTTTCTTTTCTCTTTTTCTCTTCACCAATCATATGCATATGACAGAACAATATGAGAAGGGTGGTTGTTTTACAAGGAAAATGAGAGTCCAAAACGGACGTGTCTCTGCACATCCGAGCCAAATTAAGCAATCGCATTTGTAGAAGTTCTAATCAGGCCACAAAAAGCAAGCAGAGGAACGCCTATACTTAGAGCATCTACAGCCGGACTTTTCAAATTGATCAGGCGGACGCAAGAACCACTAAGCGGACAAGAAAGAAAAACAAAAAGTAGCAAAAAAATGACCCAACCAGACCCCTCAAAGCCTCCTTAAACAACCAGGCTATCCGGCAGCCCTCATATTCTTCTCATATATGTGATGAGTACGAGGAGTGCCCGAACGTGCCCGGATAGTGGTCCCGCGTCCGCCACATAGGATTGGGTCCTTCCATAAAACATATATTTTTTCTCCTTCTTCACCAATCATATATATGTGTCGGACATGTAAGAAAAAAGCGGGGGACATGGCTCTGTAAACGTAAAAACAGGGAGTCAATTTTGTTCAATCCGGCTGTAGGTGCTCTTATTTGCCCGTATAAACAGACGTTACTTCCAAAAAGAAGAGCATTTGCTATTAAAAAGAAAACAACTAAAAAAAGCAACCAAGAGGCTATCAGTCTCTTACCGCACAGACAGACACTTCGCTTTCCCCGCCGCCTGCTCTCCCCGCCGCATCCTCTCCTTCGCACGCCGCCTCCACTCCAGCCCGCCAGCGCATTCCATCTCCTGCCCCGCCGCCTCCTCTCCCCGCCATGGCCCCGCCCCCAACTCCGCCGGTGTTCCGTAGATCGACTCTGCCGCCTCCGTGCCCCGGCGCAGATCAAGTTGCGAGCTGCTGGATGTGATGCGGGAGGAGGCATCTTGGAGCGGACCGAGATCCATTGCGTCAACGTGGGGAGGACGCTTCGACCTGGAGCTCCATGGCGTCCCACAACCGCGAGCACCTCAGGCTCAGTTCGGCGCCAGATGGAGCGGAGTCGCGCCGTCGTCAAGGGCCATGGAGCTCGGCACGCCGCTGCCCCTGCCCCCGCTGCGACGCCATCAAGCATCACCAACTCAGCTCGATGTAGGGGGAGGATGCTTCTTCTTCTTGGGACGCCATGCCGTCATGGAAGATCTCCTTTTTCCTCCTTCTCCTAGTTTCGATTTGGTACGGTGCTAGATTTGGTTCCCTTCCCTCCCTGATGCGGTTCCACACGCCTCTCTCTAACATCACATTGCTTTCATAGATTACTCAACATCCACTGCCATTTAAAAAAACAAAAAAAACTTTATTTAAAGAAAATGAAAGGGGTTCAAAGTCTGCAGAGCAATTTGGCATTCGAGGACATCTTCGAGTCAGAACAGAAGTAATGTACTGAAGTTCAGTCAATTTAAGGATAGCAATTAACTGCAAGTCAATCTCAGGATAGCATTCGCCTGCAAATACGTGTACTTACGTGTACTCATACTCCTGCTTGAACAGCAACAGCACCACAGTGGCCTGTTTCAAAATTTCACTAATGGATAGACTTTTTTACTGCAAAAGAAGCACAAGCTTACCAGATCTCTATAGGAATGGATTTGCTCAGGGATCAACATGAGGTAAACATCTTCCCCTTTGCTAGCATATTGCTCACCATATCTCTTAGTGTCTAGTTGACCATCTTCATAATCAGGAGCACCAGTAAGAAAAGAATTACCCTACTGTTTTTATCTAAGAATAAACAGTTGGTAGTTAGACATAGAAACAGCAAGTACAAAAGTTTTTGCAAAATACACTATCCTTACAAACATAATTGCCTTGCTGACAAGAAGCATTTAAAAATTGTAGAAAGAGACGGGTTAACTTACCCTAAGCGAAAGTATAACCATACTCTGAGCTCAAGTACTCAATTAGAGAAGACATGGTTGTTCCAAAACCATGCCCACCTAGAAAAATTGTATCTGCTTCCTGCCCAGAAGCAGCACTTTTCTCCCATGAAGATGTAGCCCATAGTGTGTCCAGGGCAGCGATAATTCTATCCTTGCATGTATCAACCTGCTCTTATAGATTAACATACAGTTAATTGGTATCATGAGATTTAATAAACCAACCTGCTTCACACTCTGTCCCTAACAATAAGCAAGAATTTTAACTTAGGTCAGAATGGAAGTAACTTTACATGCTTGCAGTTTTTATTACAAATATTTCACATATGAGAAGGAACGGATTTGCTCAGGGATCAACATGAGGTAAACATCTTCCCCTTTGCTAGCATATTGCTCACCATATCTCTTAGTGTCTAGTTGACCATCTTCATAATTAGGAGCACCAGTAAGAAAAGAATTACCCTGTTGTTTTTATCTAAGAATAAACAGTTGGTAGTTAGACATAGAAACAGCAAGTACAAATCCGTTCCTCTTTTTTCTCTTCACCAATCATATGCATATGATAGAACAATATGAGAAGGGTGGTTGTTTTACAAGGAAAATGAGAGTCCAAAACGGACGTGTCTCTGCACATCCAAGCCAAATTAAGCAATTGCATTTGTAGAAGTTCTAATGAGGCCACAAAAAGCAAGCAGAGGAACGCCTATACTTAGAGCATCTACAGCCGGACTCTTCAAATTGATCAGGCGGACGCAAGAACCACTGAGCGGACAAGAAAGAAAAACAAAAAGTAGCAAAAAAATGACCCAACCAGACCCCTCAAAGCCTCCTTAAACGACCAGGCTATCCGGCAGCCCTCATATTCTTCTCATATATGTGATGAGTATGAGGAGTGCCCGAACGTGCCCGGATAGTGGTCCCGCGTCCGCCACATAGGATTGGGTCCTTCCATAAAACATATATTTTTCTCCTTCTTCACCAATCATATATATGTGTCGGACATGTAAGAAAAAAGCGGGGGACATGGCTCTGTAAACGTAAAAACAGGGAGTCAATTTTGTTCAATCCGGCTGTAGGTTCTCTTATTTGCCCGTATAAACAGACGTTACTTCCAAAAAGAAGAGCATTTGCTATTAAAAAGAAAACAACTAAAAAAAGCAACCAAGAGGCTATCAGTCTCTTATCGCACAGACAGACACTTCGCTTTCCCCGCCGCCTGCTCTCCCCGCCGCATCCTCTCCTTCGCACGCCGGCGCACTCCATCTCCTGCCCCGCCGCCTCCTCTCCCCGCCATGGCCCCACCGCCAACTCTGCCGGTGTTCCGTAGATCGACTCTGCCGCCTCCGTGCCTCGACGCAGATCAAGTTGCGAGCTGCTGGATGTGATGCGGGAGGGGGCATCTTGGAGCGGACCGAGATCCACTGCGTCAACGTGGGGAGGACGCTTCGACCTGGAGCTCCATGGCGTCCCACAACCGCGAGCACCTCAGGCTCAGTTCGGCGCCAGATGGAGCGGAGTCGCGCCGTCGTCAAGGGCCATGGAGCTCGGCACGCCGCTGCCCCTGCCCCCGCTGCGACGCCATCAAGCATCACCAACTCAGCTCGATGTAGGGGGAGGATGCTTCTTCTTCTTGGGACGCCATGCCGTCATGGAAGGTCTCCTTTTTCCTCCTTCTCCTAGTTTCGATTTGGTACGGTGCTAGATTTGGTTCCCTTCCCTCCCTAATGCGGTTCCACACGCCTCTCTCTAACATCACATTGCTTTCATAGATTACTCAACATCCACTGCCATTTAAAAAAACAAAAAAACTTTATTTAAAGAAAATTAAAGGGGTTCAAAGTCTGCAGAGCAATTTGGCATTCGAGGACATCTTCGAGTCAGAACAGAAGTAATGTACTGAAGTTCAGTCAATTAAAGGATAGCAATTAACTGCAAGTCAATCTCAGGATAGCATTCGCGTGCAAATACGTGTACTTACATGTACTCATACTCCTGCTTGAACAGCAACAGCACCACAGTGGCCTGTTTCAAAATTTCACTAATGGATAGACTTTTTTACTGCAAAAGAAGCACAAGCTTACCAGATCTCTATAGGAACGGATTTGCTCAGGGATCAACATGAGGTAAACATCTTCCCCTTTGCTAGCATATTGCTCACCATATCTCTTAGTGTCTAGTTGACCATCTTCATAATCAGGAGCACCAGTAAGAAAAGAATTACCCTGCTGTTTTTATCTAAGAATAAACAGTTGGTAGTTAGACATAGAAACAGCAAGTACAAAAGTTTTTGCAAAATACACTATCCTTACAAACATAATTGCCTTGCTGACAAGAAGCATTTAAAAATTGTAGAAAGAGACGGGTTAACTTACCCTAAGCAAAAGTATAACCATACTCTGAACTCAAGTACTCAATTAGAGAAGACATGGTTGTTCCAAAACCATGCCCACCTAGAAAAACTGTATCTGCTTCCTGCCCAGAAGCAGCACTTTTCTCCCATGAAGATGTAGGCCATAGTGTGTCCAGGGCAGCGATAATTCTATCCTTGCATGTATCAACCTGCTCTTATAGATTAACATACAGTTAATTGGTATCATGAGATTTAATAAACCAACCTGCTTCACACTCTGTCCCTAACAATAAGCAAGAATTTTAACTTCAGTCAGAATGGAAGTAACTTTAAATGCTTGCAGTTTTCATTACAAATATTTCACATATGAGAAGGAACGGATTTGCTCAGGGATCAACATGAGGTAAACATCTTCCCCTTTGCTAGCATATTGCTCACCATATCTCTTAGTGTCTAGTTGACCATCTTCATAATCAGGAGCACCAGTAAGAAAAGAATTACCCTGCTGTTTTTATCTAAGAATAAACAGTTGGTAGTTAGACATAGAAACAGCAAGTACAAATCCGTTCCTCTTTTTTCTCTTCACCAATCATATGCATATGACAGAACAATATGAGAAGGTTGGTTGTTTTACAAGGAAAATGAGAGTCCAAAATGGACGTGTCTCTGCACATCCAAGCCAAATTAAGCAATTGCATTTGTAGAAGTTCTAATCAGGCCACAAAAAGCAAGCAGAGGAACGCCTATACTTAGAGCATCTACAGCCGGACTCTTCAAATTGATCAGGCGGACGCAAGAACCACTGAGCGGACAAGAAAGAAAAACAAAAAGTAGCAAAAAAATGACCCAACCAGACCCCTCAAAGCCTCCTTAAACGACCAGGCTATCCGGCAGCCCTCATATTCTTCTCATATATGTGATGAGTATGAGGAGTGCCCGAACGTGCCCGGATAGTGGTCCCGCGTCCGCCACATAGGATTGGGTCCTTCCATAAAACATATATTTTTTCTCCTTCTTCACCAATCATATATATGTGTCGGACATGTAAGAAAAAAGCGGGGGACATGGCTCTGTAAACGTAAAAACAGGGAGTCAATTTTGTTCAATCCGGCTGTAGGTGCTCTTATTTGCCCGTATAAACAGACGTTACTTCCAAAAATAAGAGCATTTGCTATTAAAAAGAAAACAACTAAAAAAAGCAACCAAGAAGCTATCAGTCTCTTACCGCACAGACAGACACTTCGCTTTCCCCGCCGCCTGCTCTCCCCGCCGCATCCTCTCCTTCGCACGCCGCCTCCACTCCAGCCCGCCGGCGCACTCCATCTCCTGCCCCGCCGCCTCCTCTCCCCGCCATGGCCCCGCCGCCAACTCCGCCGGTGTTCCGTAGATCGACTCCGCCGCCTCCGTGCCCCGGCGCAGATCAAGTTGCGAGCTGCTGGATGTGATGCGGGAGGGGGCATCTTGGAGCGGACCGAGATCCACTGCGTCAACGTGGGGAGGACGCTTCGACCTGGAGCTCCATGGCGTCCCACAACCGCGAGCACCTCAGGCTCAGTTCAGCGCCAGATGGAGCGGAGTCGCGCCGTCGTCAAGGGCCATGGAGCTCGGCACGCCGCTGCCCCTGCCCCCGCTGCGACGCCATCAAGCATCACCAACTCAGCTCGATGTAGGGGGAGGATGCTTCTTCTTCTTGGGACGCCATGCTGTCATGGAAGGTCTCCTTTTTCCTCCTTCTCCTAGTTTCGATTTGGTACGGTGCTAGATTTGGTTCCCTTCCCTCCCTGATGCGGTTCCACACGCCTCTCTCTAACATCACATTGCTTTCATAGATTACTCAACATCCACTGCCATTTAAAAAAACAAAAAAACTTTATTTAAAGAAAATGAAAGGGGTTCAAAGTCTGCAGAGCAATTTGGCATTCGAGGACATCTTCGAGTCAGAACAGAAGTAATGTACTGAAGTTCAGTCAATTTAAGGATAGCAATTAACTGCAAGTCAATCTCAGGATAACATTCGCCTGCAAATACGTGTACTTACGTGTACTCATACTCCTGCTTGAACAGCAACAGCACCACAGTGGCCTGTTTCAAAATTTCACTAATGGATAGACTTTTTTACTGCAAAAGAAGCACAAGCTTACCAGATCTCTATAGGAACGGATTTGCTCAGGGATCAACATGAGGTAAACATCTTCCCCTTTGCTAGCATATTGCTCACCATAACTCTTAGTGTCTAGTTGACCATCTTCATAATCAGGAGCACCAGTAAGAAAAGAATTACCCTGCTGTTTTTATCTAAGAATAAACAGTTGGTAGTTAGACATAGAAACAGCAAGTACAAAAGTTTTTGCAAAATACACTATCCTTACAAACATAATTGCCTTGCTGACAAGAAGCATTTAAAAATTGTAGAAAGAGACGGGTTAACTTACCCTAAGCAAAAATATAACCATACTCTGAACTCAAGTACTCAATTAGAGAAGACATGGTTGTTCCAAAACCATGCCCACCTAGAAAAACTGTATCTGCTTCCTGCCCAGAAGCAGCACTTTTCTCCCATGAAGATGTAGGCCATAGTGTGTCCAGGGCAGCGATAATTCTATCATTGCATGTATCAACCTGCTCTTATAGATTAACATACAGTTAATTGGTATCATGAGATTTAATAAACCAACCTGCTTCACACTCTGTCCCTAACAATAAGCAAGAATTTTAACTTCAGTCAGAATGGAAGTAACTTTACATGCTTGCAGTTTTCATTACAGATATTTCACATTGGTAGAGAATGTCACAGCTTTGTGAAAAGCATTGTGGTCGCATGGCTGATATTCTGATCGTCTACAAGCTATATCTCCATTGCAGCACGCAATAGTGGTGAACTATTGAAGACTTGCAATGTAAAAAGATCCATGACATGAGCAAATTATCGATGTCAAAGGTGTTGCATTCGATGTCAGAACAAGTTGCTATAACAGACCTAGTTATCAAGAACAATTGTACTGAAATTCATAAATCCCTCTCCCTCTGAAGTGCTTGCTTTTCTTCTGTAAATATAAGTGTGAATTAGCTACAATATGTGCAATAGTTGCTTTTCTTCTGTATGATATAGACGTAAATTAGCTACGATGCACAATATGAGCAACAATTGTTTTTCTTCTTTATTTTGCTCATGCCACGCGAGCAACAGTTTACCATTTGACAAGCTGCATCTCTAGGCTTGAAGTGGCGCTCATAACCCAGTACGATGGGAAGACTCAATGCCAGAGTCGACATTATTGACATTTTCCTTGTTAGAAACAGCACTGTGGGGTGTTTTTAATGAATTTGGACCATGAAATGGAGTATCATCGGACATCATCACATCAACAGGTACGCCAGGATCACAATTGTCTGTACAATGTCAGTTGTTCACACATAAATGAAGCTATTATGTTTGGTTAGAAAAACATCACCTTCCGCTGCTGGTGTGTATCATAGCTGGGTGACAGCAGAGTGCGTCGTGGGCTTCTCTGCAGTGTGAAAATCTTCTGTCAGAAATAATTGATCATCAATATGATTAGACTTGTGATTCATCATATGTATCATAAAGAGCAGAGAAAATGAACAAACCAGGCGGTATGCCCACGGGTGTTATGGAGTGCGCTTTCCATTTAGAATAGCATATGTAGCTTTCTTATGATCCCTTGCCTCTCGTCTCCTTTTTAATATCGTGCATACCTCTCCCTCTCCCTTTGTCTCCTCAATTTTTTTGGATCTGCTTTTTGACCTGTGGGAAATGAGATCTTCAGGATTTACAAGGTCTAAGTAGGTAAGAGTTGGTGATGTATATATTTACCTGAATTGCCGTTGTTCGTTTGTGGTCCTGAAATGGAGTCCGTACACCACTACCCCATTATAGATCATGGTGTCCTGTAGGTATCAATTTTGTACACACATGATGGTAACAAATTATAGATCAGCAGTGTAATGGTGAAATTTCCTGTATTTTCTTTCTCATCATAAGATGTGGAAATTGAAATGATCTAACCTTGCAGTGGCAGGCTGGAAGTACTCCGATGTCGATCAATGTCTTTGAGATGGTGCGGCCACCAGGGCGAGGACGGTGTGGACACCGAAGCTAGGGCGGCGCGTCGGGATTGCCCGAGGTGTCCTCGAGACGGCGGCTAGCGAGTCGAGGACGTTATGGACACCAGATCTAGGGCAGGCCGTCGGGACGGCGCCAGGTTTCCTCGAGACGGCACCTGCTAGGGCAGGTTCGTGGCATGGTGCCGGTGTTTTTTTTTTCCTTTTAGCTGTTGGTGGCGGCGTTGATTACGGATGTGCTGTTTAATTTCGTGGGCTCCCATCGTTGGGTTATCTAGCATCCCGAGCGGGGAGTCTGCCGGCAGAACATTTGTTTTGAGCCGTAGATCTGATTCTAGTATGATGGATTTAACGTGGACAGTTGGATGAAACTTAATGGGTCTGATCGGACGTAGGGGGTTATCCTGTGTACACTTTTTGGGGTGCACGTAGGGGAAGTCATGTTTGGTCTTTTAATAGTAGTATAGAAAAGGGAGATCTGGAAAAGGCCAAGAATGCAGATGTTAATTTCTGAACCTTGTAGGTGCTAACTTCTGTTAAAGAAATTCGGGATGAAATACATTTAAATGGAAAAAATAAATGGTTATGAGTTCAAGAATTCCTGTGATTTTCAACCACGCAACATTTGGAGTACTCCAGCAAGGAGAAGGATTACCCAATGTCACAGGCTCTGAACGTACAAGATCAGATGGCCAAATGCAGCAACAATTGATCACTCCAAAGTCTAGCCGCCTCCTCCTCCTCCAAGAAAGAAAGTTCGGATTCGTGCCTCTCGCCGGCGCCGGCGCAGGTCCGCCTCGTCTCCGGTGGCCCTAGGGCCATGGAGGCGCGGCGGATCCTGGCAAGAGCCGGTGGGAGGGCTCGGTTTTTAGTCGTTTTTTTCAATCTTGCTAGGGTTTGTGTCCCGCTCAGGAAGGCGAGACGGCGGCGGCTCCTTGAAGATGGAATAAAGGTCTCCTCGCATAGCCCCCGTTCCGGCAATGCGTCTAGCATCATTGATGGGCGTGTGAAGGTCTGTCTCCGGCAGATCTATCTTTGGTGGATTTGCTCGGATCTCGTCTTTGTTCGTCTATGTTCGTGTGTCTTCGATTTGGATCCTTCCGATCTACGTTATTTTTCATTGACGGCGGTTGCTGTTTTGGGATGCTGGTCCTATGGGGCCTTAGCACGACGACTTCCCGACTGTCTACTACAACAAGTTGTGCCCGACTTTGACGATGGAGGAGCGATGACGGCGGAGCACCTTCGGCTCGCTTCAGTGCTTGTAATCGTCGCTAGATGGTCTACGAATCTGGATGTAATTTTTATTTCTAGTATTCGTTGTACTGCTATGATTAAAAATGAATAAATTAAAAGTTTTCCCTTGAAAAAAATTAATCACTCAGAAACACTACAAGGCACGGAACGCTCGTCCTACACGCCGGCCAGAAGGTAGACGCCACGCCGCCACGTATCTTTGCTGAACACAACTCCCAATCTGCTAGCAAGCCAACCCACCAGCAACCTGCAAAGTTGCAAGGCATCTCCGGCCACGCACAGACCCACAGGGACGGACGCTATACACATATTAACAGAAACTACCACATACGCCATACACCATGGCGGCAGGTTTGCCAGCCGACATGTGACGTCTGCCGCAACGAGAGAAAACGTCAGCTCACCTGCCAAAGGATTTCAAGCAAGCGTGGGAGCTGGAACGGAATGGCAACGTGGTGACGGGTCCTGCCACCACTCCCTCAGGCGGCAGCCTGTGACGTGTGCACATTAAAGTAGATCCATTCCCTCGCACGCGAGCATATATCGTCAGTCGTCAAGGTAGATGGAGTGATGCATACGTAGCAGGGTTTTGGTTACCACTCGAAATTTCGACATTTACCATGGTTACCGCGTATTTCCATGCTCTCGGTAAATGGGCATTTCAAGCAAAACATATCAATTTTTTGAATATTTTGAATTTAACCGCTCAATGTACAGTAAAGTATGGCAGCATCTCAATTATTTCAACATAGTTAGTTTTGGCTTGGTGGTAACAACCTATTTCCTTGTTCAAAAAGGTAGCTGGTTCAAGTTCCCCTTCTTGCACTTTTTTCTAAACTAATATAAGTTCATGTGTTATCTATATCTATTTTGAAAAAAAAATTAAACATTGAATTATAAATTTCATTTAAAATTTGCTCGAAATTTCGTGGTAACCGTAACAAAAAGCAATCAGATCATGTCCCTACGCTTTCCCTACCCTAGCTGCCGCCAACACCCAGGCGATTAGGGAGGCGATCTCCTTCCACCGATCTTCACCGGCCGGTGCGCTGGCCCCCTCTCCCTCCGGCCGCTGCTCCGGCGGCAGGAGGGAGGGGGGACCCCGTTCCTCCGCTTTGTAGTTAGGTTTTGGATTTGTAGGTCGTGGTGCGTCGTTGGGATGGTGGGAGCGGCGCACAGACGAATAATTCTGCCTCAGCTTCACTCCCATACCGGCGGTGCCCTTTAGGCGGCGTCTCGGAGTTGATGGCATCATGTCTCTGTCGATCCTTCAGATCGGCAGCGTTAGGGTTCATGGATGGTGTTGGCGAGGCGGCGGCGATGACTCCATCAAGTGTGTCTCTCCTTCCGCTCTGTCCCCGTTGCTATGACGTTTTCTCCGACGTCATGGTGGAGCAGGGAGGTTTTATTGTTCAGGAGTACACGCAGGCGGTTGTCTACGCAAGTGACAGCTGGAAGATGGAGAATCTTGTGCTGGGTCTGTGGTTGAAGGCTGACAGTTCTGGTTACCTCCTCCGACGTCGTCGTCGTCATGCGGGGGTGTCAGTTCTGAAGTTCGATGGCATGTCCGGGGACATGTTGCCCCGGTCTGATTCTTTCAACGGCTATGGTGTTGCTTCTGAGAAACTACTTTGGAGGTCCGCAAAGCTGATGATCAGCGATGGAGCCGCGTCGAGCTTGGGTGAAGAGGTGATCTGTCTTTTTACCCTTTGGTGGCCGCTTCGGTGGTGTCGAAGGAGAGGGACAGACGTTGATATTTTGCATAGGATTTTTCTTTCTTTTCAGTCTTGTATGGTCGGTGTTTACGTGTCTTGTAACTTGATCTTTATTCTATATAAATGAGACACGTATTACCATGCAAAAAAAAAGCTGGATGCATGGAATGGAAGCAAAGCGCCCAAGAGTCATGTGTGGCCTCGTTGTGCTCATCGATCATGCAAGTGTGGCCTCGTTGTGCTGATCGATCATGCAAGTGTTAGGTGGCGTCGGCGTTGGGGAGGTGCCACGTGGGAGTGGCGGCAGCTTCCACATTACAGTCTGCCGCTTGTGGGAGTAGCGGCAGGGCCCATCATTCCGTTACAAGTGAGTTGCTGCCGTTGCCCGTGGCGGCAGGCATGGCCGCCTCTGCCCGTGACGGCAGGTGCCACGTGTTGAACCGAGAGATAATGCATGAACCCAAATGATTTGGGATTACTCCATCGCAGTCGTTGACGATATACCGGTCGAGGAACGTGGTGATCAAAGGCCTAACGTCGCTGAACAGCGCGGGCATCCAACACGGACGACAGCCACATCAAGCAGTCGAGCGACGTCACCATCCGAACGATATCATCGGGACCGGGGACGAATGCATCTCCATGGTCGAGGGCCCCTCATATTATTTTTCTAGTATTAACTATCAATACAAAACAGTTATTGAAAATACAATTATCTTATTGATGCTATCTTATTTTAAATTATATTGAGAATTTAGTTGGGATGACAAGTTGATCGGTTAGAACATTTCATCTGCGTAGAACATCACCATCGTCTGCAGGAGAGGCCACTGAGGCGGGTTAGAGGTTGGATCGTTGCAACAGTTGGCGAAGGAGAGACATGAATGTCTGTATAGAGCCCCTTAATTGTGACACCAAAAGGAAGCGACAAATATACCATACATTACCTACTATGACACCAAAAGAAGCGACACATACGCTAGCATACATTACCTGACGATGATGAAAAATGCATATGATTTTCACTAAAGTTATGGGAGGCGTGAACATGACAACACGACGATGCGGTGGGGCTTCGGCTGGTCCTGACCAGGGCGTGGAGGCACATGTGTTGTGGTGGAGGTGGCGCAGGTTGGGGAAGTAGCTTGGCGCGGTTGCTGCTACGTGGCGCTACACGGTAGCTCGGCGATGGTGACAGCCGGCCTCTCCGGCGTCAGTTCGTTTGCAAGCAGACCGTTTCGGCCTCGGCCTCCTCTCCTCGTCGTGTGTGTGCTATCTTTGCCAGAGGGCTGGCCCTCTCCCGGTCATTGTCCACCATTGAGGAACGATTCCCCTGCCATGAGGGCCGCGGAATCATCCTTGCCTTTGGTGTACCACCGGGGAGCTCGTCCTTTG
>NC_041385.1:838661120-838666556 GCF_002162155.2 Triticum dicoccoides
CGTCCAGGGGTAGGAAAGGAGGGTCCTTCTAGCCCATCTCATTGGTCATCGTAGCTACGTATCTCGGGTAGGGATGGTGTCGGTGTCTTGGATTCCGGGGTGGTGGCCTTAGTAGTGGTCTTGGATTCCGGATGCCACCACAGGCTGTGGTCGCAGGTCTTGCCGCCTCCGACTGCGGCGGCAGGTTACACGTGTTGGCTGCCAGACATTGCCGCCACGGTGTAGGTGGTATTTTCTGTTAATATGGTCTACAGGTGGTCCTTTCTGCCTATACAAAAGCGTACGTGGTCTTTTCTGACAAAAATTCTCTGAAGACATCATCTTTGAGCTCCCAGCTCATCATACACAGCTTCTTTGTGTAGCTGCTACTATCACCCTCATGTCGTGCCTTAGTGTGTGTTGTGGTACCGTGTGCAGTGTGTTGAGTTGTATGATGATTGGTCGTTGCTTTATATATAAAACGGGACCTGAGCTTTTCGATAACAGTATTAAAGTGCTAAAATAATATAGGCAGGAAGTGCAGGCAGGCTTGAACAAAAGGAATGCACGGTGTCTGGTTATTTCAGACTAAAAACCATGGACTTCATCAGATTAAAGAAACAGAACACTGATTGCACATTACAAAATAATACTAGCTTATTGCTATGCATACTGCTAGTCGACCATTCATGTCGTACTACTCCAGCCCATCATCGTCCTCCCTACAGCTTCTTGACTGCGATCTTTGAAAATTTATAGACCAAGAAAAACAAAGAGTACAAGAAAATTTAGGAAGTAAGAGAAAGATTGCAATATTTAAGTAATTTAAAAGAGGTAATATCACCCGGATTCATAGAACTTGCGTCGCATATTCAGTTTGATGCTAGAACTTTAAAAATACGGTTTTGTAGTCATCTAACTTCACTCGAGCGTGTAGATACAGTCATAGTACTCATATGCAAGTGTATCCATGTGTATGGACCCATCTGTTAGTGAGTGATTCAGCTACACATGATGTATTTTTATGGAGAACTACTGGGATGCATTTTTGCACAAAACCCCATCATATTTTTTTATTTACATAAATAATCCGACCATAGTACTGGCATTATATGCGAAAATTTACAAAAAATTGTCCTCTGGGACTCGAATGCACAACCAACTGGTTAACACGGAACACTATAGCAGCTAACGGCTGCAGGTGAATACATCTCACATCTATAACGAACTTACTCCCTCCATCCGTGAATAAGTGTACATCTAGATTATGTTCTAAGTAAAAAATAAATAAATTTTGACCAAGTTTATTGGAAATAGTAGTAACATATATGACATCAGATTGATATATTATCAAATTACCTTCCAAAACAGATCTAGTGATACTAATTTAGTGTCATAAATGTTTTTTACTTTTCCTTAGAAAGTAGGTCAAAGTTTTAAAACTTTGATTTAAGATAAAAGCTAGATATACGCTTATTCACGAACAGAGGGAGTATATGTAATTAAGGTACGCGCATGTGGAGCTTAAATATTTTATAAACCTGAGTATTTATATAAGCTACTGTGTTATATAGATGTGTATATTACATATTTGGTTTTAAAATTTATTATTCAAAAAAACATTTTAATTACATAAACATTTCAATAATTACATGTACATTTTTATAGTTCAATATTTATATAACTGTTAATTTAGAATTTCAACTGTTAACATGGACATTCAATCATGGCTAATATTTAATTTATATATATGTTTGGAATAAAATTTAAGAGTAAAAATTATACACAAGTGGATATTCATAAATATTTAATAAATGTTTGTATTCACCATTTTGTATAATTTTAATATAAGTCGCAAGTGTATATCCTTTGGATTTATTAAACATATTATTTAATAAAAATAATGTCCGTATTAACTAAACATATTTCATATAATACATAGGTTTATATTTAAATGCTTTTATTTACTAACCATGTTTATACGGATAGTATTTTTAACATTCAAATATTGGAACATAATTTTATTACTTATGTTTACAAATATAATGAATGTATTATTACTTATTTTTTACTAAATACTCCCTCCGTCCCAAAATAAGTGTCTTGATTTTAGTACAACTTCATACTGAAGCTAGTACAAAGTTGGGACACTTATTTTGGGACGGAGGGTATTTTATGTATGATACACATGTTCGTATTTAAATGTTTTTATTTACAAATCATCGTCTGTATGTATAATATATTTTAACACACAAAATATTTGAACATAAATTTAGTATTTACGTATTACAAATATATTAAAATAATAGCACATGCAAAATGGGCCGCAATATACGCAATCCATTTGAGCTCCATATTTTTTCTCAAAACAATAATAATTAAGATCCACATGCGTTCCCTTTAAGTCCATATAAGTTTGTTATCAGTGCATAGACATACAGACCTGTAGTGGCTTTACCATGCCGCTTTAAAACAGTTCGTCGTCGGTTCAGTCCCGCTGCACCCAGTTTTGTTCTCAATTTTCGGGCATATAATGGCAGTAGTGTGGTTCGATTTTCCTATAAATAAAAAATGTCAAGGAGTTTTCTGCAAATATGTGTCGTGCTGGGAAACTACAAAAATATGAGATTTTTTTGTGAAAATGTCGAGGTGTTTTGTGCAAATATGTGTCACGCCGGCAACTACAAAAATATGAGGGTTTTTTTACGCCCCTAGTGCCATCACTCACTAACAAATGGGACCATACACATGAATACGCCTGCATAAGCGTATTGTGACCGTATCTGCACTTTTGAGTCAAGTTAGATGACCACAAAACTGTATTTTCAAAGTTCTAGCACCAAAGTTAACATGCGACGCAAGTTCTATGGCCCCGGGTGATATTACCTCAATTTAAAACCATTCAAAAGTTACAGATGACACATACATATATGGTTTGGTCGTTCCCATAGAAACACACGGGTTCTCACCCATCACACCACTAATAGAAAACGGGCCTTTTGTCCTGGTTCCAGAGGGTCTTTAGTCCCGGTTCTGGAACCGGGACAAAAGGGTCGAGACTAAAGCCCCCCCTTTAGAGCAACTCTAGCATATCCCGCAAAAACTCGACCCGCAAAACGCGTTCGCGGTTTTACGAAGATCGTGTTTGCGGGTCGAAAACATGCGCCGCCGATCAGATACCGCATCTAAACCTGCATAATTTGAAAAAACGCTTTCGCGGGAGAAATTGCATAAACCAGTTCATCACATGACATACTACACATTTCATACATACTACATGATCAACAAACTAAGCATAGATCATACTACATGTTACTTTAACTAGTAGTAGAGGGGGTCGGATTTGACCACGACGAGGTCACGGCAAAATGGACGATGTCGTGGAGGCCTAGCGACGCTCAATCCTCCTCACCAGAGCTGCACATGTCGATGTACTTCGCCTCCTGTTACGCGCGGATGCGGCGCCACTCCTCAGCCTTGTCGTTGGCGGCGACCGCCTGCTGCCACTGGAGGGCTTCGAGTCCTCGGCGTGGCGCCAGCGCTCTGCCTCCTCGCGCACGCTCCGCTCGGCGATGGCGGCGGTGACGGCGGCGAAGTCCGCGACGTAGTCCTCGGGCCCGACGACTCCGCGGCGGCCGAGCGGAGCGGGCTCCTCCTTCACCAGGACGAAGGCGAATGGCGCCGGCGGCTCCGGCTCCTCCTCGTTGTCCGACCACTCCCTCTTTACGGGGAGGAAGCCCGCGCCGGAGGATGAGGAGGATCCGGCATAGGAAGATCTCGCAGAGGAGAAGGACGCGCTACGGCGGTCGTACTCCTCCGTCTAGCGGCGGTTGAAGCTCGGCTGCGGCGACATCCCGCGGTTGGTCCACCTCCGGGCGCCGCGCTTCCTCGCGCCGTCTGCCCGGACGCGCTGCTCGCGCTTCGGGTCGCGCTCACGGCTGGATCTGCTGCCGGAGCCGCGTCCGGAGCTCCACCTTCGCCCCCACATGGTGGCTGGAGGTGGGGCGGGTGGCCGCCGGCGCCGAGAAATCGCGAGAGGGGAAAGGGGAATCGGGTGGCTGGCGGCGGCGGAGGGATAGGGTTTGGACCCGCAAAAGGGTGGCGGAACCGCAGTTATACTGCTCGGGAAGTGCGGTTTGCGGGCGGCGGCAAAAAAAATTGTGGGTCGGGCGAGTATGCGGGCTCTGTTCTAGCCGGAAAATTAAGCCGAGCCCGCATACTCGCCGCAATTTTTGCGGGCCGGGCGTTTTGCATGCGGGGTCTGCTAGAGTTGCTCTTAGTCTTGGTTGTGTTACGAACCGGGACTAAAGGCCCTCCACGTGGCCGCTCTCTGGAGCTCCGCCTTTAGTCCCGGTTGGTCAGGACTAAAGGAATTTTTTTGAAATTTTCTTTTTCTGATTTTTTTTAAAGAATGATTTTTTTTCTTATTTTCAAATTTTTGAATTATTTGACAATTCAATCTCTAATCATCACTCATCACTGCTCAATTATGAACCACTCATTTCAAATCGTCTAATTTCCCGATCGGTCACCCATTCTCTCACTACTCCAGCGTGAGCACACTTAACTTTTGAGTTCTATTCCCCCTAGTTTTCATGTCTCCACATGTTGTTTTCTTGACAATACTAAGCTGTCAATCCTATTAACCCTTAGGAGTTGAACTTGAGCATTAAGCACCGTTTGAGTTTGAAACTATTATTCTAAAAAACAATAATTATTTATTAACACTAATCTTTCTTGAATAAGTAGTTTGACCACGGTTTGACCAGATTTAACCATAGTTTGACCATAGTTTGACCAGATTTGACCGTAGTTTTACCACAGTTTGACCAAAAGTCAAAAAACTAAAAATAATTATTTATTAACACTATTATTTCTTGAATTAGTAGTTTGTCCATAGTTTGACCACAGTTTGACCATAATTTGAATAGATTTGACCATAGTTTGACCACAGTTTGACCACAGTTTGACCAAAAGTCAAAAAACTAAAAATAATTATTTATTAACACTAATATTTCTTGAACAAGTAGTTTGACCAAATTTGACCATAGTTTGACCACAGTTTGACCAAAAGTCAAAAAAATTAAAAATAATTATTTATTAACACTAATATTTCTTGAATAAGTAGTTTGACCATAGTTTGACCAGATTTAACAAAAAGTCAAAAAAACTGAAATTTAAGCATATCTTTTTTTCCTTTCAAAATTGAGGATTCTAAAATTTTGCAAACAGGCCTACAGCAGTCAAAATCGGATGCGGATTTTCATGCTGATTTTTTTGATATATTATGCGTTTTTTTGACATCGCATGCAAAAGATATGGCCATTTTACTTTTTCATAACACTTTTTTGCAAAACATGTCCAAATTTAAGTTTTTTAATTTTCCTAACTAGTAGATGTAGTAACATAACTACATCTTGAAGAATTTTACTTTTTGAAGTTTTTATCATTTTCTTT
>NC_041385.1:838666950-838690420 GCF_002162155.2 Triticum dicoccoides
GGGGGGGGTAGAGTTTGAACCTTTAGTCCCGGTTTGAGACACGAACCGGGACTAAAGGGTGTGATGCCCTTTAGTCCCGGTTCGTGTCTAAATCGGGACTAAAGGTCCCCATTTGAACCGGTACTAATGCCTTCCTGACGCCTTAGCCGCTTGAACCGGGACTAATTCTCTCATTAGTCCCGATTCGTGATGCAACCGGGACTAATGTGTACATTGAGCTGTGACCAAACCCTGTTTTCTACTAGTGCACGGCTCTCAGTGGATCCCGAGGGACAAAGCAAAGTCAAAGCGCTTGATCCTTTGCTCCATACTTTGAGATCTTCCTCCCCTCCGATCAAGCAGCAACGCACCTCGTGATAGGCTTAGCATAAGCCGCTAATGTTTGGTTCAGATAAGTAAAGTCCATTCGGTCGGTTCGCTCAGGTGGTCTTCCCTTATTTTCCCTAACATTCAGAGTTGTTCTGGTTTGAGAAAGGAGCACCGCCAAGTCCACTAGGGGAGCCCTGAATGAATAAGAAATGGACAGATAAGGTCAGGCTTGCATGAAAAAAGAAGATAATAAGTTAGATGTACACGCCTGAGGTTGGTAAGAACTGTGATTTTTATATTCCTCTGAATATGGATAATGTCATCTGAAAGTGTATCCTGTTCTTGTTGCTCCGATTTGTCATCGCCGACTTGAGTGGGAGGAAGCTGGACGAGGAGGAGGGATGGTGGCGGGAGGACATGTGTTTTCTTGCCTTGCAGTGAATAAGGTAGAGGATGCTTTTGTTTATAAAAAAAATTAGTCGCTCAGTTCAGAGGATGCAGCGAGGTGGTGTTCTTGACAAGTTTGGTAGGGTAGAAAAATACATATGGAGCCGGGTAACTTGGCATATGGCACTTTGGACATGCGTCAGCCCTCAGGTGCCCGTTTCTATTCATTGGATGCTCTAGATTTTCTTCAATTCTGATTTCCATTCACTAATCACTTCTGCTACTCAAATAACTAACTTAAGTTGTGCCTCTGCACTCTTAGTAAACGAGGGTGGACACAGGAGCACATTCACCAGAGATGTGGCATGTGCTGCTAGCAACAAGTCCTGCTTAGTGCTATAACATATTGAGAAGTTTTTTTTTTTTTTGCGAAAATGTGTTAAGTTGAGAAGTTGGACAGATTTTGCCTCCCAATACTAGGAGCCTAGGAGCATTGTGGGTTAACCTATAGAAAGAGTGTGCTGAAACCATTGGCCCTTTTCTTTTGTAGAGTTATTCTTCTTTTGCGTTGAATTGTTGCAAAGATTCGTTGGAGTACGTAGGCGAATGAGAGTGGAGTAACGATGCAACATCGGCTGCGCAAGAAAACCACAAGGTAGGAGACTAGTATAGCAGCAGAGATTCACCGGAGTAGGGATGACACTGCAGGAAAGCAATGATAAAATGACCTCGCAGCCGGTGATTGACCTAATGATGAGAAGTAGAGCTAGAAATATACATCTTCTCGAGTGATAGGGTTGAAAGAAGAAAGAAATGCCATGTAACATAATAATCCAGATAAAAATAAAAAGTCATTTATTGTTGACTTTTTTTTGCGAACATTCATTGTTGACTTAACCATCACTGTCTTATTTCATGGCAATGCAACAAACCATTTGTAGATGGGAACTTGTATTTTCATTACTACTAAAAGTAAGTTTGTACATGTGGTAGTCATGCTCATCCATCCCTCCTCCTCTCATCCACAGCCGACACGCATCATTTCACCTCACCCCATTCGACGGCCTCTCACAATGACATGCTCCACACCCTAAGAACCGCTCAAACAAACTAAATTTTTGTTTCCCGTGTCTATTCTATGAAGTAGATAGTACAAACCAAGTACCCGAAACAACTAATCATAGAATTCTCTATCTTCCTTTTTTTCTTGTGCTAGAAGGACTCTAACCTAGATCATGTCCCACTTGACACGGTCATTGGGCTTGTTGTATCCAATGCCGTGTCATAAATCTGCGTTCATATTATTTTCTATTAGGTATCAAAACAAAAAAAAATTGACAGACACACTATTTTTATTAATGTTAACTACTTTCAAATTAAATTGAGAATTTAGTTGGGTGACAAGTAGATCAGTTAGAATATTTCAGCTCTGAAGTACTTCATCGTCTTGTGCAGGGGAGGCGAATGAGGCGGGGTAAAAGTAGGATCGTTGCAACTGTTGGCGAAGGAGAGACGTGTATGTTTATATGTGCCCCTCTTAATTATGACACCAAAGAGAGGCGGCAAATACGCTACCATACATACCCGACAATGATGAAAAATGCATCCGATATTCTCCAATGTTAGGGAAGGGCCGACAAATACACATATGACGACACAACCACATAGAGAGGACTATTGAAAGAGCCAAGAAAAGGATGATGTCTAAGAATATATATAAACTATGAAAAAAAAATAGAGTGTACACAATGATCTAATCCCTCCGCACACTAATATTAGACTTTCTAAATCACTAAAGTAATGATTTAAAACGTCTTATAGTATTAGTTTATAGAGTGAGTAAAAAGCAAGTGAAAGAGTGTGATGTTTCTTGAATTTAAAACCAGACAAAAGTTGCACATCGCACACGCATATGGTTTGGTCGTTCCATTTACTAGATGACTCGTTGCTCCAATGGCGCAAAGGCCGAGTGTAGGCCAAGTAGTGAAAGAGTGAGCATATATCTCTTTTATCATGGTTGTCTTAAAAGTATACTACACAACAGTCTAAGCAACAAATTACCAATAGTTAAATGCACAGGATGGTCTTAGGGGATTACATAAGATCCAAAAGTATGATAAACACAAAAGTCTTGGTAGGCATTTATACTAATATTAAGTTATATAACAAGGAGCTCTTGCAACTTGCTTGTATTGAGTAGACAATCAGGCGCAGTCCCTTGGAAGTGCATTTGAAGCTGAAAGCATATGCTTGCCCTTTGTTCATCTGTGCCTGACAGAAGAAGTTGCTCCAGCCTTTAGTGATGGTGGCCCTTTTGTCAACACCCTTGATAAAAGCATGTTGTGACAGCAGTAGTTCCATCTCCAGTAGTGATTGGCAGTTCACCATGGTCAACATCCATGTGTGGGAAAAGGGAACCCGTAGAAAAGGGAATGCTAAAGTACTGAAAATAACAGTAAAGGTTAGTTATTGTATGAAATAGGACAGAGCAACTGCAAAGGATTACCATTCTTTTGCCGTGTGTTGCAAATGTCTCTGTCATGTGGGGCACATAGTAGCGATTGCAAATGTCTCTGTCATGTGGCACACATAGTAGCGATCAGGCGTGGTGGTGCTGCGGATGATCTTTCGCAGTCTACGAACATTATGGTTGTAGAGCTTAACTGTGTTGTCCCACACAATGTGGTGATTAAACTCATCTAAGTAGTGGATGCAAGGCTCACCTATGTTAAATTATATACAGTTATATCGTTTAGCAGTTGTTGCAAGAGTTGTTGGAATGAGAAGAGTAATGTAGCCATTACCATAGAGAATGTACTTTCCAGACTTTAGATGGATTTTCTTGCCTTTGAACTTCCGGATTGAGCTTGCTTTGTGTGGGCGATGAATATACTCGAAAGCTGGCATGACTCATTGCGCCGATGGCGCAAAAAGCATCGGCCAGACGAGTCTTCAAACCATGTGTATGTGCTAGTTTAAGATATACTTTTATCTCACTGTATGGTATCATGACAGATGAAAAGGAAGTAATGACATTACTTATAATAGCATACATTGGTTTGAGAAAGCAAGTTGTAGTAGGATCAGTCTAAAGACATAAAAAATTGAACACTGATTAGATCATAAGCAAATAGAAACTTAGTGCTGATACATAGTGTTTGAAGAGAACCTAGTGCTGATCTGCAACAGAGGGAAAAACATCCAACAGATACATGAAGATATCTCTTTCTGCACTACTGCCCCAAAAGCACACTTCATGATGGTCTTACCAGCACACAACCAATAGTCATACGTACAGGATGGCCTTAGGTGGCTTACATACGATCCAAAAGGATGCTAAATATAGAAGTCTTGGTAGGTACTTATACTAATATTGAGTTATAAAGCAAAGGGCTTTTGCGATCTGCTTATATAGGATAGGATAGACAATCATGCACAGCCCCTTTGATGTGCACTTGAAGGCGAAGGCATAGGCATGGCCTTTCTTCATCTTTGCCTTACGAAAAAGCTGCTCCAGTTTTTAGTGATAGTAGCCCTGTTGTCAACACCCTTTATAAACGTGCCGTGACACTGGTAGTTCCGTCTCCAGTGCTTATTGGCAGCTCACCATGATCAGCATCCATGTGTGGGAAGAGGCTGTTTTTAGAAAAGTGTGTCCTAAAGTACTACGGATGAGGATAAAGGTTATTCAGAGAAACATAAGAAAGTATATGTGAGAGATTACCATCCTTTTGCCCAAGAAAGAGCATCGCCTTTCTCCCAACAAAAATGAGAAGGTAAAAAAAGACACCTTGCGACACCATTAGCTTTGAAGGCCCTTGATATAACATGTTGATATTGGGTTTTTCTTTAGAAAAATTCTTGTCCCCACATTCCAATTCCCACGAAACATTCAAGTAATGTCGGACTCACAAAATTAGAAATATTGAGATAATAAAAATAGCAGAGTAACACAACACTTGCAGGGTAAAGAGGAGCTCATCTAGAGCTTAGGCCCTCTTCCCGCCATGTAGGCGCAGGAGAGGAGTCTTGACACCGCTCATGTGTGTAAATCTCATACTACTTCGACTGCATGTGTGTAAAGATTTGAGTGCCTAAAGGTTATTGAATTCACTGAAACGCTACCCTTCTCAAGGTGTGATAAGTGGGTTGACAATACATCTCTTGCATCCTTTGTTCAACGTTTCAGAATATGTTTTGCTGGTATCTGGTATATGGCGAGGAAATCGAGGACTTACAAAACGCATAGCTGGTATTCTTAATTGCCCCGTTTAACAAAAAAGAAATAGTTCTTGCAAGGAATGTGTTATCATCAGAATGAAATCTTTGTTACCTTAACTGCATGGCAGCAGAGCAAGCATGTGTTCTCGAAATTAGCACACTCACATATCAGTTCCCTCCCTTCCGCAACAACTTCCACTTTGTACACACCCCGCACCACTTTTCATGTTTCTCTGGATGGTATCGTCGCACGAAATAAATTTTTCCCTTTACTGACCTCCTCTACTTTGTACTGCCCTGCTTCATAAACATAATTTCGCCAAACTTTTCAAACATGGCTCGTGTGTACATATCGCTAGCGTGCAACTCCAGTGGCGTGTTTATTTTCATTACGGGGGCTAGCTGCAAGTATAGAGGACGCATTAGTTTCATGATACAACAGCAGGAAGTGAGGATATAGGAACAGCATATGTTATTTCAAAAACTTACTATCTTTGTACGTCTCTCTTCATACTTCTCACCTGCTTCCCTATCAAAAAGAAGTCGCAACAACAGTGTGTCAAATTTATTCATTTCTCTTTTCATTGACGCTAAATGTTATGTCCGATACATCAGCCAATTTGGTATGTGATGGTCCATTGAAAACAGTGCTTACCGAGCAGGAGCAGCCACATAGTATCCCTAGAATACAGATTGTAATAGACATATGCTTCTCCAAGTGAATTAAAGTGGCTTCCTACCGCAGGAACTACATATCTTCTCAATGTTTTTTCAAGGCACTCATTCTGCCAGCACATGGGGGACGTTCATCAGGTGCATGCCCAACACGCACCCTGCATAATTTAGAAATATGTAATTGAGAAACGTGTTTCAATAAGTATATTCAGAAAATACAAAAAATTCTGCACTTAAACTATGATTGCCTGCCATGCTTACCGCGAACCACAACATAGATCAATATGGTTCAGAGAATAAAAACATATATAGTTCACTCAAATTTAAGGTATGTTCGAACTACAAATACAGTGCCACATCCGTATACCTCTTGGTCCAGCCAGGCGGCTGAGGATCGTCCTTGCCCATCGATTGCTCTGAGTTCGGCGCCAACAGGGCCATCCCATTGCAAGCGATGTTCAAATATAGTTGTACTGTCAGGTGTCGGCGCCGCATCGCCCACATCACCAATGCTGGATTCGGCGGGCCTGTGTACCACAGCTTGCTTGGCTTCACTGCGCAGTAAAGAGCCGTCGGCGGCGAGATCCGTCAAGGGAAACCTGTGGAAAAGATGCGAGCACACTAATAAGCTGCCTATATAGTTACAGCGGCCGACACCGGAAACAAAAAGGGGTTGCAGCAAAACATACCTGTGAACCGGATCTGCTAGGAACTCGAATCCGTCGCCTCCCGCCTCCCGCCGCCGCCATCACCATAGCTCCGAGCTTCTCGCGTCGTGCGGTGCCCGAACCGGGAGCAGGCAAGCTCGTCCATGCCATCGCCGCTCTCGCACAATATGCCTTCTTTGTCTTCTGTGCTGCTTCACCTAATAAAAATATGTAATTTCAGTCCAGATTAATTTCATGGGGCACTGAATCATTTAAGGAAACTTTCAGGAAGAGAAGACACATATTCCAGTTCAGCTTCTTCTTCCTATAATGTTATTATTTCGGAAGTGTGTTCCTGATCAACAAAACAGTAATCATATGTTATTCAGGAAGAGAAGACACATATTCCAGTCCAGTAGCACGTTTCTGACAGCATAAGCATTTCTGACATGTTTTTATTTGGAAGCAGATGTAGCAGAATCCTAGATTGCTAGTCCACTTCTATATCTAAAAGAGCCTGAAGAGAGACAGAACCTAGCTAGATATGAGGGTGGGTGTGATTACGCATTCCAAGACTAAAAGGTAATTAACTGAAGAAGTATGGAAAAAAAGGAAACTACCACAACAAAAAAGAGAACTAATATCAGAATGATCCCTACCCCTCCAACACTGAACGCTTCGTTGTATTATGCAGAGCAAGCTGGACACTCACCCTTCTGATAATAGAGACTATCCTCTAGGAGGGACTCCGCTTTGGAAGTGGCACTGATGTATGGAAGAGAAGTGCAATGATCTGCAGCAGAAAACGCACAGGATAAATAAAATTTTATGAGCTCAATTTCAGTGTATAGAGAATACTTTTAACTGTTCAGTTATATATAACTATAAACCAGTCACACTAATTATAATTGTTCATATTAGCAATCCACACCTAGAAAAAAAAATTAAACCCCATCATTATTGTCCAAACCCATTGGTTCCTCATTTGATTTTTAAGATCAAAGCATGGAATGATTATTTTTCATATTAGTATATGATAACACCAAGCCAATAAACAATTTAAGAAACCATCATCTTCCCCAAACCCATAGCTTCCTTCTCTTAATTTGAAAATTAAATCATGGATTACAACCATCATCGTCTGAACCCAACATGTACAGTAGAAAAAAATTAAGGAGACGATAAGAGGCAGGGAAGAGATATCACCATTGCAAGGCACCATCTTGGGCTCAGTGATGGCGACAATGACATGTGCTCCTTGCTGAGGTTATAAACTGTCAACCAAATAAACTAAATGCTACATGTTACTGCACTTAATCACATTTGAGTGCCAAAAGACAGTTCAAACCAATTAAAAAACTGAATACAAAAGGGAACTAGAATCAATTGAAAAATGGCATTTTGGAGGAGGTAGTTAGATTAATGATACTTGCTACTGAACCATGAGAGCTGCTATGAAATCAAGGGTGTGACTTGTCTCATTTTGTACATTCAGGCCATTGAACATTGCAAAAAAGAAAAAACTTGATTTATCGAGCAAAACATAGGGGGGCAGTTTTGGGATCCCGCTGCTTGCATCCCTGATCCTCATGTTGTTATTTACAGATGTAATTCACACTATTCGGGCCATTGAACATTGCAAAAAAGAAAGAACTAAGAACGCAATAGAACAGCTAAAAAGTAATTAAGTATGCACACGTACACTTACAATCTAGGCAGATTAGGGAGAGAGAGAGAGCTCACCTTGTTCTTAGTCTTCCTCTTGTATTCTTCATTCAATCTGCACACATAAATCAAAAAGTTAAAATCACATTCTCAACGAACCAGGGAAATCAAGGGGCAAAAAATAGGGGAGAGAGATGCCGAAGCCGTAGATGTGCAGTCTAGGTTGGGGATGGGGCAGACGACTCGTAAGCAGTGGTAGGCAGTGATGGCCGACTCCCTCCCCAGTCCCCCTGCTCCTCAACACCCACCATGAAACCACACCAGACCTGCTCTCCTATTGGGGCGACTTGTGCTGGCACTGCGGGCGGCCCGTGGGCGCGCAGCCACTGCAGGGGGTGGCGGAGCCGGCGTGGCGCAGGAGGAGGCGATGCGGCGGATACATCGTGGCGCGGGCCGGACGAAGCGGAGACGGTGCAGGTGCGCGCGCGGGGGCCGGCGAACTTGGCACGCTAGGACTCGGCGTGCGTCTGCGGGGAGGTGGAGCGGGCGGGCGGGGCAGAGCAGAGGACACGCGTCCGCGGCAGGGAAAGGAGGGGCACGTGAAGATGCTCGGGGGCGTGCGGCGGCCGGAGCTTGCCGAAACCGGCCGGCGTGGGTAGGGGCGATGGGAGAGAGAGGGGTTAGCGAGAGAGAGGAGGGCGACGAGGAGGGGGAGGCGAACGGGACAGGAGGCAGCGGCTAGGGTTTCTCCACGGGCGGGCTGCGTTTTATATGCCTGCTTGTGAAATGACTAGAATGCCCTTGGCGGGGCACGTAATTTAGAGGCGGTGGCACGAGTAATGTTCATAGCGATTTAAGGCGACGTGGAGGCCTTGGTCCTGCCTAGCACTTCTAAAGGGTTTATAGGTTAGATAGCAACGCCCGATTTCTCTGCCTGTGAGAATAACTGCCATGTACTCGCCCATGTTGATTTTGCATGTCATCTGAAAGTGTACGAAAGTTCAGACAACCTCCAAACCTAAGTTCTGAGTTTCTTAACACAAAAAAGTGCTAAAACTGTAGCAGCACAAATGTACAGAATCAGTAACAACAAAATCCGGGACCACATAAATTTCAAGAAAAAGGGCTTTTTTTTTCTGTACCCCACAGTAACCACACACATCATGCAGGATGTGCAGGCAGAATCATCAGTAACTACAACAAAATATGCAGGCAGGCTTGAACAAAAGGAATGCACGGTGTCTGGTTATTTCAGACTGAAAACCATGGACTTCATCATCAGATTAACAAAGAAACAGAACACTGATTGCACATTACAAAATACTACGTAGCTTATTGCTAAGCATACTACTAGTCCACCATTCATCATCGTGCTACTCCAGCCCATCGGCGTCCTCCCTACAGCTTCCTTGGGTTGGCGGACTTCCGTTTCTTGTAGCTCTGATCGGTGATCACCGTCTTAACGGCGACGTTGTCGGAGGAGCCGGCGGAGGACGGACGAGAAGGCGGGATGGTGGCGGCCGGGCAGGGAGGAGGGGTGGCGGCGACCGGGGAAGTACAGGCCGGCGCCACTCCTGGTCCTAGAGGAGGAGCTGGGGGAGCCGGGAGCTTCTCGATGTGGATGCTGAGGGGCACACTGTCGCCGGACAGGAAGTCTTTGGGCACCGGCAGGCACTTGACCTCGCCCGGCAGGCCGCCGGACAGGGAGCTGCTGCACACCAGAGGCGACTCCAGGGTCAGCCTGCAGCCGTCGCTCTCCACGGCGAGCTTGCACGCGAACTGCGGCGCGCCCGGCGCCGTGCCGTCCGCCCGGACGCACACCAGCGACACGGCCGTGGTGGCGCCGCGCTCGCCGAGGGAGACGAGGAAGAGGTTGCGGTGCCGGTCGGCGCCCGCGGCGGCGGCCACCGCCTTGTCCTCCTCGCCGACGAGGATGTGCCAGCGGCGCGAGAGCGGCAGGCTGAGGTTCCACGGCTGGCCGTAGCGGACGACGATGATGGGGCGCGAGTGGTCGGGGCCGGAGATGTGGTCGAGCAGGTCCTGGCGGGAGCCGACGAAGCCGCAGCCCCCGATGCCGGCCGCGCCCGCGCGGTCCGGGCAGCAGCAGGGCGCGTGCTGGCACGCGCGCCGGTGGTCGGCGGCCTCGTGGTACACCACGCCGCCGGCGTCGCAGCCGTAGCGCTCGTAGCCGCAGGGCACGGTGGCGGCGGCCGCGAAGATGTCGGCGAGCGCGGAGTGGACGGCGGCGCGGCCGCCGCAGGCCTCGGCGTGGGCGCCGCGGCAGGAGGAGCAGACCAGGTGCTCGGCGTCGCACTGCCGGCCAAGATTCATGCACACCAGATACGCTCGGTCACGCCGTGCCAGATTCAAGAAAACGGAAAAATGAATCTTGGAGAAGAGGGGCGGCCGGCGGATCTCACCTTGAATATGGGGGGCTTGAGGGGGAGGCGGCAGTTGTGGCAGTCGAGCAGGTCCGCCCGCAGGCCGACGGTCTTGCCGCCGGCGAGGATCTGCGGCTCCGCCATGGGGATGGCCTCCATGGGCACCACGGCCACGGCCAGGATCCCCTCTCCGCCGCCGCCGCCGAGGCCCATCTCTCCTCTCCTCCCCCACCAAGATTCAGTCAGGCGGGCGGGCGGGCGGGCGGCTCTCTGTTGGCACCAGCAGCGGCGGGTAGCACTCAGGCGGGCGGCTCTCTGCTCTGTGTACTGGCGCTTGTGAGCGAAGGTGAGGTCAAGGGGGTTAAGGGGTATGGATCCGATCAAGATGGTATCGGGTGCGAGCCCCGTCACAGGAGGTCTGGTGGGGTCTCTGATGAGATGGGGCCGTGCCCATAGCCAGATTTTGACGGGTTCAGACTTTGGGAATAGAAGTTGTTTTTACTTTTTACCATCCACCTAACCCAACCGCATTCACCCAACTGCAACATTCAAAAGAAATCTGCCATTCATCCGAGAGCTCGGGCATCAAGGAGACTCAGAGCATCTCCAGCCGTTCCCAAGGGGCGCGTAAAATCGCCGCCTGGGAATAACTGGATTCTCAGTCGCCGATCCCATGACCGTTCCCAGACGCCGTCTAAATTAAAAAACAACATTCAATAAAGTTCGGCTAAATTCGGTAAACTGGACATATATTACACAAAGAAGACAGTTTACATAGCAAATTTATCTAAAAAAAGCCGAAACTACAACGAAGGTGCGAAGAAGTCGCTGAACGCGGCGTAGTCGTCGGCGGCGGCCTTCTCCTCCTTTACGCGGCCGCCCCTGCTGGACCCTTGCCCGGCGTCGCCATGGCGGACCGGTGGAGGTGGCGGCGCGTCGGCGGCGGCGGCGGTCTTCTCCTCCTTGACGCGGCCGCCCCTGCTGGACCCTTGCCCAGCGTCGCCATGGCGGACCGGTGGCGGTGGCGGCGCGTCGTCGTCGTTGTTGTCGTTGAGGACGACGACGCCTCCTTCGTCGCGGCCCTGGCGGCGCTGTTCGTAGTGCTGCAGGGCGGCGCACTGGCGCTCCCACTCCATCTTGAGCCAGTCGGCGCGCGCCCATTTTAGGGTCGCCTCCTCATCGAGCTCCACGTCGCCGTGCTCTGTCTTCACGGCGGGGAGCCCCGGCTCCGTTTTCACGGCCGCGAGCCTCGGTTCCGTCTTTGGTTTGACGAAGCGCGGAGGAGCCGATGAGGAGGAGCGCCGGCCGCCCTCGTTTATGATGATGCCGACGCTGCGAGTGCGCCGGCCGAGCAGCGTCTCCGCTGCGGGCTCGGCCTTGACGCCGAGCAACGTCGTCGAGCCGGAGGAGTGGGAAGAAGAACGGGAGGAGGAGTGCGAGGAGGAAGTCGAGGAGGAACCGAACCTCCTGGGCATCCATTGCCCGGCGTGCCGGTGGTGGACCGGGGCGGCCGCCATGGGACGGTATGCCAGCGACGGTTCGTTACCGCCCTCGAGGTACGACAGCACGCCGTCGAGCATATTCGGGGCCGCCCCACCACACGCGGTGCCCCTCACTGTTCTTGACGCTGCCCACCATCGGCGCCCCGTTGGTGGACGCCAGTCTTTGCTCCTGGCGGCGCTGGAAGTACGCTGCCCACGCCGCGTGGTTTTCGACGGCGTACTGGTGGGGGCGAGTTGCTCCGCTGTGAGAAGGCTTGCACGCGGTCGACCTCGGCGGCGAAGAAGGCGGGGCACGCCTCGACGTCGGGCGCCGGGGGAATGGGCACTCCCCCGTTGCCGAGTCTCCACCCCATCGTTCATGCGCGCATGTCCGGTGGCGCCGGGATGTTCGCCTCGAACAGGAGCCACGCCTCCCACTCGTGAAGCGAGCGGTGACCGAAGCCGTTGGCCGTCGCCGGGGAAACGCGCGGCCACCGGGCTTGGGAGTGAGGGAGAGGGAGGGAAGAAGCGTCGCGGCTGCGCACGGGAGAGGAAGAGCTCGACGGCGGTCGATGGACGGCGAGGGCTGGTGTGGCCAAAGGTGAGGGAGGCCACCGGCTTATATAGTCGCGCCCGTGTGTACGCGTGGCGGGAGGGGAGGCGTCGCCGCGCCACCCGTGACGCGCCGCCCGTGATGAGCTATCAATAGCAAGGCTGACCGGCGGCGGCATCGTGGCAGTCTTGGCATTGATTCCCGTGGGAACCAAGGCGATGAGGGCGACGAAGCGGTCGTCTCGCAGACTCGGTGGGCCCGCGGCTATTTCGCGCCAAAACCACTCGCCCCGGCGCCCCCAGCGCGCCGGGTTCGGCCTGGGTCCGCCTGTACTGATTTCGGCCCAAGCCGGTGAAAAACGGGCTCCTGGGACGCGACTGGGCCATTTTTAGGCGCCGGCACGAAAAAATCGCCTAGGAGGCCGTGTTGGGGATGCGACTGGAGATGCTCTCACCAAATCGTTTTTGAATGTTTGGATTCCAGGTCCAGAGAGACTCACTTTTAGCCCTCTCCAACGCAGCTTAGCTAATTAGGCTTGACTAGTGGTGGGTGGAGAGGACAAGGACACTCAGCTAGTTTAGTTTGCTTGCCAATGTCATTGCCACGCCACCGCGATTAAACTACGATATGTCACATTAATGCCCTCTAGTAGAACATTAAATAACTCTGTTGAACACCATGACCCAAAAAATTTCAACTGGGGAACCGTGACAATGTTTTTAATTATACATTACTGGTCGATTGGCCTTGTGTTTTTGCTTGGTAGTACTGCAAGTGGGCATGTGAATCTTCTTTTTAATCATTACTTTTCAGTGAGTTTGGCTTTTTACTGTTGGGACTCTCTCTCTCCCGATGCTCCACCGTGACACTGTCTCTTTTCCTACCGCCTCCGTCCTGATTCACTAGTCCTCTTGTATTTTGTCACATTTTGATAATAATTTTAAGTTATAAAATATAAGTTTATTCCCAGTAAAATATATGTTATGATGCTATGAAATGATGGGAATGTAGTAAGCAAAGTAGCATCATTTAATGATAATAGTTTATGATAATATCCATCGAGACAGGCCTAAGAGATCATCTCTAATGAAATATAACCTATATATCATCAAATCTTATATTATGTCTCCATTGTTGCAAAAATATGGGTCTAATGACATATCCTCAAGCATTGTGGGAAGGGGTCCTAGCAACAAAAATCTTTAAGACCGGTCATAGTGCTAAGGCCATGCCACAAGGAATCAAAAACTATTTCTTTCTCCCCTCACATGATTTGAGGGGTTAAAACTACAAGAGAAAATACCGGTAAGTGGGCTTCACCCTAACGTCCATAGCCATATTGGAATTAAGCATAGGAGGAATTCGAGTTTGCTATAGCATAGTGTGGCCCCAGCTAATTACCGACTTAAGAATGATACATTGATGATGTCCTTAGACGTGGGTATCTTAATGAAAGAAGGGTCTACCATAATAAAAGCTCTCTTAATTCCTAATTGTTACTCCCTTTGGGTGGGAATATACACAGACACCGATTTTTAGGTTATCTATTTGACAAGCAAAATATATGTTATATGCCACAAAAAATGTATATTCCTTGCCAGGTGAGGTTTCTTACCATTTTTTTGTGGCATATTATTCGCTTGTCAAATTGAAGACCTAGAAACTGTGCCCGACTTGTATTCCCATCTGAAGTGAGTACTCCCTCCGTCTAGGTGAGTAAGTCATCTTAGGCTGTGCACCGTGACCAAGGAGGAGGGGAAAATGAGAGACATTAATGTTTATTTGCTAATTAATAGTATTGCATGCAATGAACTAACCACTGCATGTCGTGTTTAATAGTCTGAAGTCATTAAAAGCATGTACACCCTCATCTATTATTGTTTGATATGTCAAAAAACAAGAAACGAGGTACAAGTTAATGCACCACGCCTAATTATTTTGGGATTATTTGGTTTTCGTAAGATGACTTACACACCTAGACGGAGGGAGTATCTAATTTTTTTAGTTCAAGCCCGCATATAAATGAGTGGTGGAGATTGACAATTGGATGTGTAGTTGGACGAGCTTGCCCTCGGCATCTGGCGGTGCCTTGTTTCGGTTTAGACGTTGAGATAGTTAATGATATGCATGCATTAATTTCCTCCATGCATGGTGGGATAGTTAATGTCACGGGAGCATTTTATGGAAAGAACATTGATAATATATGCATTGGTAGTACTACCCAAAATAAGGGTTGGAAAGATAGAGAATCATCTGTGTGGGAACCATAATACCCTAGATAATCACGAAAAACTAGAAAAAAATATGTGCATGGTAAGTAGGAATGAAGGGAGTCCAATTAATGTACATTTTTTAAATACTGGTTGTGTGGCCTTTTGTTTTCTACAGTTGTGCATGTGAATCTTCTTTTAACCTCTTATTGAGTAGTTAGCACAGTTATCCGCGCATTTGCGCTGCTAGATTTTTATACTCCCTCCATTTTTGTATATAAGGCCACAAACTTGGATCACAGGTACCAATGTAAAATTTAATGCCTGCTTTACAAGTCAACTTTTCTTCTTGTTTACTGGGATCATTAATACTCCACATGCATGCAAAAAAACTGAGTGGAGGAAGTAGCTGACTGTCATTATGATTGCAAGCATGCAAGTATTAAACAGGTTGTTAGTACGAGAAAATATCATTAATTTTGCCTCGATTACTGTTGGTGGCCTTATATATATGCAAAATGTATATTCCATAGTGGCCTTGTATATAAAAATGGAGGGAGTATTATTATTAAAGTTGTTTACAATTTGGGATAATCTACAATATGTTTAACTCTATATAATATTATGAATAATGGTACTATGGAATAGCATCCATGCCGAATAAAGCTATAATTGTATTAATCGTTATACATTAATAGCTAATATTATCAAAGTTTGATGGAATGGATTGTTCTTAATTTAAACTTTTGTGATTCACCCGAATAGGGAGTGATAACTCATTATGTTATCTTTAAAGTATATTTTAGAGAGAATGTTCAACCATCTAGACCATATAAACATTTGTGTTATATTTCGTCATCCACCTTATCATTAGCACTATTGCAAGTATGTTGGTGCAATATCTTGCATCTAGTTAATTGCTCCCACTCATCATACTCCTGTTTCCATTAATTTATGATGAAGGCGGTTAAGGGGTTGGAGCCCAAACTAAACACGGTATGGATCCGATCCGGATGTATCGGGTGCGAGCCCCGTCACAGGAGGTCTGGTGGGGTCTCTAATGAGATGGGGCCGTACCCATAGCTAGATTTTGACGGGTTCGAACATTCATCTAATGAATAAAAATTGTTTTTACTTTTTACCATCCACCTAACCTAACCGAAGATCTGGCATTCACCCACGAGTTGGGTAAGTTCGAAGAAAAATAAAATCTCGCATTCACCCAACTGCAACATTCAAAAAAATCTACCATTCATCCGAGAGAGAGCTCGGGCATCACCAAATCGTTTTTGAATGTTTGGATTCACTTTTAGCCCTCTCCAACACAGCTTAGCTAATTACTCCCTCCGTCTCATAATATAAGAAAGTTTTCCAAGCTTGTTAGTTTGAAAAACGTTCTTGTATTATGGGACGGAAGGAGTAGGCTAGACTAGTGGTGGGTGGAGAGGACAAGGACGCTCGGCTAGTTTGGCTGCCAATGTCACTGCAATGCCACCGCATTAAACTACGATATGTCACATTAATGCCCTCTAGTAGAACATTAAAGAACTCTATTGAACACCATGGCCCAAAAAAATTCAACTGGGGAACCGTGACAATGTTCTTAATTATATATTTACTAATTGGCCTTGTGATTTTGCTTGGTGGTACTGCAAGTGGGCATGTGAATCTTCTTTTTAATCATTACTTTTCAGTGGGTTTGGCTTTTTACTGTTGGGACTCTCTCTCCCAATGCTCCACCGTGACACTGTCTCTTTTCCTACCGCCTCCGTCCTGATTTACTAGTCCTCTTGTATTTTGTCACATTTTGATAATAATTTTAAAGTTATAAAATACAAGTTATATGTAGCAAAAATAATAACAATAAAAACTAGTTTTAAATATGAATCCACTAATATTTTTTTATGACATGCATTAAAATTTTGCTAGACAAATATGTATTTGAACCTTGACTCAAAATACGATGAGGGCTAATAAACCGAGATGAAGGCAGTATCTGAAACATAATTATAAAAATATGATAAAGTTGGCTCCTGTAATGACATTTCTCATATCCATCTAAGGAAAACTGATGTGGCACTTTAATTAATGATGAAAGAGGTGGTGGTAGTACCATGGTATAATATAGTGACATAGCGTAACAAGTGAGAAGAGTTTTTTTGAGTTAATATCAAATAAATCTTGTACATCATGATGATAGTATGAAATGATGGGAATGTAGTACTACTAAAGTAGTATCGTTTAATGATGATATCCATTGAGAGAGGCGTAAGAAATCATCTCTAATGAAATATAACCTATAGATCACCGAATCTTATATTATGTCTCCAATGTTGCAAAAAATATGGGTCTAATGACATATCCTCGAGCATTGTGGGAAGGGGTCTTAGCAAAAAAAAAAACTTTAAGACTGCGTCACAGTGCTAAGCCCAAGCCACAACGAATCAAAACACTATTTCTCTCTTCACTCACATGATTTGGGGGGTTAAAACTAGAAGAGAGAATACTAGCAAGTGGGCTTCCCCCTAAAGTCCATAGCCATATTGGAATTAAGCATAGGAGGAATTCGAGTTTGCTATTGCATAATGAGTGGCCCCAGCTAATTACTGACTTAAGAATGATACATTGATGATGTCCTTAGACGTGGATATCTTAATGAAAGCAGGGTCTACCATAATAAAAGCTCTCTTAATTCATAATTGTTACTCCCTCCGTCTAGATGTGTAAGTCATCTGACGAAAACCAAATAATTCCAATATACTAAGGCGTAGTGCATTAACTTCTACCTCGTTTCTTGTTTCTTAACCTATCAACCAATAAGAGACAAGGGGTGTGCATGCTTTTAATGACTTGAGACTACCAAACACGACATGCAGTGGTTAGTTCATTGCATGCAATGCTATTAATTAGCAAATAAACATTAGTGTCTCTCGTTTTCCCCTCCTCCTTGGTCACGGTGCACAGCCTAAGATGACTTACTCACCTAGACGGAGGGAGTACTCACTTCAGATGGGAACATACACAGACACCGATTTTTAGGTTATCTATTTGACAAGCAAAATATATGTTATATGCCACAAAAAATGTATATTCCTTGCCGGGTTTGGTTTCGAAAGATCGAGGATGTCGCCTAGAGGGGGGGGGGGTGAATAGGCGCTTTAAAATAATTACAGTTAAGTCTTGAACAAATGCGGAATAAACCTAGCGGTTAACTTGTCAAGCACAAAACCTACAACAACTAGGCTCACCTATGTGCACCAACAACTTATGCTAAGCAAGATAAGCAACTATGTGATAGCAAAATATATGACAAAGAACAATATGGCTATCACAAAGTAAAGTGCATAAGTAAAGGGGCTCGGGTAAGAGATAACCGAGGCACGCAGAGACGACGATGTATCCCGAAGTTCACACCCTTACGGATGCTAATCTCCGTTTGGAGCGGTGTGGAGGCACAATGCTCCCCAAGAAGCCACTAGGGCCACCGTAATCTCCTCACGCCCTCGCACAATGCAAGATGTCATGATTCCACTAAGGGACCCTTGAGGGCGGTCACCGAACCCGTACAAATGGCGACCCTTCGGGGCGGTCACCGAACCCGTACACTTTGGCAACCCTTGGGGGCGGTCACCGGTACCCGTCAAATTGCTCGGGGCGATCTCCACAACCTAATTGGTGACCTCGACGCTTGCCCGGAGCTTTACACCACAATGATTGAGCCCCAAACAACACCAACCATCTAGGGCGCCAAGGCACCCAAGAGGAACAAGCTCTAGGGTGTCCAAACACCCAAGAGTAACAAGCTCAAGGGTACCAAGCACCCACGAGTAATAAGCCTCTCAACTTGTAACTTCCACGTATCACGTGGAGAACTCAAACCGATGCACCAAATGCAATGGCAAGGGCACACGGAGTGCCCAAGTCCTTCTCTCTCAAATCCCACCGAAGCAACTAATGATATGGAGGAAGATGAGAGGAAGAACAAGAAGGAGAACACCAAGAACTCCAAGATCTAGATCCAAGGGGTTCCCCTCACATAGAGAAGAAAGTGATTGGTGGAAATGTGGATCTAGATCTCCTCTCTCTTTTCCCTCAAAAACTAGGAAGAATCCATGGAGGGATTGAGAGTTAGCAAGCTCGAAGAAGGTCAACAATGGGGGAAGAACACGAGCTTAAGAGATCAGGTTCATTGAGGAAGAAGACCCCTTTTTATAGGTGGGAAAAAATCCAACCGTTATGCTCACAGCCCGCACAGAGCGGTACTACCGCTCCAAGGAGCGGTACTACCGCTAGGGAGGTAGTACCCCTTTGAAACACAATAGCGAGGAGGCAAAAAGGCCAGAAGAACCGTCGGAGCGGTAGTACCGCTTGACCTCACGGTACTACCGCTAGGGGGTAGCGGTACTACTGCTAAGGGTAGCGGTACTACTGCTTGCGGGCGGTACTAAAAAATTACATCCGGGCCTACCACCGCAGGACTTGGGATTAGTTTTTGGTCCGGAGCGGTACTACCGCTGTAGGAGCCGCGGTAGTACCGCTCTGGAGCGGTAGTAGAAAATTACATCCGCTCTAATTCGCGGTAGTACCGCTGCAGCCTTTTCAGAACACCAAAACTGCCACAACTTTTGCAAACAGACTCCAAATTCGATGAAACCAAGTTTGTTGGAAAGCTAGCGACAAGGGCTAACACAATCTTGAAAGAAATGTCAAGAATAAGCAAATTAGAACAGTCCCATAAGAAAATGGTGAGAACCCTTCATCGGATAAGACCGGTAAAACCTCAAACACCGAAAACATCATGGAAGACGCATGCGAACTCCGTTTTCGATGAACTCAAGCTTGTCATCAAGATGACCATAAGCTCTAAGACTCACAAAGATAACCAAACAAGGACCAAGAAACATGATGCAAGGATGCAATGGTTTGAGCTCTCTACTAACGATACGATCAAGCTACCAACTTGAGAGCCCCCCTTGATAGTACGACAAACGATCCTATAACTCGGTCTCCCAACTACCACCACGAGACCGGTAAAATAGAAAACCTATCAAGGGCAAACCTTTGCCTTGCACATGGTCCACTTGAGCTAGATGAAGACGATCTTGACTCCCTCAAGTTGGACCACCTTTCTTGATTGCGTTGGCTCGATGAAGACTAGATGATTGCTCCCCCATAGTTCACTATGGGTGAGCCACTCTTCGGCACATCTTCACAAGTACATTGACACCACAATGGATGGCAAGATTCAAGCACTTGATCTCTTCGTGATGCTCCACTTGAACTTGCACACGGCAATCTTGATGATGATCACCACTTGATGTCATCCTTTCCATGGGTTGTATGATATCTTCCTCTTGACGCAAGGCCATGGATACGTACCTAACCCCACATAAAACTCTCACATAGACCATGGGTTAGTACATAAAGTGCAATGGACAATGCTTACCATACCATGGGATCACTTGATCCCTCTCGGTACATCTTCTACATTTTGTGAGTTGATCAACTTGGTTCACTATTGACTTAGTCTTGATCAACCTTGAATCTTTCCAACTCTCTTCATTTGGATGATGTCTTGAAGGTAAACATGAATGATCACACAACTTTCTTCTTCAAGACATGCTTGCAATAAGCTCAACACTCATATGACCAATCTTTGGATAATTCCTTAATAGCACCTTGGTCAACTCATAAACTCCTTGAAACCAACACATGGAGTTCAAGAAAAGCCTATGGACAAAACCTTCAAATATAACTCAAGGCAACAATTAGTCCATAGAGATTGTCATCAATTACCAAAACCAAACATGGGGGCACCGCATGTTCTTTCAATCTCCCCCATTTTGGTAATTGATGACAATCACTTTCAAGAGAGTTTATATAAGGAGTTATGCATCACCATGCAATGCAACAACCAATGATGCATGAGAATGGGATGCAAATGCTTAGGAACCAAAACCAAAGCAAGGAGACAACTCTGAAGACTTCTCCACAAAACTCTCTGAAACTCCTCCCCCATTGGCATCAATTGCCAAAATGGGTGAAAAGCTTAGAAGGCCAATGTAATGAGTGTTCCTCCATAAATTGTGTATCTCTCAAAAAGAGAGTGGAAAGCAATACACATATCCAATGGTAAATACTTGGAGGAAGACAAACTATATTGAGGCCCAAACATTGCAAAAGAATGATATGCCACAAAGACATAACAAAGAGAGAAACAAGAAATCGAGCAATCAAAAGATACCAATTGAAGCAAGCAATCAAAGGATATCAATTGAACCAACTAGACCAAAGATCCTATGAGCCACATGAATGAAGGATACTATGATATGAGCAAAGGAGAGTTCTAAATAAGCTAGTGAAGCTCCCCATGATTTGTGCACACATAATAATTTTTGTATTTGGATACAAAGTGCACAAAATAGGATCATAGCTCCCCCAAAATCAATCGAAACAAACAAAAAGTGCAAGTGAGCATAAAGGAAACTAAGCCTAGCACTTGCAACAAATACATGGTTGAGCAACATGTAAAAGAGGCAACTTAAGAATAGGCTCAACCAAAATGATGTGTGTGAGTCATGGCAAAGCACATGAGAAGACTAATATACGGATGAGCATAAGCATCAACATAGTCTCGAATGAATGAGATACACGGTGCAAAGCCATTCATTCTCACACACAACTAAGCAAATGGGTTCACAAGAACACTAAGTATGCAAAATGAATAACCAACACTTGTGACAACCCAAGGTGAAGATAGAAAGCATAAGCATCATCAAGACATGGGATACCAATTAAGATGGCAAAAGCCTCGTCAAGACAAGCATGAGGAAAATAATCTTCACCACACAAGAGTGCATAAAGATGCAACGAGATAAGACACACACTCAAGGCAAAATCTTTCACAAAGCCACTAAAGAAATAACATAAGAAAGACAAGGTGGACATGAAAGAAAGGATATCATCTAGAGATGTAATTTCTCTCAAGTGTATAAGGGTCTAGGTAGACGAAATCATGACGATATATATCTACAAAGAAGGATGTACACCCGAAATAGCTACAACACGAAGGAACAAGATATCCAAAAGGAAGTCATACATATACCAATAAGGTATGTGCTTGGAGGCATAGCCCAAGGCTAGATATGGTCTTATTGTATATAAATGAATTCCTACCACACAACCATCAAAGACATCACGACTAGCAACAAGAGATCATTGTTGGGATGCTTTGAGAAAGGAAACAAGTATCACAAGAAAGAAAGAATAACATGCCATGATACAATCTACACATGATTGATGCAATAATGTGTGCATGTAGTAGATGCTGATACTTGTTACCGAGTGTCACATCCCTAGTTCTGACAATGCCTAGTGCATGCATTAGAGTGTTGCATCATGTTTAAATTTCATTTAAACCTGAAATGGGGATTGACTAAACCCTAGCACCAAATGAATTCAACTAGGGTCAAAATAAAATCTTTTTCATTAAACCCAAAATGCCCTCTAAAAATGTTCAACATTTCTGGTTAGAGGTGAAAGCATCTACCAAAAATGATTTATATTTTTGCAGGACATATTGGGCTCTGAATTAAATCATACTCTATTTGCATTTGGGCATTTAAATGCTATAAAATATTCTAAATGCCCAAATAATTCTGAAAATAAGTGTGGGCTGTTGGAAATAATCTAAATAGAGCCCTTGATTATTCCAGGATTTTTTTAAGATGCCTAAGTATTTTTAATAAAGCCCTACAGTTGCAGAAATAATAGAAAACAGAAAATAGAGGAGAGAGAGAGAACTCACCTGGACCTACCTGGCAGCCCACCTGGCCGGCCCAGCAGGCGGCCTGGCCAACTGGCCCAGCCCACCACCGCAGCCCCTCCGTCGTCTTCCTCCCCTCGCCCCGAAGCAGCTGCGTGCCCGCACGCGAGCGACCGCGGCCACGTCCTCCCGCCACCTCCTGCTTGCCCTCCCTCGTCCTGACCTGCGCCACGGAGACGCCACGCACCCCCTGGCCCCTCTCATTCTCCCTGTGCTCCTCCCCCTCCTCTGTTTCCCTCTCGCGCACAGCACCGAGCGGAGCTCGCCGCCATCGTCACCGTACCCATGGCCACCGGCCACCCCTAGCCTCACCGACGCCCCAGGAAGCTCCGCCGGTCCTCCCTCGACCTCCTCGCCGTGTCACGCGACCAGAAGAGCCCCGGAACGCCACCCCCGACGTTTTCCCCTCGCCGGCCGCCGAGGATCTTCTCCGTCGATTCGGCCACTCCGGTGCGCCCCCGAGCCGGCTAACCATCCCTACGGCACCGCTGTGAGCTCCTACGCCTCCCCTCCCTCTTTCCCCCTTCGATTGCGCCCTATAGCCGCCGCCCCACGAGCACCGAAGCCGCCGTCCGCCATGGCCGGTGAGCTCCGTGCTCCCGAGCTTCTCCGCCTGCGTTCGTTGCCTCCGGGTGTTCCTGGTGACCCCAGCATTCCGTAGAGCCCATCGGCCGCGCCCGCCGTGCCGTGTAACGCCGAAACCGAGCACGCCCGAGCTCCGGCCATCGCTGCCGAGCTCGAGGCCATCGTCTCCGGCCGCCCTAGCTGCTGCTGCTTGCTGAAATGGGCGCGGGTGAGCTCCAGCTCCCCGTAGCCGCTCTCCTCCGTCCATTTGGACGCTGGAGGAGCGAGCCCGCGCCCTCCGCCGCGCCTGTTGCCACCGGCGACGAGCCGCCGGCGGGTTAGGCCCTGCTGACCAGGGGTTTGACCCCCCCTGGGTCGATGACAGGTGGGGCCAGCCCCCCTGTTAATTAGTTAGTTTATTTTAATTTAATTACCCCCTGCTGACACTGACATGTGGGCCCTAGTGTCTTAATCCTTAATTAAACTAAAATAAACCCCCCCTGACGCTGACCAGTGGGCCCGACCCCCCCTAACCTTTTAATTAAACTAAAT
>NC_041385.1:838692032-838712714 GCF_002162155.2 Triticum dicoccoides
TGCGCCACCTCAAAAGAGTCGCTTGCAGTCGTAGTTTAGGATAGCCACCGAGTCAAAGCTGGCTTGCTGCAGTTAAACCCCACCACCCCTTTGTTGATAATGATGCATATGTAGTTAGTTCTGATGTAAGTCTTGCTGGGTACATTTGTACTCACGTTTGCCTATTTTATGTTTTTGCAGAGAGACTTCAGTCTCACTAGTAGTTCCGCTTGGACTTCGACGTTTAGCTTGTTACCTCAGCTACGATCTTGTGCCCTCGGCAGTATCTGGTAGATAGTCAGGCTTCTCAGCCTTTTTCATTTATAGTTGTCTGTACTCAGACATGATAGCTTCCGCTTGTGCTTTGACTTGTATACTCTGAATGTTGGGTCATGAGACCTATGTTTGTAATATCTCGCTCCTCGGAGCCTATTGAATAAATTACTTGTGTCGTAGAGTCATGTTGTGATGCCATGTTGCATTTGCACATATCGAGCATATTGTGTGTATGTTATTGAAATGCTTGGTATGTGTGGGATCTGGCTATCTAGTTGTTTATCCTTAGTAGCCTCTCTTACCGGGAAATGTCTCCTAGTGTTTCCACTGAGCCATGGTAGCTTGATGCTGCTCCGGAACACTTAGGCTGGCCGGCATGTGTCCTTCTTCGTTCCTGTGTCTGTCCCTTCGGGGAAATGTCACGCGATGAATACCGGAGTCCTGTTAGCCCGCTACAGCCCGGTTCACCGGAGTCCTGCTAGCCCAGTGCTACAGCCTGGATTCGCTCGCTGATGACCGACACGTTCGATGCTGGGTCATGGATGCCTGTCCCTGTAAGTCTGTGCCACTTTGGGTTTACGACTAGCCATGTCAGCCCGGGCTCCTTATCATATGGATGCTAGCGACACTATCATATACGTGTGCCAAAAGACGCAAACGGTCCCGGGCAAAGGTAAGGCGACACCCGTGGGAATACCGTGCGTGAGGCCGCAAAGTGATATGAGGTGTTACATGCTAGATCGATGTGACATTGAGTCGGGGTCCTGACACCGAGATAGCATTGGAAGGATGTAGTATATACCAATTGAAGGTAGAAAGTAGTTCATTGATCATCCTAGCTTGACTCCATTAAGCACATGGTGACAACACCTTCCTTTTGAATGAGCCGAGTATCCAATGCATCTCCAATTGTTCCTAGAATAACAACACAAACAAAATGGTACCCAAACTCATTGGGACCAAAGAGTTAGAGAACCAACAATACATAGGACAAACTCCACATAGATGTGTGCATATAGATATGAAAATGAATCACATGCACATCTCATCCAATTTGAGACTTGGTGGAGTTTCCACTATATATTGGGTCAAAGAAAGAAAGCATGCCAAAGGAACTACATGAAGTTAAAATGCATGCTCAAGACTTTCAAGAACCGAAACCAAAAAAAAGGAAAAAAAACCAAGTGAAAAGGATACCAAATGGAGAAATCATCACTTGGAAGATATCATTAAAAGATACATCAAGGAATAAGATATCCATTGGAATACACACAAAAGGATGTCAAACTCCCAAAGGAGAGGATGGTTCCAAACAAACCAAGCTCTCTACAAAGTTTCATGTTGGCACAAAGTACCAAAAGAAACGACTTGCCATCCACCAACACACACTAAATATGGATCACAAGATGAGTGTTTTATAGAAAATAGGATAGCTACCCCAAGACTAGTGCATTATAGAGAATTTGCATTTGAATACAAAATGCACAAGGTGGGATCACCACTTTCACTATATCTAGAAAACACTAAACAAGGTCAAGAAAATAACAAGATACACAAGTGGTATGGAAAACAATGGGAGTTGACACAATCCTAGGCACGAGATAAGGCAAATAAAAGCAAAGGCCAATGTAAATATGATCAATAATTTCTACCACGCATAAGTGAGTACCAATTGTCATGAGACAAGAAGTATTTGGAAATAATTCCCGTTGGTAGATAGCAAGGATATCCAACATCATCTTCACACCAAACACAAGCAAATTACAACTTGTAGAGCTAACATGCCACCTAGGAACAAGATAATATACAATATCAACACTAGGTGACAAAATCTCAAATGTACACATTTCTAGGCTAGTAATATACATAACATATTACTCCCCCATAATGCGATACCAATGAAGAAAACTTAACAAGAGGCAATAAGAGGATCCAACAAGAGATAATTAATGGACAATTTAGAATTTGAATTTCTCATGAGAAGACATACCACATAGCAACTAGATAATCTTGAAATATCAATACTAGATGGTATTACTCATGTACACACATTTATAGGATTGTGAGGTGCACAAAGCACATCACTCCCCCGTAATGGGATATTCCATTAATCTCTCACAAGAGCCAACTAAGAATAAACAAGATGCAAAAGGCTCAATGCATGACACACACATACATGATGTGCAAACCAACACACACATACTTGATTGCTCAAGATAATCAAGTTGGAAGCACAACATATACAAACACATGCAAGGAACAAAACCAAAACATGCAAGTGGGCAAGTAACTTTCAATGTAAACAATTTAAGTACAAGTTACCGCAAGGAGGTACATAGGATATAAGATATAAGCTTGATGATTCAATTGACTTGGCTTGAGGCAATAAGAGAGATGAAGTCCCCTTAATTCTTCATAATGTAGCCAAGTGTCCAATGCCCTCCAACAACACCTATTGATCAAGTTTGAGCTAGTTGGTCCCCAACCAAGTTGGGTCCTAAGAGGTTAGTCACAATAGGCTTGGCTACCCAAATGGTTCTTTGCTTCAAACCACTTTGAGTACCAACAAACTTGGCAAACACATTGCTAACCTTATCCTTCCCAAGATAATAGACATCATCAATGATAATTGGGTTGGATGAGGTACCATTTGTGCATGAAGAAGCGACGTGACCTTTTTCACGACATAGGTAGCAACGTCTACTCTTTACTTTCTTCTCACTTGATTTCTCAACTTGAGATTGAGAATGAGAGTGAACTTGTGGCCGCTTTTCTTGTTGCTTGTCACTAATGGCCTTCTTCTTCAAAGGGCAAGATCTAACATGATGCCCTTCAATTTTGCACTTGAAGCAAATGATCTTGGCCGAATTCTTGACTTGTTTTTGGCCCTTTTTCTTATTGCTCTTGGACTTCTTCTTCCTATTGGAGTTGAATCCAAGTCCACCTTTGTCATTGGGGGATTTTGCACACTCAAGATATTGTTGAGTGTGGCCTTCCCTTCATGACACTTTTCCAAGTCTTTCTTCAAAGAAGTGACTTGGGCCTTGAGCTCTTTGATTTCCTCTACATGGTTAGTCTCAACACAAGTACTAGAGAAAGTATAAGCTTCATCGTTAGAGAAACAAGGCAAGGAAAGCAATTCATCACGAGATGTACCAACATTGTGAGTAGATGAATTACAAGGACTAGCACATGGCGATATAGCACTTTGACTAGATGTAGTTCTAGTATCCACATGAGGCTCACTAGATGTTACCTCAAAAAGCATGGCCTTATGAGCTATCTTTAGCACATTATGGGATACTAGAAGATCATCATGAGAGTTGGAGAGCTTTTCATGACTTTCTTCCAATTTCCCATATTTGTTAGATAGCAACTCAAGTTGAGCCCGTAGCTCAACATTCTCCTTCAATATGGATGCTTCACAAGAGATAGAGTTAGTAGCACAAGCATAATCATTAGCAAAAAGAGGAGAAGACAACTTGGCAAGCTCTTTTGAATATGAAGCTTTAAGTTGAGCATGAGACTCGGTGAGTTTGATGAGCTCACTCTTAATGACCCTTGAGCCATTTTCGAGGTGCTCAAAGTCCTCAAGGAGTTTAGCATGCACAACTTCAAGCTCCTCTTTTTTAGTTTCAAAATCATTGGCCACCTCAAGAGCTCTATCACGAGATTCCCTTACTCTAGATAATTCTAGAGCAAAAGTATCCTCAAGAGATTCCTTGGTGGTTTGTTCAAGTTCAAGAGCTTGAGAGAGGTCCGCAATCTCATTAGCGTAATCATGCTCATGACCTTCCATTTTCTCAATGGTGACCTCATGCTCCTCGAGATGAGATTCCAACTCCTCAATATATTTCTTGCCCTCAATGGCAATGGACATAATTTCCATGAAGTTGGAACGAGCAATTTTATTTTTATGAAGAGCTTTATAAACCATTTCCCCCTTAATTTTTAAGGAGGTAAAATTATCATTCTCTTCATCATAATCAACATCATCATCATTCTTGCCATCATCAGTATCATCACAAGATATATTGGGATTCAAAGTGGGAGATACCTTTGAGGCCTTGGCCATAAGGCAAAATGCAATAGATGATGATGTAGGATCCCTTGAAGCAGCATTCAAGACCACATCTTGTTCCATGGAGTGTTGAGCTTCCTCTACATTGTTAGCACAACAACTCGAGGAAATGGATACATTTTTATCATGGCAACAAGACATAGCAAGCATATCATCATGAGATTTGAGCAAGCAATTTCTACATGATATGCAAGGAATACCAACACGAGCAAGTGAAACATGTAAGGTGCTCAAAGTGTTGAAGTCCAAAGAAGGACCATTGCAATAAGGTAGTGATGAAGAATCACCAAGAACAAGCACACTATCATCATTGCAATGACCACCACTACTCAACCTAGCATTACCTTGTGGCAATCAACATGTAGGTGAAGTAGAAGAAGTTGAGAAGGCAACACGGTCGTAGGAGGAGGGAGAACAATCATCCCACAAATCTTGGACACACCATATTTATCTTGAAGCTTTGTCCATAACTCATGAGCATCCCGGAATGACATGAGTTGAAATATAACTACATTGCTCAAAGCATCAAAAAGCACATTAGAAGCTTGAGCATTGAGAGAAGAGTTTTTCTCATCCTCTAAAGATAATCTTTGGGGATCCTTTGGAGGAGAAAAACCCATATCTACAATTCTCTCTAAATTTGGGTCCATGACCCTAAAGAGGTTAAGCATGCGAATTACCCAAACATCAAAATTTGTGCCATCGAAACTAAGAGTATCAGAGAATCCTAATCCCCTAGTCGACATCTTTACTCTCCAGGTGGTTAAGCCTAACAAAGAGAGATGAGGCTCTGATACCAATTGAAAGATCGAGGATGTCGCCTAGAGGGGGGGGGGTGAATAGGTGCTTTAAAATAATTACGGTTAAGGCTTGAACAAATGCGGAATAAACCTAGCGGTTAATTTGTCAAGCACAAAACCTACAACAACTAGGCTCACCTATGTGCACCAACAACTTATGCTAAGCAAGATAAGCAACTATGTGATAGCAAAATATATGACAAAGAACAATATGTCTATCACAAAGTAAAGTGCATAAGTAAAGGGGCTCGGGTAAGAGATAAGCGAGGCACGCGGACAGGACTTTGAATCCCGAAGTGCACACCCTTGAGGATGCTAATCTCCGTTTGGAGCGGTGTGGAGGCACAATGCTCCCCAAGAAGCCACTAGGGACACCATAATCTCCTCACGCCCTCGCACAATGCAAGATGTTGTGATTCCACTAAGGGACCCTTGAGGGCGGTCACTGAACCCATACAAATGGCGACCCTTCGGGGAGGTCACCGAACCCGTACACTTTGGCAACCCTTGGGGGCGGTCACTGGTACCCGTCAATTGCTCGGGGCGATCTCCACAACCTAATTGGAGACCCCAACGCTTGCCCGGAGCTTTACACCACAATGATTGAGCTCCGAACAACACCAACCATCTAGGGCGCCAAGGCACCCAAGAGGAACAAGCTCTAGGGTGTCCAAACACCCAAGAGTAACAAGCTCAAGGGTACCAAGCACCCACGAGTAATAAGCCTCTCAACTTGTAACTTCCATGTATCACGTGGAGAACTCAAACCGATGCACCAAATGCAATGGCAAGGGCACACGGTGCCCAAGTCCTTCTCTCTCAAATCCCACCGAAGCAACTAATGCTATGGAGGAAGATGAGAGGAAGAACAACAAGGAGAACACCAAGAACTCCAAGATCTAGATCCAAGGGGTTCCCCTCACATAGAGGAGAAAGTGATTGGTGGAAATGTGGATCTAGATCTCCTCTCTCTTTTCCCTCAGAAACTAGCAAGAATCCATGGAGGGATTGAGAGTTAGCAGGCTTGAAGAAGGTCAACAATGGGGGAAGAACACGAGCTTAAGAGATCGGGTTCATTCAGGAAGAAGACCCTCTTTTATAGGTGGGAAAAAAATCCAACCATTATGCTCATAGCCCGCACAGAGCGGTACTACCGCTCCAAGGAGCGGTACTACCGCTAGGGCGGTAGTACCCCTTTGAAACACAACAGCGAGGAGGCAAAAAGGCCAGAAGAACTGTCGGAGCGGTAGTACCGCTTGACCTCACGGTACTACCGCTAGGGGTAGCGGTACTACTGCTAAGGGTAGCGGTACTACTGCTTGCGAGCGGTACTAAAAAATTACATCCGGGCCTACCACCGCAGGACTTGGGACAAGTTTTTGGTCCGGAGCGGTACAACCGCTGTAGGAGCTGCGGTAGTACCGCTCTGGAGCGGTAGTAAAAAATTACATCCGCTCCAATTCGCGGTAGTACCGCTGCAGCCTTTTCAGAACACCAAAACTGATACAACTTTTGCAAACGGACTCCGAATTTGATGAAACCAAGTTTGTTGGAAAGCTAGCAACAAGGGCTAACACAATATTGAAATAAATGTCAAGAATAAGCAAAGTAGAAAAGTCCCATAAGAAAATGGTGAGAACCCTTCATCGGATAAGACCGGTAAAACCTCCAACACCGAAAACATCATAGAAGACGCATGCAAACTCCATTTTCGATGAACTCAAGCTTGTCATCAAGATGACCATAAGCTCTAAGACTCACAAAGATAACCAAACAAGAACCAAGAAACATGATGCAAGGATGCAATGGTTTGAGCTCTCTACTAACGATACGATCAAGCTACCAACTTGAGAGCCCCCCTTGATAGTACGGCAAACGATCCTATAACTCGGTCTCCCAACTACCACCACGCGACCGGTAAAATAGAAAACCTATCAAGGGCAAACCTTTGCCTTGCACATGGTCCACTTGAGCTAGATGAAGACGATCTTGACTCCCTCAAGTTGGACCACCTTTCTTGATTGCGTTGGCTCGATGAAGACTAGATGATTGCTCCCCCATAGTTCACTATGGGTGAGCCACTCTTCGGCACATCTTCACAAGTCCATTGACACCACAATGGATGGCAAGATTCAAGCACATGATCTCTTCGTGATGCTCCACTTGAACTTGCACATGACAATCTTGATGACGATCACCACTTGATGTCATCCTTTCCATGGGTTGTATGATATCTTCCTCTTGACGCAAGCCCATGGATACGTACCTAACCCCACATACAACTCTCACATAGACCATGGGTTAGTACATAAACTACAATTGACAATGCTTACCATACCATGGGATCACTTGATCCCTCTCGGTACATCTTCTACGTTTTGTGAGTTGATCAACTTGATTCACTCTTGACTTAGTCTTGATCAACCTTGAATCTTTGCAACTCTCTTTATTTGGATGATGTCTTGAAGGTAAACATGAATGATCACACAACCTTCTTCTTCAAGACATGCTTGCAATAAGCTCAACACTCATATGACCAATCTTTGGATAATTCCTTAATAGCACCTTGGTCAACTCATAAACTCCTTGAAACCAACACATGGACTTCAAGAAAAGCCTATGGACAAAACCTTCAAGTATAACTCAAGGCAACCATTAGTCCTTAGAGATTGTCATCAATTACCGAAACCAAACATGGGGGCACCGCATGTTCTTTCAGGTTTCTTACCATTTTTTTTGTGGCATATTATTTGCTTGTAAAATTGAAGACCTAGAAATCGTGCCCGACTTATATTCCCATCTGAAGTGAGTATCTAATTTTGTTAGTTCGAGCCCGCATATAAATGAGTGGTGGAGAGTGACCATTGGATGTGTAGTTGGACGAGCTTGTCCTCGTCATCTGGTGGTGCCTTGTTTCGGTTTAGACGTTCAGATAGTTAATGATATGCATGCATTGATTTCCACCATGCATGGTGGGATAGTTAATGTCACGGGAGCATTTTATGGAAAGAACACTGATAAATATGCATTGGTAGTACTACCCAAGATAAGGGTATTGGAAAGATAGAGAATCATCTGTGTGGGAACCATAATACCCTAGATAATTCGGAAAAACTAGAAAAAAATATGTGCATGGTAAGTAGGAATGAAGGGAGTCCAATTAATGTACATTTTTTAAATACTGGTCGTGTGGCCTTCTGTTTTCTACAATTGTGCATGTGAATCTTATTTTAACCTCTATTATTGAGTAGTTAGCACAATTATCCGCGCATTTGCGCTGCTAGATTTTATATTATTATTAAAGTTGTTTACAATTTGGGATAATCTATAGTATGTTTAACTCTATATAATATTATGAATAATGGTACTATGGAATATTATCCATGCCGAATAAAGCTATAATTGTATTAATCCTTATACATTAATACCTAATATTGTCAAAGTATGATGGAATGTATTGTTCTTAATTTATACTTTTGTGATTCACCTGAATAGGGAGTTATAACTCATTATGTTATCTTTAAAGTATATTTTAGAGAGAATGTTCAACCATCTAGACCATATAAACATTTGTGTTATATTTCATCATCCACCTTATCATTAGCATTATTGCAAGTATGTTGGTGCAATATCTTGCATCTAGTTAATTGCTCCCGCTCATCATACTTCCGTTTCCATTATGGCAAGCTAGCTAACATGGTGTATTCAGCGCGTCGTACATATTCTCACCAAAATTTCCTAATCGGTTATCTCTAGTGCACTTTCGGCATCCATGTATATTTTCAAATTGTGTCCATGCTGTTTGTTCAGGTTCTAATCCTCAGCACAACTAATATAACTTCCTAGATATTCTACATGATGTGTGCACCAACATTTATTTTGTTTGACTGGATTGCCAAACTATATTGTTGCTTGCACAACACCCTATTACTTCACTTGCATGATAAGCTTGCTCAAACACATGACAGGTTGACATTGCTTTACCAATTCTTTTGTTGGGATCAATATCATGGAGCTCTCTATGCTATATATATGCTTGTGTGTATTTTTTTGGTCATTCTCAAGTTACCACATCCTATTCAGTTCGGGTAACCATGAACTGAATCTCCCAGTAATAAAAGAAGCATGAATGGGCTCATCCTATTCTACTCCCGAGCTCAAATGAGCTCAGGATGAATAGTAAATTCAAAAAAATGAAAACATATTCAAAAGCTTCTGAATTTTTTTGGTGGCATACATTGACAAATTTTCTGGATGCTAGCAAAATGTCGTCATGAATGAACATTCGGGGAAGTAGTGGCAAAAATAGCAAAATCAACACTCCAAAATGCTTTTGAAAATAGCACTTTTTGGAGCATCGTTTTTTTTTGCCATGACTTCCATGAATGTTGTTTCACGATGAAATTTTTGCAAGCCAGAAATTTGTCAATATTTGCCAGAAAAAAATTCAATTGTTTTTTTGGAATTTACTGTTCACCCGAGCTCATTTGAGCTCGGGCTGAGAAACATCACGTCCGAATGTTTCCACCCATCTCCATTCTAGTATGTTCGTTCTATTTTCTTATATTTTTAAAACCATTCATGTTGATACATCTTATGCATATTTCTTACTTTTCTCATTGTCGCAATCAAAACATGCATGTCTATAAATCTTGGGCAAGTTATGCTGACCTTCTCCCGGTATTACATGTTGCATGCTATAAGAAAGGAATCACGTTACTATTGGTTATTCAATTAATGTATCTTTTGTCATTTGAACATCTTTTGTTTTGAAGCCTGTTTGTCGCCGTCTCTTATTTCTTACTTTAAATATTATATATAGTATATTCTAAATGTAACAATGTAATTAAGAATTCCAAATAGAATTACACTGTAACTAATTTATTATGTTATTTTACCTGCTTGCTTCTCTATGGAAATGTAGTTACCAAGTATGTAAAACTCACTTCAGTGGGGAGTAGAGGTTCAACTTCATCATCACGTTTGACATACTCTTCGAAATGATTTTAGTTTCATATTTAGTATAGTTTCATGGCTATCATGTAAATTATAAGATTATTGAAATTATTCTATTATATCCCATTTGACTTGCTCCTACCATGCTTTACATTCTTAATGTGCACATGTGATTGTTTATAAATGATACTTTTAAGCATAATCGAGATAACTAATTACACACTTGACATAAATTTTCTCACCAGATCTTTACTTCTGCTACCAAAAAAAATACTTAGTATGTTATGTCACTTGCACACGTGCCATGTCCTATTAGTCAGATTATTTTCATATCTTGCACCCGGTCCTAGTACATGCGTAATATACTGGGTCTTCATAATTCATTATTCCATTGCCATTTATGGATGTCCTAAACTATGCCCATGATCGCCAATTCAAGAGTACCTCAGCTCAAAATGTCTATTCATGCCAACGTCCGCCAATGAATCTACATGTGTTGACAAATCTTAACATATCCAAGCATGTTTATATATGGAATGTTGCATTGATATTAAACCAATGCCATTGCATGCATTGTGATATCAAATGGTCCTAATCAGACTATTCATTTTAATCCTAATTATACATCCAAGTATAAGGTTGAATTTATATGTAAACCAGATTTCCTCCACGTACAATATTCTTCTTGAGTTTATGTATTTTTGACTACATATGAATATCTATATTTATTTATATTACATTTTTTAATATGTATGTTTTAATTTCCCGTGTTTTTTGACTATGGTTGATATGGATATATGATTTTTTTAATTTGGCGAAGTGAATGAAAAACAAATAAGATATAGCATCTGGTAATTCATAAATGATATCAGCAACGAGGTCATCACGTGCATTCCAAATTGCTTTTTCTAGATGAATCCGACTGTTTTGAGTTAGTTGAAATCGCTAGCACGGTCGGCTATGTTCACCTTATTCTCTTTATTACATTTTGGTTTTCCAATCGGCACACACTTGTATAGGTACTTGACTTGGACACGGTCGGCTATGACCAGTCTATAGATGTGGGTTTTTTTCTTACTCCCTCCGTTTTAATTTAATTAGTTTGTGTATTAGTTTTGGTCAAAGTCAAGCTTTGTAAACATTCACAAAGTTTATAAACAAAAATATTAACGTATATAATAACATATCAATACAATTAGATTCATTGTTGAATTTACTTTCACATCATGTATATTTGTTATGGTAAATGTTTATATTATTTTCTATAAACTAGGTCAAACTTTACGAAGTTTGACTTTCGTCAAATATAATATGCAGAGTAAATAAAAACGGAGGGAGTACTTTGTTTGCCCGTTAGTTTATTGTGTGGACGTGTCTGGTCAAGTTGTATGCAATGTGTTTTTAGCTATTACACTACAAGAAATATGTCAACTTGTGACCACCACTATTGGTCACTGAAAGGTCATGGTTTTCATTTGTGACTTTTTTCTGACCAAAAATAGAAGGTCAAAAGCTGGCGGTCGTAAACTGACTATAGCGACCTTTCTTCTGGAATGGTCGTAGACGTTTATGACCAAAATATGTACATTGTGGCGTTTTGGTCACTAGCAACCTCCCCGGGCCACGTAGGCATCCAGCATCACAAGCTGATGTGGCACAAGATTCAGCCTGGTCCAATTCGATTTTCTACATGGGCCTAGCCCAACAATTCGGCCTTTTTATATATTTTTTCTATCATTTTTTTATCAGCTTCATGGGCCAAGCCCAACGTTGCAACCTTTTTATTGTTGGGTTGTGGCCTTTTTGTTTTTTCCCAAAAGAAGGGTCCACTAGTTAGACGGGTCCTGGTTGCCAGGTTCTATTAAAGTGGGACCCTTTTGGTAGCATCATATTATTCAGATTACAATTTGACAGAAATAAATAACCATGTTTAAATAAGAACAGACAAAAAACACAAGTAATATTTCAAATAACAACAACAAGAACCAATCACAATCATACAGATATATTGGGCTCCTTTTGTCATGACACAGTTACAAGCTCTACTAGTGTAATAACACAGATACAAATACAATCAGTCACACAGATATAGGGACAATCACAATGAGAATTGACAATGAGCACAAACTGGCTCCTGCTCCAGTCAGATGAAACTTTATGCATGACTAACTACACGACCATAGTCGACTAGGCCACCTTCTCTACACTAGGACAGCAATAGAACTATCATCATGCCTTCGGCCGTCGCCCTGTTACATGAATCGGAAGAGAAGAATCAAAACACTGGAGCCAACATATTATGAACAGAACGTTCAAAAAAAGGACAAGTTGTTTAGAATGATAACACAAATTCAGCTAATACAATGATTTTTGTTCCCCAGATAGTTAAGACGATATACTCATTCATACAAGGTGACGCAAGAAAATAGAGCACTTTACTCATAGCATGCAGAGTATCATTATTATGTTCATATCAGCTTATTCTTATGCCTACAGCAAGGAAATAAATCTTACCAAAGAAGTAACAACTCCATAAATTAACACATCAGGGCTAAATAAGAAGACTAATCGGGGCTAAACATCAGGGCTTAATAAAAACAGAACATTCTGCATTTGGTGCGAAAATGGTTAGAGCAAAGAGGAGCTTCAGCAACAGAGCAAACCAAATCAAATCGAACACAAACTGACATTTGCAGACGATATTTTTGTTTAACTCATTTACTGTTGCGTCCTTTAATTTTTAGGACTGCATATTCTGAATCTACTAGTACTAGATACCTAATGATTAGTAAATAAAGCTGAGTTATACTAGTAGTGGTGTTTCTCAATTGCCACTGTCTTATCATATTTACTCCATAACAACTAACATGAACATGCCAATTGATTAAAACCTAAGTCGTGTACATTTCAGAACAACAACCAAACTTAAGGCATGATGATAGACTGTGAGAAAATAAACTAAACTTCAAAGGAGTGCTAACCAAGAACCCTTTAATTAACCCTAGCATTTCATCAACACCCCCAACCAAACAGGAGCATGAGCAGGACAATAGCTACTACCCAGTATAATAGCAAAATGGCGTAATCATGCAACTTGTAAGAGATGGACTCAGGGATGGTAAGGAAACATCAGATGAGGGGAGGGAGGGTGGAGACGCTAGTACGCATTGCCAAGCTGAACGATCAGCTTCGCTATGACAGGTTTGAGGACCCTCGTCGCCACGCTGACGAGAGCCGCCTCCATGGTCATGCTAGCTCAGAGCTCAACCAGTCAACCGTGCATGGAGCCGTGGAGGTCAGGTTGTTGAATGCACTGACAGTAAATAGCTAGCTCGAAATTGACAACCTGAAAAGAGGATTGGTTAGTACACTGAAAATAGTAAATAGCCAGCTCCAAAGTTAAGGTACTGGCGAAAACATTATTAGAAGCACAACTAATGATTCATCAAGAAAAAGGAAACATTTCAAAGATACTAGCTGGGCGTCAAATCTAGCAGAAGGAAACATTTCAAAAATACAAGCTGGGCGTCAAATTTGAGTGAAGCGATGTTAGTATATCTAGAACCAGAATGGCAGATGCCAGTGAATGGTGGATGCCAAACATAAAGACACATTGGACCTATGGAATATATTTCTAATTTGACCATAAATAGGCATGAATAATAAGCTCTACAGGCACTCCCCAAGAGAAGTACACGCAGTAGGTTTTGTTTTATAGTTATCTACAATACAATTATCGGTTTGCAACATAATTTTTATATCTACAACCAGAATAGTCACTTGAGTAGGGATGCAACTTTATGCCGCTCAGAGTACCTCTCAACCTCCTTAGTTTATCCAAATAAACTAAAATTTTAAAAGTTATGTGACTTCTGAAAATTCAGTTCATTTAGTTGAACTAAAGAGGGTCACAGAATACCCTAATGGGTGCCCATTTGCACTCCTACACTCGAACACACACACACACACACACACACACACACACACACACACACACACACACACACACACACTATGGATACTTTTGAGATTCACATGCACATTCTGTAAATTCAGTGAAATTCAGTAAACATGGAGTACAGAAGAGAGGTTCAGACTTCAGATACAGGCTGTAGGCGCTGGTGACAGAGATGATCCAGGCTATAGGACTTGGAGATGAGCTGTAGCAGTGGAGAAAACTTGTAGCAGCCGCCACTGCTACCAGGTAAGCAGGCACAGCCCACTGGACAACCCAGCCGTGTTGTCACAATAGCAGCAGCAGGTGTTCAATTAGTCAAGCTGCAAGCCACATGATTTGTGCTCTTTTAAAACTTTCTGCTCTGCCTACCTAAACACACATCACCATTTATGATAACATAAGCAAAGCATGATAGAAAGTAACCAACCAATTGAAAAGAACATATACATTGATTTTCTTCAAATTCAAAACTATTCCTTCTAAGATTGGTAGCTCTTCCTAATCAAAATTCTTGATGACATCTCAATGCACAACAAGGTTGCAGTTAATAACTTCTTATTTATCCTGTATTGTCCAAAGTTACATGATGAAAGACATAAATGACCAGGACTGTAATTTGTAATCATCAGTTCATTTAGCCAAACTTCAATCCAGTAGTACTTTGTTCCATTGATAGCTAAGGCATTTTTTAAGAATCCTAACTGACCCTCAATCATCCATTATACGATGGCATGAAACAGAGCATGGATAGCAAAGGAAGGAGAGGAGCAGCAGTAGCTCACTGTGGTGGTTTGTGTGACCGATGTTGAACAGGACCGCCTCCCCTCCATGGCTTGCAACCACCACGCACCTTTCCTGGCTGGTATGATGAAGTGAAGCCCTTCTACTCTGTTGTAGGGATGAAAACTTCCCCTGCACAAGGACATGGGAAATATGAATCAACTAAACATACCTAGATGAACAGAATCAACATCACTTGCATCTCAAAACTATGTTACTACCTCAGAAACATCAAATAACCCATTTGGCCGAGTGGGAGAAGGGGTTACCTTGTGGAAGTTGGCCATGGTGTGACTGGGAGGGTCGGGCCTCCCGGCGAGGCCGTGGGGAGGTCAGATGGACGGCGACCGTGGTAAAAGGTGAGCGGGTTGGCGACAAAGTAGAAGTCGGCGACGCAGCCGCGGAGGCAGACGAGGCCGCGCGACGAGGCACGGATCCAGCTCGATGACGACGCGAATCCGGAAGGCCCGATGTGGCCGTGGAGGCTCGACGAGGCGCGGATCCAGCTCGACGAGGCGCGGATCTAGCTCAACGATGGCTCGGATCTGGCGCCATGGGAGAGAGGGAGAGGTATGGCTCGATCTTGTCGGTGGTCAGAGAGCGACGCGGAGATCACGGAGGCGAGGGAGGAGGCGGTGGTGGCGACGAGGTGGTCGCGGAGCGGGTGGTTGGCGGGGAAGGTGAGGAGCGAGGCGATGAGGAGCAGCTTGAGGTGGGATCTGGCGCCGTAGGTGGCGGCGGCGGTCCGACGGGAGGGGTTAGGGTTTGGGCTGCAGGTCACGCGCATGGATCCAGGGACGAGGGGAGGAGTGGTGTGTGGGGGAGAGGGGGAGAGGGGGGAGGAGTGGTGTGCGGTGGGTGAGTGGTGTGCGGGGGAGAGGGAGGCATTCGGCCACTGACAAGTGGGCCCATGAGGAATTAGGCCCACATGTCAGTGCCCTCAACGACGTGTGGTGTACGTGAGGGGGAGCTGCTGTGAGGTGGGTGTGGGTGGGGGAGAGGGTGAGGGGTGTGGGCCGTTGGATCTGGCAGTATCCGACGGTCTCTAATGCTTGATCCGTGTGACATGCCTATAGACCAATCAGAACAAAGTGTAGGCTTTGATGACGTTATGACCATCTAAAATGGTCATAATTGATTAACAATAGGCGCTACCAACGCAGCACCACGGCGGCCAGCGAAGCTCCATTGCAGCGTGAGCTCCAATGCAGCACCACGACGCCCGGTGGTAAGTTTTCTTCTCTTTTTATGACAATGTTTGTTAAGTTTCCAAATAATTAGTAGTGTTATTCCTCGAATAACGAAAAATCAATTTTCCATTTTTGAAGTGCCGAAAATGAGTTTTTTTGTGAAGGACCTACCATATATTTGTTGCAAAATTGGACCAAATCAATTTTCTAAAATATTAGGCCATATTTAATGCATAATTGACCAAATGGCTGGGTGTAAAAAGTTTTGATCCGCCTCTGGTGAAAAAGACAAATTTCAGTCGATTCAGTAGGAAGCGGGTCAAATTTGAACTGCAGCTGCCTCATAGTTTGCTCTTTATTTTTTTCCAAAAATCATTTCTAGGTACCTAAGTACTTATTTAATCAGAGAAATACCAAAAGTTTTCCAAGATTCAACCACTAGCTAGGAACGGTCAAGCCCGCCGTTTTGACCGCATTTTGAAACGGGCATAAAAAATTCAAAAAAAACAAAAAATTGGAAAACCTTCGCATTGTGTCATTATATGTGACCAAGTTTCTAGGGAAAATAATAAACTTGTAATACAACAATTATTTTAAAAAAGTGTTCTCAGAAACGAGCTATCATGCATGAAGATTCATGGCTTTCAAGCCAAATGATCAATCTTATGGCCACATTCATGGCATAGTTTGTTCAAATGATCTCATATCGTGCACAAGGGGGCATCTTGGAATTCCAAACAATGTTGATTTGGGGAGTTTTCACTTTCATTGCACAAAAGAGCCATTTTCCATTTTCCGAGTGCCCCAAATGAGGTTTTTTTGTGAAGAACCTACCAAATAATTATTGCAAAAATGGACCAAATCATTTTTCTAAAATACTAGGCCATATTTAATGCATAATTGAGCAAATGGTTGGGTGTAAAAAGTTTTGATCCACCTCTGGTGAAAAAGACAAATTCCCGCCGATTCAGTTGGAAGCGGGTCAAATTTGAACTGCAGTTGCCTCATAGTTTGCTATTTATTTTTTCCAAAAATCATTTCTAGTTACATAAGTATCTATTTAATCAGAGAAACAACAAAAGTTTTCCAAGATTCAACCACTAGCTAGGAACGGTCAAGCCCGCTGTTTTGACCGCATTTTGAAACGGGCATAAAAAAATCAAAAAAAAACAAAAAATTGGAAAACCTTCGCATTGTGTCATTATATGTGACCAAGTTTCCAGGAAAAATAATAAACTTGTAATACGGTAATTATTTAAAAAAGTGTTCTCAGAAATGAGCTATCATGCGTGAAGATTCATGGCTTTCAAGTCAAATGATCAATCTTATGGCCACATTCATGGCATAGTTTGTTCAAATGATCTCATATTGTGCACAAGGGTGCATCTTGGAATTCCAAACAATGTTGCCTAAGGAAGTTTTCATTTTCTTTGCATGGAAAATTCATTTTCCATTTTTCGAGTGCCCAAAAGGAGGTTTTTTTGTGAAGGACCTACCAAATAATTGTTGCAAAAATGGACCAAATCAATTTTATAAAATACTAGGACATATATAATGCGCAATTTACCAAATGGTTGGGTGAAAAAAGTTTTGATCCACCTCTGGTGAAAAAGACAAATTGCCGTCGATTCAGTTGGAAACGGGTCAAATTTGAACTGTAGCTGCCTCATAGTTTGCTCTTTATTTTTTCCAAAAATCATTTCTAGGTACATAAGTATCTATTTAATCATAGAAACACCAAAAAAATTCCAAGATTCAACCACTAGCTAGGAACGGTCAACCCGCCGTTTTGACCGCATTTTGAAACGGGCATAAAAAATTCAAAAACAATCAAAAAATTGGAAAACCTTCGCATTGTGTCATTATATGTGACCAAGTTTCCAGGAAAAATAATAAACTTGTAATACAGTAATTATTTTAAAAAAGTGTTCTCAGAAATGAGCTATCAAGTGTGGAGATTCATGGCTTTCAATCCAAATGATCAATCTTATGGCCACATTCATGGCATAGTTTGTTCAAATGATCTTATATTGTGCACAAGGGTGCATATTGGAATGGCAAACAATGTTGCCTAAGGAAGTTTTCATTTTCTTTGGACGAAAAAACCATTTTCCATTTTCTGAGTGCTTGAAATGAGTTTTTTGAAGGACCTACCATATATTTGTTGCAAAATTGGACCTAATAAATTTTATAAAATACTAGGCCATATTTAATGCACAATTTACAAAATGGTTGGGTGTCAAATTTTTTGATCCACCTCTGGTGAAAAAGACAAATTCCCGTCGATTCAGCTGGAAGCGGGTCAAATTTGAACTGCAACTGCCTCATAGTTTGCTCTTTATTTTTTCCAAAAATCATTTCTAGGTAAATAAGTATCTATTTAATTAGAAATACATGGTTTGATGGCGAGACATCGAGATTTGGATGGTGGTCGAGGGCCCCAACTCTAGAGCGTGTAAGCTCGCATGCCCGCCGCGTGGTCACCGCGTGACCGTGGCGTTGCCATGTGTTCTGGGCAGCCTAGGCATGTCTAGTGGGTTGGTCACTCCCTAGGTAGGTGCTAGGAAGAAAATCACAACATAAGATTCTCACGAGGAGACCGATCGATGCTCAAACATGAATAAGCAGCCAAGTGTTTGATTTGCGGTACGGGAAATGCACATGGCTAATGGGCGTGAGTTTTGGCTGAGGATGATCAGTTACTAAGAAGACCGTCTTCACAAATTTTCACCTCAAAAGGAGGATCCTAGGTGGTACTTGCTTTACAAAGTACCACACTGGACATAAATACGAATGTTGAAGCTGGGCTCAAAATAATGAATGGATTGAGCTGGAATTTGGTGGAGGATGGTTATTTGGGCATAGGAAAGCACTCTAGAAAATGGATACCATTTGGACATGCCAAAGTGATACTTCCTTCACAAAGTGCTGCTCTGAACAGAATAGGAAAATGAATATTTTTGAATTATTTTTGAACTAGGCAAGGAATGTGTTTGACATATTTGATGAAGATATGATCCAAAACATTTATGAGAATTTTTTTGGGAATTTTTGGAATAATAGAAATATAGGTTGCTTCACAACCTAGGGCAAAAACTGCCACATGGACATGACACATAGGCAAAACTGATGAGATGGCGCCTAGTCATCACAACCCACCACAATCTACAAGGCTATGACCATATATATTGTTCATTAACAACTAGAAATAAGGTAGCGGACTAGCACTGTTTGCTTTGTGACCATTTCGTGTAAGGAAATTACGACCTTTCTGACCAAAATGGTCGCAATGGTTTAGGGTTTGGAGCCCCCCGAACAGCTTTTGACCAATTGGTGTGAAATGGTCATAGATCTATGACCAATTCTTCCAGGGTCATTGACAGAAGGTCAGTAGTTGACATATTTCTTGTAGTGTTAAATCAAACATCATGCCACATTAGATTTTTGTCTATGTGGAGTGTAATTATTTAAAGTGGAACCTACCGAAATAAATATTGAGCATATGGACTTCATCCATCTCAATTTAGTTTGTGTTCAACTTTTTAGTTTTTTTAGACTACTAGGTGCATTCTTGTTTTTAAGCCTTCCTTTATGATATTTCCCCCGCCCCCTACTTTCCAACTTCATGCTTCAATAATTACACAGACATATTGACTCGTAATTACTCTATACCTCATGCAGATTGGGCATGTACACAACCAATTGACTAAGCCAATCTATTGCATGCAAATATTTATAACGAGTCACTTCCTGAACACTTAATTAACATCGTCAGGGTGAAAAGTATACATATAAAACTTTTAGTACTCCCTCCGTTTTTATTTACTCCGCATATTAGTTTGGTCAAAGTCAAGCTTTACCAACTTTGACAAAGTTTATAGACAAGAATATTAACGTATACAATAACAAATCAATACCATTATATTCGTTCTTGAATATGCTTCCACGTCATATAGATTTGTTATGCTAAATATTTATATTCTTCTCTATAAATTTGGTCAAACTTTACAAAGTTTGACTTCAGTCAACTCTAATATGCAGAGTAAATAAAAACGGAGGGAGTACAAATTATGGAGTAAGTAGAAAATATATTGGAAATATGCAAGCCACCATCTCTCTTCTCTTTAATTACCCAACACTCAATGAGCTAAGTGCATGTAGAAATTAAGGAGACCATGTGTAGAATGTTATTGGTCTTGATAACCGCGTGATGAGATAAAAAAACATGTTTTCTACTTTAAAGTGCATTGGGAAGATAAAAGTACACTTTTTTGTGGTCAAATTTTAAAGCCAAACGTACACTCTTCACCGGACAGAAGGAGTATGTGTGTTAGTAGTTATATGTACATACTAAAGTAAAATGGATGTATTAATGTATAATACACTAGCTTAGTTGTCTCTAAAAAACTATTATCCGCTAAAAGTGTGATCTAAAAGTCAACGCATTAGGGGGTGGCCAGTTGCGACTTTATTCGATTATTTTATCCAGGTTTTAAAATATTGCCATGTACAACATCCCTTGGTAATGAACAATGGGAAAAATTTTTATATGAGACCAGGTCTCACGGTTAGCAGGTGAGACCCGCCCTAATGAATGACACGTGGCATTCACAAATCACAAAGCATCTAATCTCTCCCCCCTGATTTTAGGTGGGGGGTGGG
>NC_041385.1:838712752-838713156 GCF_002162155.2 Triticum dicoccoides
CATCAGGATGGGTCTCACCTGCTATCCCGTGAGACCTGGTCTCATAGAATTCTTTTCCTGAACAATGATAGTAGAGCCAACTAGTTATTAATGTGGAAACATATCCTCTGACGTACTGCCGTCCAATGTGGGATCACTTACATGTGGGCCAGGTTGCTAGAGGGCCCACATGTCTTCCCCCCACGTTAGGGGGAAAGGCCTCGTCCGAACAAATCATGTGCATAATCTAGATATATGTGCATTGTTGAGCATTAGCCTATACAAACTTTCGTTTGAATCCTTATTATAGAAAAATTTGCTAGGACAGCGTAATAACTGTCCTTGCTCGTCGGGCGATGGCTCCGCCACTAGGTATGGTGTTATATTTTATATATTTTCACTAAACTGAGAACCTAGGCATGCTC
>NC_041385.1:838713310-838741598 GCF_002162155.2 Triticum dicoccoides
GGATCACATGCAAAAGCCAATTAATTGCCTCGTTTTTGTGCTAATTAAGTATTAGACAACCAACATAACCGAAGCACCTAGTATTCTGTGTGCTAACTAAGGCTAGGCATAGTGGGGAGTAACTTAGACTAGTCTCATGCATACGACAACAGTCTATGTTACTTCTTTCATAGTGCAAAGTAACATAGGCATAGTATCATAGATGTTTGCATTTATTAGATTGTAGACTCATTTTGCTTCAGGTAACATTATGTTACAGTAACATATTATGTTATTCTAAACACTTCTCTCTTTATTAACTATATGCCATATTAGCAAACTTCTCTTGGAATACTCTATGTTACTAATTAAGTTACTCCCACTATGACCAGCCTAACACATACGAATGGAGGCAATACTTGCTAGTATGATGTGAAAGTTGACTAGGCAGACTAATCAAACTCATTTTCTTAGCAGCATATGAAACGATGTCACAATTTCGAAGAACATTAGTGCCAATTTTCCAAAAGGTCTATGTTTCTTATGAGCGTACAAAATGGTCAAAATTTCCACGAAAGTAGTCATTTTAGTACCAGTTTTGCAAAATGGTGGTGCTACACTACTCCTGTCTTATTGGATACACCTCCAACGTATACGCGGTTGAGTTGCACATCTGTTCCTTGTCAAATTGGAGATATAAATAAAATCTGGGTAAAAATTGCATTGGTTCAGTAAGTCCTCTTGACACAAACCACATGCAAAGGCTAATTAATTCCCCCATTTTTCTGCTAATTAAGGATCATGCAACATAGCTGAAACCATTTTTAGGCAACTAACACACTTGCGTGGATGTAGTACATGTCATATATTATGTAAAAGGTGATTAGGCATACTACTCAGACTAATATTTCTTAGGAGCATACAAAATGATGTCAAAATTTCCTCGAAGTCAGTTTCATTTTAGTGCTAGTTTTGCGAAATGGTGGTGCCACGTGATACGTCTCCAATGTATCTATAATTTTTTATTGTTCCATGCTGTTATATTATCATTCTTGGATGTTTTACAATCATTTTATAGTCATTTTATATCATTTTTGTACTGACCTATTGACATAGTGCCCAGTGCCAGTTGTTGTTTTCTGCTTGTTTTTTACATCGCAGGAAATCAATACCAAACGGAATCCAAACGCAGCGAAACTTCTTGTGGATTTTTTTGGACCAGAAGACATCCAGTGGGCCAAGAAAGTACCTGAGGAGAGCTCTGAGGGAGAACAACCCACCAGGGCGCACCGGGAGGCCCAACCGTGCCCAGGTGGGTTGTGCCGACCTCGGTGGCCTCCCGCATCGCCTCTTTGCTCTATAAATACCTTAATATTCCAGAAACCCTAGGGGATTCGACGAAAATCAATTCTAGCCGCCGCAAGTTCTAGAAAACACTAGATCCAATCTAGACACCATCACGAAGGGGTTCATCATGGCCATTGGTGCCTCTCAGATGATGCATGAGTAGTTCTTAGTAGACCTACATGTCCGTAGTTAGTAGCTAGATGGCTTCCTCTCTCTCTCTTGATTCTCAAAACAATGGTCTCTTGGAGATCCATATGATGTAAGTCTTTTTGCGGTGTGTTTGTTGGGATCCGATGAACTTTGAGTTTATGATCAGATCTGTGTTTTTATCCATGAAAGTTATTTTAGTCTTCTTTGATCTCTTATATGCATGATTGATTATAGCCTCGTATTTCTTCTCCGATATTTGGGTTTTGTTTGGCCAACTTGATCTATTTATCTTGCAATGGAAGAGGTGCTTTGTGATGGGTTCGATCTTACGGTGCTTGATCCCAGTGACAGAAGGGGAAACGACACGTATGTATCGTTGCTATTAAGGATAACAAGATGGGGTCTATTTCTACATAAATAGATCTTGTCTACATCATGTCATCGTTCTTATTGTATTACTCCTTTTTTCCGTAAACTTAATAAACTAGATGCATGCTGGATAGCGGTCGATATGTGGAGTAATAGTAGTAGATACAGATAGGATTTGGTCTACTAATCTTGGATGTGATGCCTATATAATGATCTTTGCCTGCATATCGTCATGATTATTTGAAGTTCTATCAATTGCCCAACAGTAATTGTTTTCCCACCGTTTGCTATTTTTCTCGAGAGAAGCCACTAGGGAAACCTTCGGCCCCCGGGTCTCTTCACATCATATTTGCCTTTGCGATCTATTTTCCTTTGCATTTATTTTCAGATCTATTAAACCAAAAATACAAAAATACCTTGCTGCACTTTATTTTATTTGCGATCTACTTATCCTATCAATCACAACTTTATCACGTCTTCTCGCCAATTTGAGGCACCGTTACCCGAAAGGGATTGACAACCCCTTTAACACATCGGGTTGCAAGTATTTGTTATTTGTGTGCAGGGGCTGTTTACATTTTTTCTTGGTTCTCCTACTGGTTCGATAACCTTGGTCTCATCACTGAGGGAAATACCTACCGTCGATGTGCTGCATCATCCCTTCCTCTTTGGGTAAATACCGACGTAGTTTAAGCAGGCATCACCACGCAACTCCTATGCTAAAAACTTACGCATCACATAAGTACTCCCTCCATCTCAAAATAAGTGTCTCAACTTTGTACTAACTTTAGTACAAAGTTGTATTAAGGGTGAGACACTTATTTTGGGATGGAAGGAGTATATCATGTTATCCGTCAAGGAGAACAAAGATCACCTACAAGTTATTGGAGACACCTCTAGTGAATACATGATTGAGTTGTACATCATCTAAATTAACATGACATAGGGATCTTCCTTGTCAATTTGGAGATATTAGGAAAAATAGGGTGAAAATCATCACAATTTCATAACCAAGACATAAAATGTGGCAAAACAAACAATGGTAACATTTTCCACAAGGTCGTGCCTAGGGTGTAGAAAGTGGATTTACTCCTTCTAAAAATTGATGGAAGAGGACTGGTGGAGAAGGAAATCGGAGAGAAGCCATCTACCAAAATTATGTTTTGAAGAATTTTTGTTATTCATGCCTCAAAGTGTTGCATATTGTACTATCGTATACATGAAAAGTTAAAAGTGAAACCTACATTGACAAGACAAGGGATAAATCACAACAGGAAATTAAGGCACAAAAAGGCCGATAACCCAGCTAATACATACAGGTGCACCAACAAATACAAAAAAATTTCTTCATGGCGACAACTCCCTAAAAATTGCTCAATGTTGACATTGCCTCACTAATATTGGGTCTTTGCAACATCTTCCATAATCGCAATGAGCCGAGACATCCAAAAACACACCAATATTTGAACCGTAATTTTGATTGTTAATGATGGCATAACCACGATAGAGCCAAGCGGACCAACACATGAAATGTGTCGCCGTTAATATTTTTCCAGCCATAAATCCCCCGAGTCCAATTGTCCGATATATGCGAAATATTACCTAATGAAGGAGGTACATAAAGGCTAGGGGAAGTATGCTTCACAAAAAATAGTAACATAGTGCTTTAAGAAAAGGTGTTAGATCATGAATGTCCATCTTAGTGTTTTCCTCTAACCTGGGTGATATACTCCATGTAATATCAATGTTTCCGATTGAATATTAGTTAGCTCAACCATCACCATGGGACAAAATTTCAGGGCCTCTTTCATTGATATTAATATTAGGAGGATTTTGGTACTTACAAAATTAGCTACCTGCATCTTTTGATAAATAGGGTTGCAATCCATATGATTTTTTCCATCTGATGATGTGTGCTAGATTTTATTGTAAAATTTACATCCCCACAATCTTGTGAAAAATCCTAATTTTCTTGTACACAATTAATGCCTCATTTGTTTTACATGAATTTTGTAGGAATTCCACAAGATAGGAATGTTTGCAAAATTTACTTTAGGGCTATTTGGTTTACAAGAACGGAACCATAATCCTATATAGAATTGATACCTATTTTTCATATTTGAAAGGAACATAATAATTATGTCACGTGAATCAAATAACATATATTTTCCTATTCCTATTCATAGAATTAAAGATACATCTGATCTCACTTCCTACAGCTTTTTTGTTCTTAAGGTATGTCTATCCTTGGAAAAAAGAGGCCGAGAGATCATTTCGGTTTGCAGGATTATGGAAACATGGGAATAGAAAAGCACAAGAATATAGGAATGCATGCAAAACAAAGGATTCTTAAGCATAGGAATTATATCAACTTTGATGCTTGTTCAGAGGAACTAAAAAAAACAGATGAATAATAAACATGGCAAATCAAAGTCAAACCACATTAAGGCCTCCTTTGGTTCATAGGAATATTGTAGGAATTGCAAAGGATAGGAACTTTGTAGGAAAATTTCCTTTGGAGCCCTTTGGTTTGTAGGAATGGATTCCTATTCCTATGTAGGATAGGAATCAATCCTTCACATTTCAAAGAAAAAAAACATTGGCCTAAGGCTTCTTTGGATTGGAGGATTTTCACAGGATTCTCACGGGATATCAAACCTTAGGATTGTTTCCTATGGAATGCATTTGGATCACAGGATTAGGTCACTAAAATTCCTAAGGATTGGGCCGCCAAGGTGCTGATTCCAGAGGAGTTTACACATGAGGTCCGACCTCTGGAAAAATTCCATAGGATTGGCTATGTCATGGCAATCAAATCCTCCATTTTTCCTATTCCTTTGCTTTGCAAATCCTGTGATCCAAAGAAGCCACTAGACTCAACGGAAAAATTCCTATCCTATGCATCAAATGGCATATCTTTATTTATAGGATTTGAGATGCATGTCATCTCACTTCCTATGATTTTCCTATTCCTATACTATTCCAATCCTATGAACCAAAGAAGGCCTAAAATGTATAATTATAATATTATATTTCACTAAGGCCTCCTTTGGTTCATAGGATAGGAATAGGAAAATTATAGGAAGTGGAATGACATGCATCTCAATTCCTATGGAGGAAGAGATGCCATTTGATGCATAGGATATGAATTTTTCCATTGAGTCTAGGCTAATGTTTTGTTTTCCTCCAAAATGCGGAGGATTGATTCCTATCCTACATAGGAATAGGAATCCATTCCTATAAATCAAAGGGCTTCAAAGGAATTTTTCCTTTGCAAATCCTATCCAATAGAATTCCTATAAAATTTCTGCAAACCAAAGGAGGCAAGAAAAATTCACCATTTTTTTCTTTGCAAATCCTTTCCTTTGGTCCAAGTGGATGTTAGAATTCATGTGTTTTTCCTTTGAAACTGAGCCAAGAAAAATTCACCATTTTTTCTTTGTCACATTCTTTTGAACCAAAGACATGAATAGTAGCATCATGAAAAACAATCAATTTACATATTTCCTCCACCTTTTCTTTCAACCAATAGCTTCTTTCATTCGAAAGAACTTCGTAGGATTTCTGGTGGATTTGTATCCTTAGGGCTTGTTCCTACTTGTTTCACACTTTATTTAGAGGAAAACAATTCTATTCACTCAAACTCTTTTATACAATTTCTTTGCTTTTCCAGTGGCATCACTAATCATGCAATAAGATTTAACATGATGCCATTATTACTGCGTTCTAAAAATCTTGCGAGTAAAGAAAAAAAGGGCTCCTTTGATTCAAAGGAATTGCATAGGATTTTTGAATGATTTGAACCCTTAGGAATTTTTCCTGTGATGCTCGTTTGATTTCTAGGATTGGCATCCTTTGGAATTTTTCCATAGGATCCATTTGTACTACATTTTGGAGGAAAGTTTTCATCCACTCAAACCTCTTTGTACAATTCCTTTGTTTTTCCTGCGCTATCAAACATTCTTTCAAATCCTGTAGGATACTATGGGACATGCCACCCTATTCCTGCATTTTTTCTATTCCTTCATTTTGATAATCCTGTGAAACAAAGAGGCCCAAAAAAGGCTCTGGACATTTATAAAATCCATATGAATCTCGCGAATCCAAAGAACGTCGACTAACTTAGAAAATGAAGGATTCTCGGGAAACAAAACATAGAAAAATGAAGACGTTAATGGTCGGATGGAGGTGGAGAGAAGGAATCCAGCTGGAGATCTTTATGTGATGTGATTTATGCATGTGCCTGTGGTCAAAAGAGATTAGGGCGTGATTGTTTGGATGCTTTGGAACGGTCTTCCATGCACCTGCGCCCCTGCGCAGAATAATAAATTTGTCACCAGCCTGCTCTGGTTGCCTGACGACCTAGCACATCCTGACAACCGGGCCTGGCCAGCTAGTTCGCCACACAAAGCTTGGTTGGAGTGGACTCGCCAAGACATTTTGCCTCGTCTGTGAGCATGGCTAACAGATACCCCGCTGCTCGCTATATGATGTATAGAATTATTACTTACTACTACCTCCGTCCTGGTTTATAGGTCCTCTTTGTAGTTTGTGTCAAATTTTGACTAAAGATTTAACTAACAAAATGTTAATGCATGTCAAGAAAAATTATCTCATTGAATTTATATTTGAACATAGTTTTCAAAAAATATAATGTTTGGTGACATGCGTGAACATTTTGTTAGTTTAATCTATGGTCAAAATTTAGCACGAAATACAATGGGGACCAATAAACCCGGACGGAGGTAGTACTCGCCAAGACATTTTACCTCCGTCCTGGTTTATAGGTCCCCTTAGTATTTTGTGTCAAATTTTGACTATAAATTTAACTAAAAAAAACAACAATGCATGTCACAAAAAATTATATCATTGGATTCGTATTTGAACATAGTATCTAATGATATTATTTTTGGTTACATGCACTAACATTTTGTTAGTTAAATTTAAGGTCAAATTTTGGCACAAAATGCAATAGTGACCAATAAACCAGGATTGGCACAAAATGCAATAGTGACCAATAAATGCACATTTTGTTATTCATAAATATTATTTTTATCATTTTAATTGCACGTGTTGAGACATGCTTTTACATGAAAATCCACTCTTTTATTTGTTTTATATTTTAATACATAGACAAAATGCCATTTAGATGGATTTTTTTTCTCGAATACACGTAGCATGCATATCATTTTATAAAGATAGGAAAATGATATAAAGAACCCTTCACTAATGGAGCAATTACATATTACATGCTGCACCTCCATGATTTGCTCACTCCAGATTCAGAGCATCTCTAGCAGACTCCTTAAAATCATAAACTGTATAACTGGGATACGGGTCGGAAAAAATGCATTTTAAGGGTTCATTTTAGCTACCGCCGAACAGATACTTAAAACAAACTGTAAAACTGGGATTAAAAGGTCCTTCCTCAAGCACAGCCGCTGTCGTCCCTTCCCCCAGCCGGTCGCGCCGCCCATGTCAGCTGCGCCCAACCCCGTCACCCACCAGCCGTGCCCCGTCACCCGTCGGCCGCGCCCCGTCCCTGCCGGCAGCGCCCGATCGTCCGCCGGTCGTGCCTCGTCGCTCGTCGGCCGCACCCTGTCACCACGCCGGCCGCGCCCAGCCTCGCTGGCCACGCCCCGTCGCCTCCGCCGTCCGCGCCTTACTCTATTGCCAGCCGCGCCAACCGAATCGTGCCCCTTTGCCTGCCGTGCCGGGAGGATTCCGACGGCCAGGCTGAGGCCATGGGAGGCCACGGCGATGTCGACCTCGTCCAATTCGAACCGACGGCGATTGACTGCGGCATCTAACGGCCTTTTCCGGTGTGCGGTGATGAATTCCGGCTAGTTTAGGGCGGATTTCGACAAACTCCACGGCGGCGTCTTTGCTTCGACGGTTTGACCGGTATACGGGGCCCCTTAAGTTTGGCCTTCCAACCTTCAAATATAAGGGTTTCGGGTGTGCATTCTCGGTGGCTCTTAAAAATTTTACGGGTTGGACCATTTTACGGTTTCTGTTCTGGACACCCTTTTCAATCAAAACTGTAAAACATAAAAAATATGCGGGTTTGACCATTTATATGGGTCTGCTAGAGATGCTCTCACACTCATACAAAGTGACTACTAGTACTCACGACCACTTCACTTACTCAACCTTTCAAAGAACTCTTCTACATTGCCCCTCATGAGCACTGCATTCCACCATGCTCGTCCTTCCTGTTCCACGCGCCGCATGACTTGTCCAACCTTCAAGGTAGCACCATCAAATCGCGTCAGAGAGCAGCAATACGGTGGACGAGCTCGCCTGCTCCTGTTATACGGACCAATAGCACAGCGTCTGGTTGGAAGCAGCATTTATGGCGGAAGGAAATGTTGGCGCACATATGGCAAAGAAATAGTGCGTGTACAGAAATGGGCCCGTATGATGGAGCAACGGAGTTAGTCATTGCCGTGACGGCCGGACCTGATAATGTTTGATTGGTACAGGATGCTGAATGGCCGTAAAAAGTGGGTGGATTCAAGCTTTTCGCCCAGGTAAACGGTGGATCAACGTGCATGCATGGCTGCTTGGTTCTTTTACCTGTTCGTACTCATGATGCATTAGGCTTTATCATTTTGTTTTCTCCTTGTCAATAGAAGTTCCTCCTGAAATGGATGGACATTGAATCTGCGAACTGGCCAAAATCACTCTTTTGACTTTGATTGATGAGTTTAGCATGAAATAATCCACATTTGAAAAGAAAAATCATGATCTGACATTTTTTGCTGCCATCTGCGATGGTTGGGTGGACGAGCTACCGACGGAGTCAATGATGATAGGATATGATCCATTCTCGCTGAGTTGATGTTGCAAACAACTACCCTGAGTGCCCATGGCGGTAGATCATATGAGACTACTGCCATGCTCTCCTGCCCCGCGCGTTGCTGCGGGAATTTATATGAAATGAAAGCTGGGTTGAACTAATCAACCTAGCTAGTGTCTTTAGAATTTCTCTTGTACCAAGACAATTTGTTATCAATATTTTTAAATAAATAAATGTACATCTCTATGTATATGTGCAGAATTGGCCGAAAACAAAACAAATATGCATGCATGCATCATTTTCTTTCATAGTGCCAGCACTGGAGTATGACTTGCATGCATGCATCTGTTTTTTATTGATTAAAACACTCCTTAGGCATCATTTACTACATGCACTGCATGCATGCGTTGGTGGCTCTTAATGGAAAGATCCAATGGCTATTGTAGTCTGATTGGGCATATCCAATGGCTAAATTAATTTAGGTGATGTGGCTCAAGGAGAAGCAAGAGAATTCCTAGTAGTGGGGGCTAGCTATTTAGATATAGTAGATTGGCCATCCGCATGCCCGTTGGTGATCGCTTAAGGATATCTCCAATGTCGTAGATCAAGACTAACACACCAAACGTCTGTTGACGCGTAAGCGGGCTTGGATACGGTAACCGACCATTCAATCCAGTGCAGCAAAGTTCGATCATATTTGAAAACGGAAATTAAAAAAGGACGAAATTGAAATATACACCAAATTTATAATTAATATTTGGATGAAATTGACGGGGACATGGATTTTTAACATAGCAAAATTAAAACTATCCTTCTCTACACGACTTTGTCGGACAAGGGTGTCCATGCTCCACATCCTACTCTTTGTCGTCTACCGTCTGGCCTTGGGAGGCCGTCACATATTGGCTATGGACTATTGTTAAAAACACGCATTTTGCTTATTTGTAAGTTTGTAACTGATTACCATTGACCTATGCATATATATGCTGCTGGTCCTATAGGTTATACTTCTTGAAACTACGCAACCAATTAATTCATTCAGAAAAGATGGACGGCTACAAAGGAAAGCTCTTCCTCCAGGTTATAACAATGTAGAGTAACCTGAAACAGGAACCGAAGTTATGAAAGGAAAAAACATGGTAGCTGTCACCTGGCCAATGCAACAAAACACAAAGGTACAAAAGCACCGTGGATTCAGTTTATGGTTCACGTCCTCTATCTCTTCAAATTTTGAAATCAGCAAAATAAAAAGGAAAAAAATTATGATCTTGGCTGATTTTGGCACTGACTTGCGTTAGCACATGTAAAAATAGGGTTGAAACATGAGTTTCATGCATAGTAGCACTTGTGTGGTTAACTTTTTTTTGCAGTGAGTCGAAGCAAAGTGGATCAAAAATACAGAAAAGATAAAAGCTATGTGGATTAATACTGCTTTTGCTTTCTAATTTATGTACACTAAAGCAAAGATGGGATTTACATCACAAAATATGTACTTTCAGTTATGTACGCTAAAGTAAAAAACATGTTTTTTTCGACAGTAATCCATATACAATATTAATTAGATGCTCTTTGTTATTGGGGAAAAACAAAGAAAAGAAAAGAATTGCCAGATTGCCACTTGCAAGAATCAAACCCAACACCTCTTCTAGGTTTTCTTTTTCTTTTTTCAGAATCACACCTTCTAGCATTAAGGTTCGTTCAGAACGTATGCATGTCAAAAAACAAAAAAAAAGAACCGTATGCATGTAAAAAAAGGTTCAGAACGTATGCCATCTGATGGGCCGTGAGTACAGATTGTGTGCAGACGTTGTGTTTCATGGCGTGAGGGAACGCTACTGTGCCATGGGTCCACACCAGAGTTCTTAATACGTATTGCGTTGCGTACAGCAGTATATACCACGTTCAATGCGAACCCAGTCTCCGATCCCAAAGAGAACGAGCGCGCAACGATAACGTGTGCAGGCGAGGACGAGCACTCCTATGGATTTTCGCATCAAAGACCACTGCATTGCGCTGCTTTAAGAGATCCCAAAGGTCAAGTAGGATGATTGCCCGAATGCTGCTGTAGTGAGACATTGCTTCGCTTTTCTGAGGCACCAGTCGGATAGCACAGATGTTGCAAGTGGCGCCCACGCTAGCACGTCAAAGTGCAAGGCAAATGTGGAGTCGTACCTCTCTAAAGAACACACAACCATTAGTTCATTAAAATTTAACGGTCCATAATGATCTGGACCACCTTAAAATTTTCCTTAAAAACTGTTGTGCCGCCGTTCAGAGTAGCACCATCCAGCGTTTTTCCCTCTCTAAAAGTTCTCCTTAATCCATCATCTTAAGTGTATCCGATGATTAAGTACAAACCAAAACACCTGTTGTTCTGCAAAGAAGACATGATGACACTGTACTAGCATGTGCCTACTGCCAGCCACCTGCTTTCGGCCCAGATTGGAAGTACCTCTTGCATGGGGTCTATCCTAGAATACGGTGATATACGGCCTTGACGTTGGGGCTGTAATTGCAAAATACGTCTAGCAACACATATCTCCATGCTAGTTGGGCGGGTGGGATTCAGAGCTGCCTGCAGACCGGCCTCTGCAACTCTTTTTCGGACATTGCTTCGCTTTTCTGAGGCACCAGTCGGATGGCACATCTGTTGCAAGTGGCGCCCACGCCAGCACGTCAAGTGCAAGGCAAATGTGGAGTCGTACCTCTCTAGAGAACACACAAGTGAGTAGAACGTGATTGATCGTTTCGTCCTCCTGATTGCAGAACGGACAGGAGTCCTGGTCCGGTAGCCGCTAGTCAGGTCGGAAACGTCCAACACTCGTTATAAGCGCATCTCCTCCAAACTAAGACATATCACCGGCAAATAAGCCATCGTACAACTAGGGTAAGTTGTTTAATAGGAGGTAGTATTTCAGGAAATATTGAATTTGATTTCTATCTTTTTTATCTTGGAACTTATGCAAAAGTCGTAAACATGTCTTGGAGCTTGCACAATGCTACCTGAGTACCTGACACAGGTGTACGCCTCTTCAGACTCTGAAAAGACCTCAGTATGTCTTCTGTCGAGCAGTCTCCTTTATTCATACAACTCTATACAAAAATAGAAATAAAATATGTAATTATACCAACTAGTGTTTTATACCCCGCACGAATACGGCAACCGTACCAGCTGGCCAACAACGTAAAGTCCAAAACAGTCCTCGTGTTTGGTTGCCTGCACGAGAGAAAGAAAGTTAAGCACGACTTTTAGGGTGGTGGTATTTCGTTGCTTTGTTTTGTTATAAGAGTTATAAGACAGCACGACGCAACTTGGTCCACATGAAAAAAAGAATCTTTGGAATTGTGTTGCATGTAGATACCCACCGAAGAAAGGGCTAATTCAGGTGTTTTCAATAGCCACGAGCCCACGACAGTGAAGTGCTTTGAGCAGTATATATGCTGGCCTGTCTTGAGAGATGATGCAGTCAAGTGAACATCTAAGTTTTGCATTTGGCGAACCTGAGCGATGTTGATGTAGCCAACATGTTGATAACGACACATCGATTTAATTATATAGTATTGTTTTTACACGAAAGGTTATCTGGTTGAGCTATACAAATACAAAATAATATTTCAAGGATGTTTGAGCGCATAGTAAAGTTATGTTAAATATGATACAAGTAAACCCTTAGAATATATTTTACAGGATTTAGTCCCATGATGAAACAACCTGTACCAAAACAATGTATAAGCTTTTCAATTGTTCAAAATTCCTACGAATAAAAAATCTTAGAGAAACTCTATCCCTTCCCATAAAAAAAGCTTTGATCCCCTAAAATAATCAGTTTACGGATCAAGTCCTATGTAGCCATTTCCCCAACACATGTAGTTCCTCAAAAAATTGAGGAGAACCCTCTCAAACCATCACTTCTGCTCAAAATTACGGAGATAATTTTCTTTCTCCTCCCAGAAACATCTCTCTCTCCCTCCCTCTCTCGCTTGCATACTCACCCCCGATCGACACACCACAACCTCCCTCCCTCCCTCCATCGTCTCCTTATTCATCAGCAGCCAGATATCGCCACCATCATTGGTGAGCACATCACCTCGAATTTGGCCTCGTGACAGTCGTATTTTGCGTGGAACAGAACCGGCGGAGTGCCAGGAGACAGAAGACGACCCACACGCAAACAGACATGACCTTCCTTTGTCGCGGTGGCCATTTGCAGGAGCACAAACATTGAGCACCGAATCTCCCTCCATGAAGCACGTTGATGGCGAGGATGGGAATGGACCCCTCGGTCGTGTAGGTACCGATTCTTCTTCTCTTCTTCGTTCGAATCGTCAACAAAGCTCCATGGATGACCATTGCGGCTCGGACGTGTCCTCGCTTGCAAGGTGTTCGGTCAATCGCTCGAAGGGTAGTTTTCTCTCAAAGTGATCATATATGTAATGAGAGAGAGAGAGAGAGAGAGAGAGAGAGAGAGAGAGAGAGAGAGAGAGAGAGAGAGAGAGCAGAAAAGAAAACCAAATCATATATGTGCACATGTGAGAAAAACATAGTTTATTTGGATCACACGCGTGGGAGATATTTTCATTTAGCTGGTTAAATTCCAAGTTGTGGATTTTTTTAAAAGGTGCTAAGAAATTCGTTAAATCTACGTCTACCTACTACTGATCTTGGAAAAAACTCGGCTCACTTGGACCACTGGTTTGGGAGAGATTGGCCGCTTAAGTCGGCCAACTGGTGTGACCTATTATTTTGCTATCATGTGCACTTGCAAAATGGGACTCACCCGTCAGGAATCTTCAACAAAGTCAAACTATAGATTAGAGCTAGTCATACATCAATAGATGGTGGTTTATGCAATAAATCCAATTTGTGTGTTCTACTCCTATGCAAATTTGAGCATAATAATTGACTCTTTTTTTTTTGAGAAATACTACCATAATAGTTGATGGTCTTTGCAATTTTGCTCAGATCCAGGAGTACCCGACATAAAGCAGCCATCGTGGCCCAGTACGGCCATCTAGCCGAAACCATCGTTGCCCAGTACGGCCATCTTGCCAAAATTTATGTCCAGTATTTTGGACCTACATGCCAATGTGGGTCATTAGTGAACACCATTACTCGAAACTCTGTGGTCGTACGCATGCATTGTAGGACTAAACTGCAACAGCCTTTTCACCCCGTTGTAAACTGCAAAATTTACCCGCACGTGTAAAGACAGCCACAAGTTGGCTCGCCATTTGAGAAGGTGATTTTCCCTTTGTATGTGTTTTGTTCTTGATTAAGCATTCTGCATTCTCATTATGAAAGATTGTAACACCATGATCAATTGAATAATAAAATCTTTCCGCCCCGCAAGTTTCTTGATGGCCATCTATGCATGCATGCATGCTTTGCCGGCCATCCCATGCTCCATCATATATCATCTTAGAACAGAGGCACATGCTCGGCATTAGAATAAGGCCCTTAATAACATATTACCTCTATATCAAAATGTAAGACATCTTTTAACGCTGTATTAAATTACAGAGGTAGTATTAAACTAGAGTAGCAACCGACGAAAAAACAAAGAAGTTCGATACAAGACCAGTAGTGGCCGAACATTGCGACGCAGTGCAAGCTGTCATGGGTGAGATACGCGTGCCATCAAATGATGACGCAGGTAGCTCCTAACGAGCGGACGGGCGGCTCCCTAGCCGATGATGTCCCTACTTGCCGGTCGCCACAAGCTCAGTGCGGTCAGATATGAGCCATGAGAGCATCTCCAGCCGCGCCCCCGGAACGGCCTTCCCAGGTGACCTTTTTGCGCCGGCGCCGAGAAAACGGTCCAGTCGCGTTCTAAAAAGATCATTTTTCGCCGGCTCGGACCGAATTTGACGCCGGCGGACCCAGGCCGAACCCGGCGCGCTGGGGGGCGCCGGCCGAAATGTTTTTGGCGCGAAAGCAGGCGGGCCCTCCTTGGCAGCGACTCGACTCTTCTCGCCGCTTCGTCGTCCTCATTGCCTCGGTTCCCGTGGCGAATCAATGCCGAAGCTTCCGCGCGCTGCCGCGCCGGTCAGCCACCATTGATGCCTCACGGGCGGCGCAGTGAAGACCGGACGACGTGCGTCCCTCAGCCGCCACGCGTACGCACGGCGGCCACGCGTACGCGTGGCGCCTCCGCCTATATAAGACGTCCCAGCGCGCCGGTGAACGCACAGACAGTGCACCGCCGCTCCTCGCCCGTTCCTCCCCCTCCCCTCACCGTCTCCGTAGCCATGGCCGAGCGTTTCCCAGGTGACGGCGCGGCCGCGAACGACTTCGGCCGCCGCCACCTTCACGAGGACGAAACTCGTCTCCTCTTTGAGGCCGAGTACCCGATCCCGCCGGACATGCGGGTGCCCGGGGCATGGAGGATCAGCGCCGGCGGGGTCCCGGTGCCACCACCGCCTACCGGAGCGGCGCGGCGCGCGGAGATCGCGCGCATCCGCTCCTCTCTGCCGCAGGCGGCGAGGGAAGGGCCACGGTACGTCCCCGACAGCCCGCTGTGGGAGTCGTACTTCCGTCGCCGCCACGCCGAGCAGCTCGAGGCCACCAACGGCGTCGTGCCCTCCGGGAGTCTCAACTCCGAAGGGCGTCGCCGATGGTGGGGCGTGCCCGGCCGCACTCTGGAGGCCGTCCTCGAGTACCCCGCTCCTCCGTCCTTCTCTCGCCGGCGTGGAAGCTCCTGGACGCCGAGGCAGGGGGCGTCCTCCTCCTCGTTCGGCTGCTCGACCGGCTCCCCCTGCCTCCACCCCGTCAAGCCGGAGCCACAGGACACACAGGTCCTCCAGCGCACCCGCAGCTGCGGCGTCCGCATCGCAGACTCCTCCGCCGCCTCTGGACGCCTCGTCCTCTCAGGCCGAAGCCGGAGCCAAAGCCAGAGCCCGGCCTCCCCACGGAGTACGAGGCCATAGCCCGGCGCGGCTTCTCTGATGAGGAGGCCTAAAATGGGCGCGGGACGACTACCTCCGCGACGAGATGGTCCGGCAACGCCGAGCCCTGGAGGAGATAGCCGCCCGCAGGCGTGGGCGCGAGGACGAGCACGACGTGGTGATCCTCGACAGCGACGAGGACGAGGACGCCGGACCGTCCAACCCGCCGCGCCAACCTGGGAAGGGGTGCAGCAGGGACGGCGGCCGCGACGACGACGACGACGACGGCGATGGCGACTACACGCAGTTCTACAGCCGCCTCGGCATGTTGAGCTTCAAGGGCGGCGGGCGGCGAGGAGCGGCGAGGCTACGGCGGGCTTAGTAGCGTTTTTAGCGTTTTTTTAGCGGCGAGGCTACGCGTAGGCCTCGCCGAAGTTTGGATGAATTTAGCCGTGTTTAAACAAACTCGCCGAACATTTTCTTTTTTTTAAAACATTTTGACGCGCCTGGGGGCGGCCCTGGGGTCGGCGACTGGGGGCCAACTCGCCCCCAGGCCTGGTTTTTGCGCCGGCTCACCCCGGGGCGGTGATTTTAGGCGCCTCCTGGGAAGCCAACGGCTGGAGATGCTCTGAGCAGCTCCACCGGAGGACGGTCCAGTGGTCTTGCAAACAACTTCCAAAGCTGCAAGAATACCATTAATTTATACATTAGGCAGTCAGATATCGAAACAATTCCCCTCTATAAATGTTTTGCTGTGAGATGTCCATAATGTCCATGCAAGGGCAGGGAGCCCACCCACGCCACTTTACAGTCCTTGCCTCTCATGCCCTAAGCCAACCTAAGAAAGTCAAAAATCAGCAGGGTTCCACGAACACCCCGTGGCCTCCCGGAAAACAGCACATGCAATTCTGGCCACAATGCATATGAAGAAAATATGGTTTCAGTTTTCATGTTGGCCGCACCAAACACATTTGCCGTCGCTCGGCCCGTGCCGTTTAAGCACTTGGTCTTCACTTGGGATACGATTCCTAGCCACATTCCCTAGGAAGATTTTGATTTTTCACATGGAGGAGCCGACCGAAATATTTCCTTGTAAAGCGATCATGTGGAGAACATGCCCTAAAGGGTTCGAGCCTCACAAGATAATATCTACGCCTTCTGATATGTGCACACCACTCAGGGCCTCCAACAACCCTTGCCACTCCTGGGCTTCCTGCTCCCCAAACATCCTCTTGGAATGAGGAGCCCACTGCCCCTCAACCCACATCTCAACGACTGTAGTGATAGTGTCTGAAATGGCAAACAACCTAGGGAAAGTCTCCCCAAGCACTTGGTTGCCGTACCACCGGTCCGAACAAAACTCGGCCAACTTTCCATTATGGATCTCGAAGTTCATGCCAAATCTAAGCAGGTGTTTAACTTCCATCACCGCTTTATCAAATTGGGATCTTTTTATATTTGAGGTATGTCTAACCCCTACTGGTTAGGTATTTGTTGCGAAAGACCTATAACCACAAGCCCCCTTGCCCCAGGAGAGTTCTCCATGCTCATTTCGTCATTAGGCACCAATTCATGATTTTGGATTTAATGACCCCAACCCCCTAATTTTGGGGTATGAGTACATGTCTGGAGACGGGAGTAACCAGACCAGCCAATCGGCAGAGAAAGGGCAAGTTTAGCAAGAAAATCTGCTTCCTTGTTCGATTTTCTAGTCTCATAGTGATATGTAGTATCCTCGAATTCCTTATGACGGTCGTTGATCTCCTTCAAAATCGCGTTGTAGATGCTCAGGCTTACATTGTTAATGTCGTTCACCACCACTTGTCAATTAGATGCAATTTCCGCTCATTGGACATTAAGATCAAATGCAAGCTCCAAAGTCTCTCTACAAGCTATCGCTTCAACAACTGAAAGCTTCTGAATGCCTTGAAACAACACAACTGATGCTCCTATACAAGAGACATCCCATGCACGGCAAACAGCAGCAGCGGATGCCCTCCTACTGGATGATCTTCCTCGCATCTCAGATTTACGTGACATTAAGCAGGCGCTGTGGCCCAGTACGGCCATCTAGCTGAGACCATCGTGGCCCAGTACGGCCATCTAGCCAAAATTTGTGTCCAGTTTTTTGGACCTTACATGCCAAAGTGGCACATTAATGAACGCTATTAGTCGAAACTCTTTGGTCGTACGCATGTACTCCCTTAGGCCCAGTGTCAAAAATATTTTTATATTATGGAACAGAGGGAGTAGTATATATAGTAGTAAACTGCAACAGCTTTTTCAGCCCCGTTGTAAGGGCATCTTCTTCTTCTTTTTTTTTTGCGGGAAGTTGTAAGGGCATCTTTCAACAGCGTTCATCAAGCGAACGCTTCCAAATTTCCACAGACACGTATGAACATGTTTCGGAACATCTGGATGACTGATGCCATTCAACCCTATCCTTCAAACAAGGCAGAAACTGAGCCTATTTTACTAGTTAACAGATTTTTTATGATGCAAATGATTGCTAATAAACAATGAAAAACTAATCTAAAATAAATCCTACTCCCTGCCGGTGGTGAGGTTGCTGACCACCATGCCAGAGCCGCCGCCCCGTCGTCATGGGCCGCGCGAACCCGTCGGAGCCGCCGACGTGTGCCTCTTTGGCGGCGGCGCTGTGCTGCTCCACCACCACATCATTCTCTGCCTCGAGCTCCTTGAAGAGCCGGGCGCATCGTGCCTCGTTGATGCAGAGTTGGCGGTACTCCTGGTCCACCAACGAAAAGCTTCATGATTTGTCCCAAAAGAAACGAATAGTCTTCTTTTAGCCTGGCCTGCCCCGGTATTTCTTTGTAGCCCCACCACTTCTTATAGGACATTTTAGTCCTAAAAATATTTATTTTGCACGTGCATTTCTATAAGATTCATTTACACTAGATTGTTTATTTTTTGTGAAATCATTTACACAAAGATTATAATAAAATTTACATTCACTCTAGTTACATGTGCAGAATCATATGTTTTTCCTGTGAGTAACTAACGTTCGCAGTTTATGATGTTATAAGATGGTTAGATACTCTATTCATATATTGCTTTCAATGATCGAATGGAGGGGGAAGAAGGAAACCAGCTGGAGAATCTTTATATGGTGTGATTTGTGCATGCACACACAGTACTTTGAAACGGTCACAGAGATTAGGCGTGATTGTTTGGAGGTTTTGGAACAATCTTCCATGCACCTGCGGCCCTCTGGTGAATATTTAATGTGTCATCTGTATGCTCTGGTTGCCTGACGAGCCAGCATATCATGACAACCGGGCCAGCCGGGCACAGTTCGCTAGATTAGGTGTCAAATTTTATGTCCAGACTGGACTCAGTGGCCGACACAGAATTTTGCCTTGTCATCCTCTACGTTTCTTTTTTGAAAGAAGGCAGTACGGCATCTACCTTACATATTTCAAACAGACGAAAGCCTGAAGACCGTATGTCAAATACATGAAGGTTGTAAGATGCACCAAGGTGCAAGGCCACAATCAGTTTAGGAAGGAAAGACAAGGAACAGAAGGAAGGGGAACGAAGATTAGATTACAGCACACCCTTATAAAAAATTAGCCATCAATCAGGTGAATCCAAGTCTGCAGGTCATTCTTATCCTGCTGCTTTCTAGCCTTGTTGCTCCATAGCCGGATCATGTCCGCGGCATAAAACCTGATGTAAGACTCCGTCCAATATTTAGAATTGAAAACTCTATCATTCTGTGCATATGCCAAAGCGCAGTGGCGGAGCCAGAAACTTTTGCAAAGCCTGGGCAAATGTGAGGCCAAGTGCCTAACCTAGGAACCAAAATCAGGTGTTTTGATACACAACATATAAAATAATCAAACTTTCAAACCACAAATCCACATTAATGATGTAGTGAAAATATAACCATAGAAATCATACAAATGCAATTTTGGAGTGAAATAATATAATATATGCTGCCTCCGTCCCAAAATAAGTGTCGCTGATGATTATGTACTAAATTAGTATAAATTTTGTACAAAAACGACGACACTTATTTTTAGACAGAGGGAGTATTTAGTTCCATAGGCCAAAAAATAAAGTTGAGACTTGACAACAGAAGTTATAGAACCAGGCCTGCAACCGAACTCGTCATATTGCCGACGGAAATATAACTATCAAATTACCAATCAAATATCCTAGGAGAGACAATAAGATAAAAAATGGATTTGTAATTCACATAGATTAAGTATTATGATTTGTGAATATATTCAAATAGAGAGCTTGCAACACTCTTACGAGGCAATATGAGATGGTGGTTATGGCTCTACTTAAGTTTTCGATCGCACACCACTCACATTTCAGTTCCAAAAACCTCATCGTCTCTCAATTTAATAATTTAATAATTTGAAATTAACATCCACTATCTGAAACAAACCCCTAAATGAAGGACTAAGCTCATAAAGTGGTAATCTTCCCCAATGACCAATTTCCCTCGCCGTGACATCAAAATAAGTCTATTAATCTCACCTAACTACGAAGACGGGGACAAGCAGCCGATGATACAAGCTGTCCCTAGGAATCTCGGGTGCACTACAACAAGCCCGATATTACAAAACGGGGACAAGCAGCCGATGATGCAAGTCTCTCTAATCGTTCAAGGATGCCGCCGTTTTGAACAGAAGCTAAACGAACAAGGGGCCGCAGGGAGGTCGAGCGATCGACCGATCGTTTCCTTGTCGTCTCGAGTAAAAAAACGAACGGCTTGTCTTACGTGGGTACTCGTAGCCCATTAGCATGTTAGTAATTAATTAATTAATTAATTAGTGTTGTTGACTGGAGAGGAAATGGAAGCCCGCTGGCCCAGCTGCCCACTGCCCGGGTGAACCACCATCCGAGGAATATTTTCCCTGTTTTGATAGCGCCACCGTAGCATGTAGCGCAGCTAGCGAGCCTGGGCAACTGCCCAGGCTAGCCGGGCAGTGGCTCCGCCACTAGCAAAGCGTGATAGCACAAGCAGCAAAAGCAATAGCAAAAGCAATATTCCATTTACGCTTGAAAGCATGCTGGTGAAAAGCGTGCTCCACAAAATACATGATGTCAATAGATATGCATGCCAAAGGAGTCAGAAGCAGCTTGTTCCAAAGAGCATTGGTTGTACGGCAACGTAGTACCAAATGATCGATAGATTTAGTGGCCGGACAAATATCACCGTCAACATTTGGGGCAACCACCAACCAGCTTTTCCTGACCATGTTATGTTTTATATTGGGACTCCCCCAGAAGACCAACCAAAGGAGAACCCTGTGCTTCAGAGGTTATTAAAGAATCCCAGATCCAAAGTTCAAAAGCACACTTCACACGACGGAAAGTGAGCAGTCAGTAGAAATGGCTTGTGCTGACGTTATTACTGTTAACAGAGGGAGTACACACTTTTTACTTAGTTGGTGAAAAAATCGAGAGAGAAAAACAAGAGTGAAGAGAGGAAGAATGTAAACTTGCCAGGTACTACAGCCCGCACTCAAAAGAAATTTTGTGAGGGAGTAAAAGCAATGTAGTAGAGTCGTCATATCGGCTTGATCATCATCATGACTGCCGATATGACGATTTTGTTCCAGTAGGCAACTCTAGTAGAGTCGGCATACAACTTCAGATCGCCATAATTTATGGAGGCGCTCTATATCGAGCTGACGACCCTCCATATTTGGGGGCTGTGGGGTGTTATAGTGAAGGGCGCTTCATCCGCCAACTGTTCGGGCGAGAGAGGAGTTTCACATTCTCCTCAGCATCCCCTAAAAAAACCTTCACCTCAGTGTCCTAAGCGGCCCATCTCCTCGACCTGCCAACAACGCGGACGACAAACACCTAGTCCTATGGAACCCGGAAGCAGGTCAGTAAATGGCGGGCACTATTCTTGCCAGTTTTTCCCGTTACGGGTCATGTTTTTGCATCGCCAACCCCTATAAAAATTGTTCATACCCATACCGTCACTAGTAGAAAAACGACCTAATGTTCAGCTCATTTGTCCTGGTTTGTAAATGAACCGGCACTAATGCATCCATTAGTCCCGGTTCGAACGGCTATGCATTAGACTGGTTCATTTGTGACCTATATCCCTTGTTTGTGTCACAAACTGGGACTAAAGGGGTGGTGGCAGGCCGGCGTCAGGCCAGGGCCCCAAGAGCCCCTTTAGTCCCGGTTTGTGACAAAAAATGGGACTAAAGGGCCAACCTATAGTCCCCGTTTGGTCCTGGTTTTTATCACAAACCGGGGCTGGGTCTAACCTTTAGTCCCGGTTGGAGACACAAACTGGGACTAAAGGACAATTTTCAAACTCTACCCCCTATCGCCTTTTCAGTTTTGAAAATAACCAAAAGAAAATGATAAAAACTTCAAAAATTAAAATCCTTGGAGATGTAGTTATGTTACTACATCTAGTAGGTAGGAAAATTTAAAAACATAAATTTCGACACATTTTGCAAAAAAATGTTATGAAAAAGTAAAACGACCATATCGTTTGCATACGATGTCGAAAAGAACGCATAATATATCAAAATGTTCAGCATGAAAATCCGAATTCGACAGCCGTAGGCCGTTTTGCAAATCTTTAGAATCCTCAAATTCTTAAAGGAAAAAAAGTTATGCTCAAATTTTAGTTTTTTTTTTAATTTTGGTTAAATCTGGTAAAATTGTGGTCAAACTATTGTCAAACTACTTATTTAAGAAATATTAGTTTTACTAAATAATTTTTTTTCTTGAATTGTGGTCAAACTATGGTCAAACTATGGTCAAACTACTTATTCAAGAAATATTAGTGTTACTAAATAATTATTGTTTTTTAGAATAATAGTTTCAAACTCATACGGTGAAACGTGGGACTTAATGCTCAAGTTAAACTCCTGAGGGTAATAGGATTGACAGCTTACTATTGTCAGGTAAACAACAAGTGCAGACTTGGAAACTAGGGGGAATAGAACTCGGAAGTTAACCGTGCTCAGGATTAAATCGTCAAATAATTCAAAAACTTGAAAAATAAAAAACCATTTTTTTTGAAAAAATTCAAAAAAAATTCAAAAAAAACTTTTAATCCCGGTTGGTGTTATCAACCGGGACTAAAGGTCCCCCGGCCCCCAGCATGGGATCGTGCCACGTGGTGGGACTTTGGTCCCGGGTTGTGATGAACCGGTGAAAGATCGAGGATGTCGCCTAGAGGGGGGGGGGGTGAATAGGCACTTTAAAATAATTACGGTTTAGGCTTGAACAAATGCGGAATAAACCTAGCGGTTAATTTGTCAAGCACAAAACCTACAACAACTAGGCTCACCTATGTGCACCAACAACTTATGCTAAGCAAGATAAGCAACTATGTGATATCAAGATATATGACAAAGAACAATATGGCTATCACAAAGTAAAGTGCATAAGTAAATGGGCTCGGGTAAGAGATAACCAAGGCACGTGGAGACGACGATGTATCCCGAAGTTCACACCCTTGTGGATGCTAATCTCCGTTTGGAGCGGCGTGGACGCACAATGCTCCCCAAGAAGCCACTAGGGCCACCGTAATCTCCTCACGCCCTCGCACAATGGAAGATGCCGTGATTCCACTACACTAGTAGAAAAGGGGGCAATGGTCCAGGCCGGGTCAGCCCATTAGTCCTGGTTCAATCCAGAACCGGGACCAATGGGGGCATTGGACCCAGTTCGTGAGCCCCGGGGGCTGGCCGGGCCACGTGGGCCATTGGTCCCGGTTCGTCTGGACCTTTTGGTCCCGGTTGGTGGGACGAACCGGGACCAATGTGCCTTGCTCCTAGCCCACCACCATTGGTCCCGGTTGGGGGAATGAACCGGGACCAAAGGCTTCCCTTTAGTCCCGGTTCAAGCCACGAACCGGGACCAATTAATTGCCTATATATACCCCGCGAGCAGAGCACTCTCACTACTCTGTTTTTCGTGGCCGGCGAGGAGAGAGCTTTGTGGTGCTCTAGCTCACCTCCTATGCACACGAGGTGTTCGATGGAATGCCCGAGCCACACTACTTAAGCTTTCTCCTCTCCAAGCTCCACCTCCAAGCTCCATTTTTCTCAATATTTGTCTAGGTTTAGCGGTCCGTCACGTCCCGTCCCCGTCTACACCACCGTCGATCGCCCGCGCCGATCTCGTCGCCGGCACCACCGTGGTGAGCCTCTTGTTCTTATCTTCTTTCTGAAAGGAAAAAAAACTCTTACTTGTATGTTTATATAGATACTTGTATAATTTTCTTACTTTTATTATTGCATCTTATATAGTGCGATGGTATTGGTATCCGCCCCCGTCGGCCCTCGTCCTGTCTATGATTCAGATATGGTATATATTATCTTTTCATAACTATTGGTTCATTTATTGTTTATGACAATTATGCCGACCAACGTGACATAGATTTTATTTATCTAGGAGGTTGTTGAACCAGAAATTCCAACTGACCCTATTGTCGAGAGGTTAAATTTAGTTGAAGAAGAAAACAATTTGTTGAAGGAAAAAATTAGAAAAATTGAGGAGGAGAAGATGATATTGGAGTTGCATGTTGCGGATGTCGTCGATGATCACAAGATCAAGATGGATGCAATGCGCTTGAAGATTAGAAAGATTAGAAAATATGCCATTCATACCGAGGCTTGGTATCATTATGCCGTTGGATGAGTTGTTACATTGGTTGCGATTATGATCACATTTGTTTTCGCATTGAAATGTTTTACATAGTTTCAGTGTATGGTTTAATTAATTTAGATGCTCTGCAAAGCTTTATGTTGTTAGATGAGAACTATGTATGTACTTTGGTTTTAATGTGATGATGAACTTCTATTAATTTGGTCACTTAATTATCTATTCATGATGTTCTGTAATGATTTTTGACACACTTAATTATATATAATGCACGCAGATGAACCGGCAATGGATGTACGGTTCAAGACACACCTCCGAGTACATTAAGGGCGTGCATGATTTTCTCGAAGTGGCTGAGGCAAACAAGCAGAATGGTTTTATGTGTTGTCCATGTCCTATATGTGGGAATACGAAGTCTTACTCTGACCGGAAAATCCTCCACACCCACCTGCTTTACAAGGGTTTCATGCCACACTATAATGTTTGGACGAGGCACGGAGAAATAGGGGTTATGATGGAAGACGGCAAAGAAGAAGAGTACGATGACAACTATGTGCCCCCTGAATACGGTGATGCTACTGAAGATCAAGAGGAACCAGACGATGTGCACGATGATGCTACAACGGGCGAAGCTGCTGAAGATCAAGAGGAACCAGACGATGTGCCCGATGATGATGATCTCCGCCAGGTCATTGTCGATGCAAGGACGCAATGCGAAAGTCAAAAGGAGAAGCTGAAGTTCGATCGCATGTTAGAGGACCACAAAAAAGGGTTGTACCCCAATTGCGAAGATGGCAACACAAAGCTCGGTACCGTACTGGAATTGCTGCAGTGGAAGGCAGAGAATGCTGTGCCTGACAAAGGATTTGAGAAGCTACAGAAAATATTGAAGAAGAAGCTTCCAAAGGATAACGAATTGCCCGACAGTACATACGCAACAAATAAGGTCGTATGCCCTCTAGGATTGGAGGTGCAGAAGATACATGCATGCCCTAATGACTGCATCCTCTTCCGCGGTGCGTACAAGGATCTGAACGCATGCCCGGTATGTGGTGCATTACAGTATAAGATCAGACGAGATGGCCCTGGTGATGTTGACGGCGAGCCCCCCAAGAAGAGGGTTCCTGCGAAGGTGATGTGGTATGCTCCTATAATACCACGGTTGAAACGTCTGTTCAGAAACAGAGAGCATGCCAAGTTGATGCGATGGCACAGTGAGGACCGTAAGAAAGACGGGAAGTTGAGAGCACCCGCTGACAGGTCGCAGTGGAGAAAAATCGAGAAAAAGTACTGGGATGAGTTTGCAAGTGAGCCAAGGAACGTATGGTTTTCTTTAAGCGCAGATGGCATTAATCCTTTCGGGGAGCAGAGCAGCAATCACAGCACTTGGCCCGTGACTCTATGTATGTATAACCTTCCTCCTTGGATGTGCATGAAGCGGAAGTTCATTATGATGCCAGTTCTCATCCAAGGCCCTAAGCAACCCGGCAACGACATTGATGTGTACCTAAGGCCATTAGTTGAAGAACTTTTACAGCTGTGGAATGGAAACGGTGTACGTACGTGGGATTTGCACAAATAGGAGGAATTTAACCTAAAGGCGTTGCTGTTCGTGACCATCAACGATTGGCCCGCTCTCAGTAACCTTCCAAGACAGACAAACAAGGGATACCACGCATGCACGCACTGTTTACTTGACACCGATAGTATATACCTGGCAAGCTACAGGAAGAATGTGTACCTGGGCCATCGTCGATTTCTTCCGACCAACCATCAATGTCGAAAGAAAGGCAATCATTTCAAAGGCGAGGCAGATCACCGGAAGAAGCCCGCCATGCGTACCGGTGATCATGTACTTGCTATGGTCAATGATTTACATGTAATCTTTGGAAAGGGTCCCGGCGCACTAGTTGTTCCGAGTGACGCTGGGGGAGACGCACCCATGTGGAAGAAGAAATCTATATTTTGGGACCTACCCTACTGGAAAGACCTAGAGGTCCGCTCTTCGATCGACGTGATGCACGTGACGAAGAACCTTTGCGTGAATCTGCTAGGTTTCTTGGGCGTGTATGGGAAGACAAAAGATACAGCTGAGGCACGGGAGGACCTACAACGTTTGCAAGGAAAAGACGGCATGCCTCCAAAGCAGTATGAAGGTCCTGCCAGCTATGCTCTTACCAAAGAAGAAAAGGAAATCTTCTTTGAATGCCTGCTTAGTATGAAGGTCCTGACTGGCTTCTCGTCTAATATAAAAGGAATAATAAATATGGAAGAGAAAAAGTTTCAGAACCTAAAGTCTCATGACTGCCACGTGATTATGACGCAACTGCTTCCGGTTGCATTGAGGAGGCTTCTACCGGAAAACGTCCGATTAGCCATTGTGAAGCTATGTACATTCCTCAATGCAATCTCTCAGAAGGTGATCGATCCAGAAATCATACCAAGGATAAGGAGTGATGTGGTGCAATGTCTTGTCAGTTTCGAGCTGGTGTTCCCACCATCCTTCTTCAATATCATGACGCACGTCCTAGTTCATCTAGTTGACGAGATTGTCATTCTGGCCCCGTATTTCCACACAATATATACCCCTTTGAGAGGTTCATGGGAGTCCTAAAGAAATATGTCCGTAACCGCGCTAGGCCAGAAGGAAGCATCTCCATGGGCCATCAAACAGAGGATGTCATCGGGTTTTCTGTTGACTTCATTCCTGGCCTTAAGAAGATAGGTCTCCCTAAATCGCGGTATGAGGGGAGACTGACTGGAAAAGGCACGCTTGAAAGGGACTCAATAATATGCGGGGACGGATATTCTTGGTCTCAAGCACACTACACAGTTCTACAGAACTCTACCTTGGTGACCCCGTATGTCGATGAACACAAGAACAGTCTGCGCTCCAAACACCCGGAGCAGTGCGACGAATGGATTACATGTGAACACATCAGGACTTTCAGCAGTTGGTTGGAAGCACGTATCAGAGGTGACAACACTGTTTGTGATGAGCTGTACTTGTTGTCCAGGGGACCATCTTTGACTGTATTGATTTGGAAAGGATACGAGATAAATGGGAATACATTTTACACGATTAACCAAGATCAAAAGAGCACCAACCAAAACAACAGTGTCCGCTTTGATGCAACAACCGAGAGGGGAAATGACACATATTATGGTTACATAGTGGACATATGGGAACTTGACTACAGAGTAGATTTTAAGGTCCCTTTGTTTAAGTGCAAATGGGTCAATCTGTCAGGAGTCGGGGTACAGGTAGACCCACAGTACGGAATGACAACAGTGGATCTGAAAAATCTTGGGTACACTGACGAACCGTTCGTCCTAGCCAATGATGTGGCACAGGTTATCTATGTGAAGGACATGTCTACCAGACCGAGAAAGAGAAAAGATAAGGAAGCGAATACATCATATGATGAGCCAAAGCGCCACATAGTTCTTTCAGGAAAAAGGGACATCGTGGGAGTGGAGGACAAGACAGACATGTCTGAAGATTATGAAAAGTTTCATGAAATTCCTCCCTTCAAAGTCAAGGCTGACCCCAGCATCCTGATAAACGATGAAGATTATCCATGGTTACGACGCAATAAGCAAATGAAACAAGCGAAGAAAAAGTGAAGACTTTCTCCCGCAACTATTATGATGATACCATGCCAACTTTGTAACTGACGAGTATGATACCATTGTCTGTTTTGTACATGCACATGCTATGTGGGTCAATTTATGATACCATGCCAACTTTCAACTTTTTCAGAGTTCATTTGAAATGCTTTAATGTCTTATGGTTCGGCCCTCGTAATAATTAAAAATAGCAACAATAAGTATTTTGTTGTAAGTAGAAACAAAATAAAATAAATAAAGCAAGAAAGTAAACAAAAAACAAAAAAAGTGTTTTCAAATTTGAAAACTAATGGCACTAACAGAAAGTTTATAATTTTCCTAAAACTAAAAGCAAAAACAATTAAAAAATAAAGCAAAAAACAAAAGAAAATAAATAATGCAGAAAACAAAAGAAAAAAACAACAATAAGTATTTTGTTGTAAGTAGAAACAAAATAAAATAAATAAAGCAAGAAAGAAAACAAAAAAACAAAAAAAGTGTTTTCAAATTTGAAAACTAATG
>NC_041385.1:838741859-838788297 GCF_002162155.2 Triticum dicoccoides
AAAAAACAATTAAAAAATAAAGCAAAAAACAAAAGAAAATAAATAATGCAGAAAACAAAAGAAAAAAGCAACAATAAGTATTTTGTTGTAAGTAGAAACAAAATAAAATAAATAAAGCAAGAAAGAAAACAAAAAAACAAAAAAAGTGTTTTCAAATTTGAAAACTAATGGCACTAACAGATAGTTTATAATTTTCCTAAAACTAAAAGAAAAAACAATTAAAAAATAAAGCAAAAAACAAAAGAAAATAAATAATGCAGAAAACAAAAGAAAAAAACTGGAAAAAAATAAATATAGCAACAATAAGTAAAGAAAACAAAAAAACAAAAAATGCCTCCTACTGGGCCCCCACGGCCTGAATACGATTAGAAACCCTACTATAGGCCAGGATTCAGGCCCGCAGTAGGCCCAGAAGGCCCATCAGGAAAAGCAATAGCAAGTAGGCCCGAAAGCCTGCGGTGGAGAGGAGCTCGAGAGGGGTGCGGCAGTGGGGCTTATAAACCACTGCGCGCCCCTCTCGACTAGCGAGGTGGGACCAAACTTTGGCCCCGAGGCGGGCAGCACAGAGGCCTTTGGTCCCGGTTGGTGGCACCAACCGGGACTAAAGGGTGGGCATTAGTCCCGGTTGGTGCCACCGACCGGGACCAAAGGCCGCCGGTTCCCGCCCTTTGGGCTGCCGAAAAAGAGGCCTTTGGTCCTGGTTGGTGGCACCAACCGGGACTAAAGGGGGGCATTAGTCCCGGTTGGAGTCACGAACCGGGACCAATGCCCTTCGTATATATACAGCACTTAGCAGTTTTCGCCAAAATCCATCTGTTTCTTCTCGCCCCGATGCCTTCTGCTCCTCGTCGCCGTCGCCGCCGAGCCCTGCCCCGACGCCGTCAGGCTGGTCCACCTCGCCGTCGCCGCCGCCGAGCCACTGCCCCAACAACGTCGCCGTGCCCGCCGCCCCAACCGGCCCTGACCCCGTCGCCGCGCCCGCCGCCCCTGCCGGCCCTGACCCCGTCGCTGTCGCCGCGCGCGCCGCCCCTGCCCCGACCCCGTCGCCATTGCCGTCGCCGCGTGCGCCGCCCCTGCCCCGACCCCGTCGTCGTCGCCGTGGGCGCCACCCGTTCCCCGACCCCGTCGCTGTTGCCGCGTGCGCCGCCCCTTCCCCAACCCCGTCGCCGTCGCCCCGACCACACGCCGCCGCCTTCGGTCCAGCCGCCGGCGCCCTTTCCTCTTATTTTTTTGTGCATTTTATGTATATGTTCTCTGTGTATATATGTATATGTTCTCTGTGTATATACGTTCATATATGCAAAAGTTAGATTTTAGAAAAACTTTATATATGCAAAAGTTTATATCTGCAAAAATTTATACATATATGTAAGTATATATGTATGTATAGATGTATGTATGTGGATACATGAGGGGGGTCGATATACCCCCTCTCCGATAGCATTTTTGTGCATTTTAGGTTAGTGTATATATATGTTGATGAATATATGCAAAAGATAGATTTTTAGAAAAAATACTATTTTTTCTGTTGATGATATGATGATGTTTTTTTTTCATATATGCATTTTTTCATATATGTATTATTTTTTTAAGTTGTTAGTAGATATCAATTTTAGGTTAGTACATTTTATCACTGATTTTAGGTTAGTTGATCAATTTAGTGCATTTTATGTTTGTTGCATTTTAGGATAGTGCATTTTATGTTAGTGGAGAGGAAAAAGTAAAATAAGGAAAAGGAAAATAAGTAGAGAAAGAAGGAGAAGAAGAAGGAGAAGACGAGGAGAGGAAGAAGAGAAAGAAGAAGAAAAAAAGAGGAGAAGAAGAAGGAATAGAGGAGCTTCTTCTCCTTTTTTTCTCCTCTTTTTTTCTTTTTCTTCTTAATTTTTATCGGGAACGAGGGTGTCGAGGATCGCCGAGGGGTCGAGGGTCGGGAACTAGGGTAGAGGGTCGAGGGTCGTTAAGGGGTCAAGGGTCGAGGGTTTCAGGGTCGAGGGTTCGAGGTTTCTAGGGTCGAGGGATCGAGAGGGTCGAAGGAAGAAAAGAGGAAGAAGGAAGAAAGAACAAGAAAAAGAATGATAGGAAAAATGAAAATAAGAAGATGAAGAAGAGGAGAGGAAGAAGAGGAGAAATAAATAAGAAGAGGAAAAAAGAAGAAAAAGAAGAGGAGAAGAAGAAAGGAATAGAGGAGAAAAACAAAAAATAGATTTTTTTTATATTTTTTCTTCTTCTCCTCTTCTTTTCTTCTTCCTTCTTCCTTCTTCCTCTTTTTTTCCTTTTCCTTAATTCTTTTCCTTTCTCGTCGTTGTCGCGTCGTTGTCGATATAACCCCCTCGAGATAACTTCGACATGAGGGGCGGTCTATATAAATACCCCCCCCCCTCGGCCCTCTCGCTCGACCAAAACTCTCGAGGACACCCAAACCCTAGAGGGAAAACGATGTTGGTCTCCTACCCCCTCCCGCCGCGCCCCTACCCGACAAATTAACTCTCTCGAAGCGTTGTTGTGTCGAGGCGACCCCAAACCCTAGAGAAGCAGCATCGAGGCCACTAACATGATTCCTTATTGTGATTAGCTGGCTAGTTCTACGTTTGCCATCTGTACCATATATAAACATGTTGTAAATATTTACAGAAACTATGGAGCACTGCCGAGACGAAGAAACAAAAGCGATATTGAGGGACATAATCGTAAATGGAAGGGATGAAGTTGCGTCATTTCTCCTCGACTCCGTTGGTCAGCTGGAAAAACGGGGTGAAGAAGAGGGCTATGTTCATGATGGCTTCGGCCCATTAATGCCGGTACAAGAATAGGACTATGTTCATGATGGCTCCGATGACACAATGGAGGAACAAGAAGGAGACCGTGTTGACTGCTCCGGTGACCGAACCGAGCCTGGCCAGGTATATATATATTAGTTAAGCCCGTGCTGACTAGTTAATTGATGCTTCCATTGTTTTGGTATATGTACACATATTAATTACTCTCGTCTTTCTTCCTTATAATTTCTAGCCCTCCGGATCGAGCACAACTTCGGTAAGGAGACGAGGCCTGAAGAAAAAGTTGAGCTCGGATGAAAAGTTTGAGATCATAGAAATCGCGCCCGACGGCGAACCGATTGAACCCATCCGGACAAGGAAGACATTTTCTTCTCAGTGCGGGGTTCTTGTTAGGGACAAGATCCCGATCAGCATCCAGCAATGGTATAAGCCTAAGGAGGAAGACCCTGAGGTGTCTTATGTCAATGATATGCAGAAAGAAGATCTTTGGACTCAGCTGAAGGCAAATTTCACCCTACCGCCAGAGGAGGATCCGGAGAAGCCAGTTAGAGAGGAATTAATCAAGTCTTGTGCTCTTAAGAAGATGGCAACCCTAATGAGGAGGTGGAGAAAAGAGCTGAACCAGTTTGTCAAAAATAAAAAGACACCGGAATTCATCGGCAAATATGAGAAGATCAAAGATCACTGGCCCGCATTTGTGGCCCACAAGACATCGGAAAAGAGTAAGAAGATGTCGGAGACAAACAAGAAAAATGCTGCGAAGAAGACGCTTCACCATCACACGGGGTCAGGTGGCTACCTGCAAGCCCGGCCTAAGTGGTCCAAGGCTGAGAATGATCTGCTTGAAAAAGGGATCAAACCAGAGACAATGAGATGGCCAGACCGTTGCCGGACTTGGTTCTTCGGGTCTGGCGGAACCTTGGACCCTATAACAGGGTTTTGCCAGTGGACGGACGAGCAACTGGAAATACCAGTCAAGAACCTTGTTGGGGAACGTAGTAATTTCAAAAATTTCCTACGTACACGCAAGATCATGGTGATGGCATAGCAACGAGGGGAGAGAGTGTTGTCCACGTACCCTCGTAGACCGTAAGCGGAAGCATTATGACAACGCGGTTGATGTAGTCGTACGTCTTCACGATCCGACCGATCCAAGTACCGAACGTACGGCACCTCCGAGTTCAGCACACGTTCAGCTCGATGACGATCCCCGGGCTCCGATCCAGCAAAGCTTCGGGGATGAGTTCTGTCAGCACGACGGCATGGTGACGATGATGATGCTCTACCGGCGCAGGGCTTCGCCTAAACTCTGCGACGATATGACCGAGGTGGAATATGGTGGAGGGGGGCACCGCACACGGCTACGGAACGATCCTTAGATCAACTTGTGTGTTCTAGGGTGCCCCCTGCCCCCGTATATAAAGGAGCAAGGGGGAAGGCCGGCCGGCCCCTTGGGGCGCGCCAAGGAGGAGGAGTCCTCCTCCTAGTAGGAGTAGGACTCCCCCTTTCCTACTCCTACTAGGAGGGGGAAAGGAAGGGGGAGAAGGGGAAGGAAAGAGGGGGGCGCCGCCCCCCTCCTAGTCCAATTCGAACCAGAGGGAGAGGGGGCGCGCGACCCACCCTGGCTGCCCCTCTCTCTTCCCACCAAGGCCCATGTGGCCCATTAACTCTCCCGGGGGGCGGGGGGTTCCGGTAACCCTCCGGCACTCCAGTTTTCTCCGAAATCACCCAGAACACTTCCGGTGTCCGAATATAGTCGTCCAATATATCAATCTTTATGTCTCGACCATTTCGAGACTCCTCGTCATGTCCGTGATCACATCCAGGACTCCGAACAAACTTCGGTACATCAAAATTTATAAACTCATAATAAAACTGTCATCGTAACGTTAAGCGTGCGGACCCTACGGGTTCGTGAACTATGTAGACATGACCTAGAACTATTCTCGGTCAATAACCAATAGCGGAACCTGGATGCCCATATTGGTTCCTACATATTCTATGAAGATCTTTATTGGTCAAACCGCATAACAACATACGTTGTTCCCTTTGTCATCGGTATGTTACTTGCCCGAGATTTGATCGTCGGTATCCAATACCTAGTTCAATCTCGTTACCGGCAAGTCTCTTTACTTGTCACGTAATGCATAATCCCGTAACCAACTCATTGTTCACATTGCTTGCAAGGCTTATAGTGATGTGCATTACCGAGAGGGCCCAGAGATACCTCTCCGACAATCGGAGTGACAAAACCTAATCTCGAAATACGCCAACTCAACATGTACCTTCGGAGACACCTGTAGTACTCCTTTATAATCACCCAGTTATGTTGTGATGTTTGGTAGTACCCAAAGTGTTCCTCCGGTAAACGGGAGTTGCATAATCTCATAGTTACAGGAACATGTATAAGTCATGAAGAAAGCAATAGCAATATACTAAACGATCAAGTGCTAGGCTAACGGAATGGGTCATGTCAATCACATCATTCTCCTAATGATGTGATCCCATTAATCAAATAACAACACATGTCTATGGTTAGCAAACATAACCATCTTTGATTAATGAGCTAGTCAAGTAGAGGCATACTAGTGACTATATGTTTGTCTATGTATTCACACATGTATCATGTTTCCGGTTAATACAATTCTAGGATGAATAATAAACATTTATCATGATATGAGGAAATAAATAATAACTTTATTATTGCCTCTAGGGCATATTTCCTTCAGCCTCCCACTTGCACTAGAGTCAATACTCTAGATTACATAGTAATGATTCTAACACCCATGTAGTCTTGGTGCTGATCATGTTTTGCTCGTGAGAGAGGCTTAGTCAATGGGTCTGCAACATTCAGATCCGTATGTATCTTGCAAATTTCTATGTCTCCCACTTGGACTTGGTCCCGGATGGAATTGACGCGTCTCTTGATGTGCTTGGTCCTCTTGTGAAATCTGGATTCCTTTGCCAAAGCAATTGCACCAGTATTGTCACAGAAGATCTTCATTGGTCCCGATGCACTAGGTATGACACCTAGATCAGAAATGAACTCCTTCATCCAGACTCCTTCATTTGCTGCTTCTGAAGCAGCTATGTACTCAGCTTCACATGTAGATCCCGCCACGACGCTTTGTTTAGAACTGAACCAACTTACAGCTCCACCGTTTAATAAAAACACGTATCCGGTTTGCGATTTAGAATCGTCCGGATCAGTGTCAAAGCTTGCATCGACGTAACCATTTACGACTAGCCCTTTGTCACCTCCATATACGAGAAACATATCCTTAGTCCTTTTCAGGTATTTCAGGATGTTCTTGACCGCTGTCCAGTGATCCACTCCTGGATTACTTTGGTACCTCCCTGCCAAACTTATTGCTAAGCATACGTCAGGTCTGGTACATAGCATTGCATACATGATAGAGCCTATGGCCGAAACATAGGGAATATCTTTCATTTTCTCTCTATCTTCTGCTGTGGTCGGGCATTGAGTTTGACTCAACTTCACACCTTGAAGCACGGGCAAGAACCCTTTCTTTGCCTGATCCATTTTGAAATTTTTCAAAATTTTATCAAGGTATGTGCTTTGTGAAAGTCCTATTAAGCGTCTTGATCTATCTCTATAGATCTTGATGCCCAATATGTAAGAAGCTTCACCTAGATCTTTCATTGAAAAACTTTTATTCAAGTATCCCTTTATGCTATCCAGAAATTCTATATCATTTCCAATTAATAATATGTCATCTACATATAATATCAGAAATGCTACAGAGCTCCCACTCACTTTCTTGTAAATACAGGCTTCTCCAAAAGTCTGTATAAAACCATATGCTTTGATCACACTATCAAAGCGTTTATTCCAACTCCGAGATGCTTGCACCAGTCCATAAATGGATCGCTGGAGCTTGCACACTTTGTTAGCACCTTTTGTATCAACAAAACCTTCTGGTTGCATCATATACAACTCTTCTTCTAGAAATCCATTCAAGAATGCAGTTTTGACATCCATTTGCCAGATTTCATAATCATGAAATGCAGCAATAGCTAACATGATTCAGACAGACTTAAGCATCGCTACGGGTGAGAAAGTCTCATCGTAGTCAACCCCTTGAACTTGTCGAAAACCTTTCGCAACAAGTCGAGATTTATAGATAGTTACATTACCATCAGTGTCAGTCTTCTTCTTAAAGATCCATTTAATCTCAATGGCTTGCCGATCATCGGGAAAGTCAACCAAAGTCCACACTTTGTTCTCATACATGGATCCCATCTCAGATTTCATGGCCTCTAGCCATTTTGCGGAATCTGGGCTCATCATTGCTTCCTCATAGTTCGTAGGTTCATCATGGTCAAGTAACATGACTTCCAGAATAGGATTACCGTACCACTCTGGTGCGGATCTTACTCTGGTAGACCTACGAGGTTTAGTAGAAACTTGATCTGAAGTTTCATGATCAATATCATTAGCTTCCTCACTAATTGGTGTAGTTTTCACAGGAACCGGTTCTTGTGATGAACTATTTTCCAACAAGGGAGTAGATACAGTTATCTCATCAAGTTCTACTTTCCTCCCACTCACTTCTTTCGAGAGAAACTCCTTCTCTAGAAAGGATCCGATTTTAGCAATAAAAATCTTGCCCTCAGATCTGTGATAGAAGGTGTACCCAATGGTCTCTTTTGGGTATCCTATGAAGACACATTTCTCCGATTTAGGTTCGAGCTTATCTGGTTGAAGTTTCTTCACATAAGCATCGCAGCCCCAAACTTTAAGAAACGACAACTTTGGTTTCTTGCCAAACCACAGTTCATAAGGCGTCGTCTCAATGGATTTTTGATGGTGCCCTATTTAACGTGAATGCGGTCGTCTCTAAAGCATAACCCCAAAATGATAGCGGTAAATCAGTAAGAGACATCATAGATCGCACCATATCTAGTAAAGTACGATTATGATGTTCGGACACACCATTTCATTGTGGTGTTCCGGGTGGCGTGAGTTGCGAAACTATTCCGCATTGTTTCAAATGTAAACCAAACTCGTAACTCAAATATTCTCCTCCACACTACTAGATTTTGCAAATAGCCCTAGGGCCTGATACCCTAAGCAAATGGGCAAAAACGCTAGGGAAAGGGGTTTCCCTAGTGTATCCCCTAGGGAAATCGCCCTAGGGAACCATTGGTGGGGGAATCTCGGTTTCCCTAGGGTGAGGAAAGAATACCCTAGGTATAGTTCTTTTTCCCTTGGGTTTTGTACCCTAGGGAAACAAGCGACAGCTAGCAAGCATGCTGACTTGTAAAGTAGATATCCTTTGGGTTAGTTTCACTCCCTAGGGAAATATTATGTAACGGTAGCTGCCGTTAGTCCATTTTACATCCCTTGGGTTTACAAACCCTAGGGAATCATTATTTCAAAATATTGCATTTTTAGAAAAATTAATATTTTTCTGTAGAAATTAAACTATTACAAATAATTGTATATAATCACTCCAAAAATTAGAAAACAGTCACATAAATTATGTATTTCAACTATCATTATACATGGCAACATCAAAGAGTTTACACAACAGTACCACTCTTTACAAAAGATGGCATCTAGCTCAGTACCTAGAACTCACAAAATGTCATCTACCTAGGATTGCCAATTAGTAGCCTGGAATAATACAACATGCATCATATAAGTCACTGATCCAAGACATCACAACCATAACCAAGTGCATGGCCAAAAGGATAATTGTCCATTTGCTTCCAATTAATCAACAAAAAAAAGTTCAGACCACTTCCTTCCCATGATGAGAGATATCTCAAAATGTAGGTAAATCATCACCAGGTGGGGGGAAAGTTCCAGCAACAACACCATTCGCATCATTACCATTTGCATCAAAGAAGCCGCCAAACATTCCATCTTCCGCTCCATGCAATGTATTATCTATATTTTCAGCATCATTTGTTGATTCGCCGGTGGAGGGCTGCACAAATGTCATTATTAGTATTCTGGGAAAATTTTAATCGTATTTTCCTAACCAATAAAATAAAATAAAATGGAAATACCAATTCAACCCCTATTTGGCAAAAAAATGAACCAAAATAACAAATGCCCAGAAAATTATGAAATTTTGACAGAAGGACAACTATATGATGCCTAGTATTCTGGGAAATTCTAAATCATATTTGCCAAACCCATTAAGAAGTAAAATTAAAATACCAATTCAGGCACTATTTGGCCAAAAATTTGAAACAAAAAACAAAGTGCAACCATATGTCGACCACTATTCTTGGAATTTTCACTCAGTGTTGCACATTTGCTGATATACTCACAACATATTCCTTTTCTGTTCTCATTTAGCCTATTTGGTGCTATTGCATTTAGAAAAACATAGGTACATACCATTTCTGGAGAAAAGATCGGAGACGAAGTGGTTAAAGTTGGAAAAGCTGGAGGTGGGGGTATAACAATGCATGGAATCTCAGGCCCTGGAATTCCTTGAAGGGATGCGATGGTCTGAAATTTTTTAGACAAATGAGAAAGTTATGTCAAGTGGCTACAATAGAAAGAAAATGGCTGCACAAAAGAAATATACACACCATTAGAAACTTGTGCACACCACCAAGGCTACTCTCCACTGTAGTCTGCACAGATTTCCCCCAATCAACCATACTTTGTGCATGTCTTTTCATTAACTCGTTATGTTGGGCAATCATTTTATCATGTTATAGTCGTTGGCGCTTTGACGAAGACGAAGAGCATTTGATCTGCACCTCCTTAAGAGCCTATTTACCCTCCACAACACCATTCAATAGTGGCCACTTTCCGTGCGGCTTCCCACCACCAGCTTCATAAAGGGCTTGTGGTTCAACAGGAGAATGCTTCCAATCATAGTCCTCACCACGCATGCTTACAACCTTCTCTTTGTATGAATCCTTTAGATGGCAAACAATATGCAAAGATGATTAAAAAATAATGTACCACAAAACAAAACATAAACTCAGTATCAAGTAATGGATGGATACTATACCAAGCATTCCGTGGCTTCAACGCTATTTAACACATCATGATTCTTTGGATCTTTTCCTCTATGTGTGTATATCCATGCCTCAATCTTAGATACCTCTCTTCCTCCTTTCTCAGACTAAGATAAGAAAAACTAAGTTACTACATAAAAAAACTTACTTAATTTATTCAAAAGTTAGGAGGGTACCAGTTTTTGGCAAACTGTTGTCAAGGAATTAGATCCACCTCTATGGGCCTTGTACTTAGAGTTGAGGCGATTATCACGATTTTTCTTAGATGTCGCAATCCATTTATCATCACACCATTCATCAACTAAGGCCTCCCAGGAAACGACAGTGCACCACCATGGTCTGACAGCCATGTACTCATGTTTTTCAAGATAATGTCGTCCAGCGAATTTTTCTTTCAGTCTGCGATTCTCAAGTTTGTAATAATGGTCCCTTACGGCCTGTATGCGAGCATAGTACAGAACACTAGCCATGAGTTGGTTGCAACACCTGCCAATATGGAGCTTTGCACTTGCTTCATACTCAGCCTCATGCCTAAACCTCAGCTGCAATATAGGTCACAGAAAATAAATTGTTACTTATACTTACTACAGTAGTACACTTGTAAAAGAAATCAACTGTTACTTATATTTACTACAACAATACACTTCAAAAAGGAACCAGATCTGTTACCCAAAATTCTTCCTCGATTTCCTCAGCTTTTGGACGACCCCCATCATTGGGCTTTAGCTTATAGTGTTCCCAAGTTGATGCAAACACAAGTTTTCCTTTTTGCTCAACCAAACCAGGATGATGCATCTTTAAAAGGATCGTTAGCACACCATTTGGCTTTCTCACATTTTTTCTTAGAGTAGGTAATTCTAACCAGTGCCTAGGACAAGAAAATAGATATAAGTTTTAACACATCCCAAGGTATGTCATGTGGTATATAAAAAACACCTCATGGTGTGCCAATCTACAATGCATGGATTAAATGATAACTCACGTGTCGCTGTCAGGTTTAATCAATGGACGTTCAGACTCATTTCCGATAGGTGGTGGAAGTTCTGCAGAACCTCTTAAGAATTTTGGAGGTGGAAGCCACTCATCATCATTTGTACCAGCTGACATTTCTAGCAATGAGACCATCTCTTGCCCTAGTGTAGCACTTGTAGTAGCACTGCTAGTAGAGCATGACCCCCTGCGGTGGAGGTGCGAAATTGTCATCCTGTAAAACTGAATCGAAATGCATTAGCAAGGTCCACAGAACACATAACTAAAATTACACATTTCTGAATTGGCACAAGTATAGCAGCAGAAAAATGTGCAAGACAAAGGGAAACAACTAGAGATAAATATAACCACAAGAGATAGAATTGTAAGTTCAACACAGAGGGAAACGACAGAAATCATCAATGTCCAGATTTAAAAGTACATGGAGGAAAATGTCCTCTCCAACAGAACAAGAAAACTATTAGAAGTCATCAATGTCTTCATGAGATAATTGCATGCCCTCTCCATCTTCTGATTCTGCATCAGAGTCAGTTTCTTCCTCCTCAAATGGTGCTGAAATAGGCAGTTTAGCCTTTGGGGTTATTTCACTTTGTCGCTTCTTTATCGCTTCTAGCTCTTTTGGGTTAACAATCTCATCATTCTCGTTGATGGTAAGGTTATCCAGGCCGTCTACAATATTGATGGAAATCTTGGAAACACCATCCAAAGCATCCTCTTGGTAGACGTCATCAACATTTGAAGGTGTTTCTTCAGCATTGTAGTCATCCAACGAGGGAATGGGCAAGCTTCCTGGAGGCCTGACCTTGTATGCAATCCACCACTTATTTAAATTTGGATCCGACTTGCATGCATATGGAAGATAATAAACTTGTGTTACTTGGCTAGCAAGCACAAATGGCTCATTTGCTGGATTGATTGACTCATGTTTAACTTCCACCAATCCTATGTCATCTCGTCGTCGGACTCCATCAATCGGGTGGAACCAGCGACATTCAAACAATACAAGGCTAAAGTCCTCGTTTCCATCAAACTTCAGCTCTATTATGTCTTTTATAATGCCATAGTACTCTAGCTCTTCACCAACAGTGAGCACACCAGAGTTGACAGTGCTTAACCTTCTCTTTTTCTTTTCATAACTCTCTGAGTGAAACCTGTACCCATTTACTTCATAAATATCATAGGACTTCACTTTAAAGCGGCATCCTCTTGATAATCTCCGCAACTCATCAGGTACGCTAGTATGTTTGATGCACTATGATAAACAGTAAAAAAAAGTTTGTAAGCCATCAGTAGGAAATTATTATTAAGCAGATAAACAAAAGTGTGAGAGATTACATAATCTTTGAACCAATCCAGCAAGTTTGGCTTTCCATGACCGGCTCCATTAAGCCTCAAGTTTTCTAATTGCTTTGGAGTTGGTGGTTGAGGACACCTCCACTGCTCATCTTCAAACTTCCTACAATTTTTTTAATGCATAAGCGCACACAATGATCTAAGCTGTGATATTTATCTAAAGCAAAGCACACTTACTGTACATATTCATGCATTTTTGGTAGGTTTGTCAACACATAAATCATGGCTTGCTTGTACTCCTCTGTTGTTAAAAGTCTAGGCACACCCCTTCCACTTTTCCATCCCCGGAGTTGAAACATGCCAAGGGTGCTTATAGAAGGCTGAACCTCTTGAGCATAACGGGTTGGCCGGTTTTGTGAGTTTGCAATGAGATTAGGTAGATACAGCGAGGTGAAGTGGGAGATTTCTTCCAGAAGATAGGCCTCCACAATTGATCCTTCGACACATGCCTTATTAGTGACTTTCCTCCTAAGTTTCTTGATGAACCTGCATTAACATGGTTATTAGATCAACATAATAAAAACAGATTGATAGAAACAACTGTATCTTAAAGCATGCACCTCTCATATCTATACATCCACCGGTATTGTACAGGGCCTCCAACTCTTGCTTCATATGGGAGGTGCACCATTAGATGCTCCATTGAATTGAAAAATCCAGGTGGGAAAATCTTCTACAGCTTGCATAATAAAACCGCAATGTTCTCTTCCCATTGAAGCATCTTCTCAGGATCAACTTCTTTCCCACAAAGTGATATGTAGAAGAAGCTTAATTCAGCCAACACATTCCACACATCCTCATCAATGAAGCCCCGGAGCATTGCTGGTAACAAACGTTCCATTAGAATGTGGAAGTCATGGCTTTTTAGTCCATTTATCTTCAACTGGTCTAAACTAACCCCTCGCCTCAAGTTGGCTGCATATCCATCTGGGAATTTCAGATCCAGGAACCACTTCATGATCTCCCTTACTTGAGCTCTTGTCAAACAATATGGTGCCCTCGGCTTCTCCCATTTGTCATTTGGCTTTGGGACAAGTTTTAGCCTTTTTCTTTTACACAACAATGCTTGGTCGAGATGAGCTTTGGTGTTGTCCTTTGTCTTCTCATTGTCAAGAACTGTGTTCCAAATTGCTTCAGCAACATTTTTTTCATTGTGCATGACATCAATGTTATGCCTTATCAGAAGTTTCTTGAAGTATGGCAGTTCCCACAAGACATGAATATGTGTCCAGTTGTGTGTTGTTCCATATACTTCAAATGACTGCAACTTCAAGTGGTTAATTCTTGCATCTACCTCCTCTCCGGTTAACCTACGAGGTGGTGGCTCAAGAACCTTAGTTCGCTTTATAAATGCATTTTCTTGCATTCGGAAAGGGTGATCAGGAGGCAGAAAACGACGATGACAGTCAAACCAACTATACTTATGTGCATTAGGTAACCATGTTGTATCGACATCATCCATGCATACTGCACAAGCCATCCCGCCATGTGTACACCATCCAGCAAACATGCCATAAGCAGGATAGTCATGGACTGAGCAAAGGTAAGCAGCCTTCATACAGATCGGTTCCTTTGTTATACTGTCATAAGTATCTACACCAGCGCATAACTGCAACAGTTCATCAACAAGAGGACGCATGAATACATTGATATTCTTACCCGGATGCTGTGGACCAGGGATTACCATAGTAAGGAAAATATTCTCCTCACTCATACACAGTGCGGGTGGGAGGTTCAATGGACTTACAAACACCGGCCAGCATGAATATTGTGATCCTCCAAACTTAAATGGGTTGAAACCATCAGTAGCTATTACAAGCCTCACATTTCTTGCATCTTTTGCAAACTCTGGAAACTCCCTATCAAAGTCCTTCCAAGCTTCAGCTTCAGATGGGTGACCAATTATTCCTGCTTGGTATGAGCGTTCTCCTTCTTTGTGCCACCGCATGTGCTTCGCAAGCTCAGCCGACATAGACATCCTCTGCAACCTCGTTGTGATAGGAAGGTAGCGCATCACTTTGCGAGGTATGCGGCTATGTTTTATTTCTGAGCTTTCCCCCTCAACAACCTCATACCGACTTTCTCCGCAAATATCACACTTCTCTTTCTTCTGATCTTGCTTGTAGTATAACATGCAATTATTAGTGCACACGTCAATCTTTACATATGGCATCTTAAGGACACCCAACATATTCTTGCACTCATAAAAGCTTGAAGGCATTTTATGCCCCTTTGGCAACACGTCCCCAAGTAGGCCTAGGATGCTGTTCACACAATCTGCTGGTAAATTATGTTGTGATTTTATTCCCATTAGACGTGTGACAACAGCTGGGCGGGAGACTTGAGTGTGATCATGAATAACCTCCTCTGCAGTAGACAACATCTTGTAGAACTCCTTGGCATATGTTGTTGGCTCGCTCTCCACATCATCAAAATGTGTTTCAGCCCCAATAATGTCAGCCAACATATCAACTAGCGGTTCATTACTAGTGTGAGTATCCTCTTCCATTCTGGTTGTACCAACTATTGGACGCTCGCCGTGCGATGTCCATCTGGTGTAATTTGGCATGAAACCATACTGACAAAGGTGCACTCTGACTAGTTGTTTCTTCCGCCCGACTCCATTACGACACTTTGTGCATGGGCACTTCACACCAAACCGGTCAGCATTAGGCATAATCTGAAAAGCATGGTCAAGAAAAGCTGTTGTGTTGCGCACCCACTCTTCAGAATGGTGCCCCTGTTCATTCCACCCACTATACATCCAACTACGTTGTTCTTCTAGAGACGTGGTTGAATAACTGGAAAAACTGGCAGCACGGTGCAGGCGTCAAAGGACCAAAAGCCTTCATTTTATTACATTAGAGAAGGTTAAAGCAATTATTTTCGACATAAATATGTTAAGCACATATCAGATCTGAGTACTCTGCACATGCTATCAAATTAGCCTATATTTATATCTACCAATAGGTTTACTTTCCTTATTTAACTATATGCAAAGGTGCAAATCTTCATTTTTCTTAATCACAACACAGATAGACAATTTATTATCCACAAAATTGCAATCTGAGCCCTAAACTGTATATATGGACGCATATAGAAAGTGAGGGAACATGGGCATGTGAGCTCACCTAACTGAACCTTGGTTCTGATTTCTGAACTTGAAGCACGCGTCTACAGCTGAGGCGGGTTGGTCTTGGTCGAGGAGGCAGGGTAGAATCCGTCCAGGGTGGCAAGGTCGGGCGAGGGTCGCGGCGACGGAGCCCTCCGCCTCCTCCGTCCGAAGCTGTCGAGGGAGGCAGGTCCGTCAAAGCCCCCGGCCCCGCCGGCGGCTGCGGCGGCGGCAGCCGCGGGAGGTCAATTTTGGCACATGTAGAGGGGAGGATTGGCGCGTACCACAAATTATGCGCGCGCTCGCTAAAAAAATCTGACGGGCTGAATACGCGTGTAATACGACCAAATCTGCGCGCGTGTACACTAATTTTGGCTGTACTGACTTAGCATCTGCATTTTGGCCCTACTTAACTACTTTAAGCTATTTTTAATATCTAATCTTAAAAGAAATTATGCACTTATTTTCACTATTATATGTATATATTTCCATCAAGTGTGTGCACAAAATAGATTGAAGAACTTATATTTTTCCGAAAAAGTGATCGATCAACATATATTTCGTGTTATTTCCGCAGGTATTTCTTTCATGTAGATTTTTTCTGTGTATATTTAAAATATAATTCTTAGGTATAAAACATATTTTGAAAATCAAATGTGTGCAGATTTCCCTAGAGTTAAGACCAGAACCCTAGGGGTAGTTTACGGTGTTAGTAAGGGAACGGTGGGAGCCGTTAGTGTTGTGTGCTCTTTCCCTACAGTTTCATTTGTTGACCCTAGGCATAGACCTTTCCTAAGGGTTCAGGAAGTAACCCCTAAGGAACGTTGCCAACGTGGCTTCAGTATGGTCCCACAGGGTGAATATCCCTTGGGTCTCGCACCTAACCCTAAGGAAACAATACAATCCCTTGGGTTCTCAGTTCGTACCCTAGCGAAACTTTGTGTCCTTAGGGTGCCTTTTCTAACTCTAAGGAATCATTTCAGCCCTAGGGCTATCTGCAGATTCTAGTAGTGCCACGATCAGATCGTAGAAACTTTATTTTCTTATTACGATGGTTTTCCACTTCACTCTGAAATTCTTTGAACTTTTCAAATGTTTCAGACTTGTGTTTCATCAAGTAGATATACCCATATCTGCTCAAGTCATCTGTGAAGGTGAGAAAATAACGATACCCGCCGCGAGCTTCAACATTCATTGGCCCACAAACATCAGTATGTATGATTTCCAACAAATCAGTTGCTCGCTCCATAGTTCCGGAGAACGGCGTTTTAGTCATCTTGCCCATAAGGCACGGTTCGCAAGTACCAAGTGATTCATAATCAAGTGATTCCAAAATCCCATCAGTGTGGAGTTTCTTCATGCACTTTACACCGATATGACCTAAATGGCAGTGCCATAAATAAGTTGCACTATCATTATCAACTCTGCATCTTTTGGTTTCAACACTATGAATATGTGTATCACTACTATCGAGATTTAATAAAAATAGACCACTCTTCAAGGGTGCATGACCATAAAAGATATTACTCATATAAATAGAACAACCATTATTCTCTGATTTAAATGAATAACCGTCTCGCATCAAACAAGATCCAGATAAATGTTCATGCTTAACGCTGGCACCAAATAACAATTATTTAGGTCTAAAACTAATCCCAATGGTAGATGTAGAGGTAGCGTGCCGACCGCGATCACATCGACTTTGGAACCATTTCCCACGCGCATCGTCACCTCGTCCTTAGCCAATCTTCGCTTAATTCGTAGTCCCTGTTTCGAGTTGCAAATATTAGCAACAGAAATAGTATCAAATACCCACGTACTACTGCGAGCATTAGTAAGGTACACATCAATAATATGTATATCACATATACCTTTGTTCACTTTGCCATCCTTCTTATCCGCCAAATACTTGGGGCAGTTCCGCTTCCAGTGCCCAGTCTGCTTGCAGTAGAAGCACTCAGTATCAGGCTTTGGTCCAGACTTGGGTTTCTTCTCTTGAGCAGCAACTTGTTTGCTGTTCTTCTTGAAGTTCCCCTTCTTCTTCCCTTTGCCCTTTTTCTTGAAACTGGTGGTCTTGTTAACCATCAACACTTGACGCTCCTTCTTGATTTCTACCTCCGCGGCTTTTAGCATTGCGAAGAGCTCGGGAATAGTCTTGTCCATCCCTTGCATATTATAGTTCATCACGAAGCTCTTGTAGCTTGGTGGCAGTGATTGGAGAATTCTGTCAATGACACTATCATCAGGAAGATTAACTCCTAGTTGAATCAAGTGATTATTATACCCAGACATTTTGAGTATGTGTTCACTGACAGAACTATTCTCTTCCATCTTGCAGCTATAGAACTTATTGGAGACTTCATATCTCTCAATCCGGGCATTTGCTTGAAATATTAACTTCAACTCCTGGAACATCTCATATGCCCCATAACGTTCAAAACGTCGTTGAAGACCCGGTTCTAAGTCGAAAAGCATGGCACACTGAACTATCGAGTAGTCATCAGCTTTGCTCTGCCAGACGTTCTTAACATCGTCAGTTGCATCAGCAGCAGGCCTGGCACCCAGCGGTGCTTCCAGGACGTAATTCTTCTGTGCGGCAATGAGGATAATCCTCAGGTTACAGACCCAGTCCGTGTAATTGCTACCATCATCTTTCAACTTTGCTTTCTCAAGGAACGCATTAAAATTCAACGGAACAACAGCACGAGCCATCTATCTACAACAAACATAGACAAGCAAAATACTATCAGGTACTAAGTTCATGATAAATTTAAGTTCAATTAATCATATTACTTAAGAACTCCCACTTAGACAGACATCTCTCTAGTCATCTAAGTGATCACGTGATCCAAATCAACTAAACCATGTCCAATCATCACGTGAGATGGAGTAGTTTCAATGGTGAACATCATTATGTTGATCATATCTACTATATGATTCACGCTCGACCTTTCGGTCTCCGTGTTCTGAGGCCATATCTGTATATGCTAGGCTCGTCAAGTTTAACCCGAGTATTCCGCGTGTGCAACTGTTTTGCACCCGTTGTATTTGAACGTAGAGCCTATCACACCCGATCATCACGTGGTGTCTCAGCACGAAGAACTTTCGCAATGGTGAATACTCAGGGAGAACACTTCTTGATAATTAGTGAGAGATCATCTTAAAATGCTACCGTCAATCAAAGCAAGATAAGATGCATAAAGGATAAATATCACATGCAATCAATATAAGTGATATGATATGACCATCATCATATTGTGCTTGTGATCTCCATCTTCGAAGCACCGTCGTGATCACCATCGTCTCCAGCGCGACACCTTGATCTCCATGGTAGCATCGTTGTCGTTACGCCATCTATTGCTTCTACGACTATCGCTACCGCTTAGTGATAAAGTAAAGCAATTACAGGGCGTTTGCATTTCATACAATAAAGCGACAACCATATGGCTCCTGCCAGTTGCCGATAACTTCGGTTACAAAACATGTTCATCTCATACAATAAAATATAGCATCACGTCTTCACCATATCACATCACAACATGCCCTGCAAAAACAAGTTAGACGTCCTCTACTTTGTTGTTGCAAATTTTACATGGCTGCTACGGGCTTAGCAAGAACCGTTCTTACCTACGCATCAAAACCACAACGATAGTTCATCAAGTTAGTGCTGTTTTAACCTTCGCAAGGACTGGGCGTAGCCACACTCGATTCAGCTAAAGTGAGAGAGACAGACACCCGCCATCCACCTTTAAGCACGAGTGCTCGTAACGGTGAAAGCAGTCTCGCGTAAGCGTACGCGTAATGTCGGTCCGGGCCGCTTCATCTCACAATACCGCCGAACCAAAGTATGACATGCTGGTAAGCAGTATGACTTGTATCGCCCACAACTCACTTGTGTTCTACTCGTGCATATGACATCTACGCATAAAACCTGGCTCGGATGCCACTGTTGGGGAGCGTAGTAATTTCAAAAAATTTCCTACGTACATGCAAGATCATGGTGATGGCATAGCAACGAGGGGAGAGAGTGTTGTCCACGTACCCTCGTAGACCGTAAGTGCAAGCGTTATGACAACGCGGTTGATGTAGTCGTACGTCTTCACGATCCGACCGATCCAAGTACCGTACGTACGGCACCTCCGAGTTCAGCACACGTTCAACTCGATGACGATCCCCGGGCTCCGATCTAGCAAAGCTTCGGGGATGAGTTCCGTCAGCACGACGGCGTGGTGACGATGATGATGCTCTACTGGCGCAGGGCTTCGCCTAAACTCCGCGACCGTATGACCGAGGTGGAATATGGTGGAGGGGGGCACCACACACGGCTAAGGAACGATCCGTAGATCAACTTGTGTGTTCTAGGGTGCCCCCTGCCCCCGTATATAATGGAGCAAGGGGGGAGGCCGGCCGGCCCCTTGGGGCGCGCCAAGGAGGAGGAGTCCTCCTCCTAGTAGGAGTAGGACTCCCCCTTTCCTACTCCTACTAGGAGGGGGAAAGGAAGGGGGAGAGGGGGAAGGAAAGAGGGGGGTGCCGCCCCCCTCCTAGTCCAATTCAGACCAGAGGGAGAGGGGGCGCGTGGACCACCCTAGCCGCCCCTCTCTCTTCCCACCAAGGCCCATGTGGCCCATTAACTCTCCCGGGGGGGTTCCGGTAACCCTCCGGCACTCCGGTTTTCTCCGAAATCACCCGGAACACTTCCGGTGTCCGAATATAGTCGTCCAATATATCAATCTTTATGTCTCGACCATTTCGAGTCTCCTCATCATGTCCGTGATCACATCCAGGACTCCGAACAAACTTCGGTACATCAAAACGTATAAACTGAGAATAAAACTGTCATCGTAACGTTAAGCGTGCGGACCCTACGGGTTCGAGAACTATGTAGACATGACCTAGAACTATTCTCGGTCAATAACCAATAGCGGAACATGGATGCCCATATTGGTTCCTACATATTCTACGAAGATCTTTATCGGTCAAACCGCATAACAACATACGTTGTTCCCTTTGTCATCGGTATGTTACTTGCCCGAGATTTGATCGTCGGTATCCAATACCTAGTTCAATCTCGTTACCGGCAAGTCTCTTTACTCGTTAAGTAATGCATCATCCCGTAACCAACTCATTGGTCACATTGCTTGCAAGGCTTATAGTGATGTGCATTACCGAGAGGGCCCACAGATACCTCTCTGACAATCGGAGTGACAAAACCTAATCTCGAAATACGCCAAATCAACATGTACCTTCGGAGACACCTGTAGTACTCCTTTATAATCACCCAGTTACGTTGTGACGTTTGGTAGTACCCAAAGTCTTCCTCCGGTAAACGGGAGTTGCATAATCTCATAGTTACAGGAACATGTATAAGTCATGAAGAAAGCAATAGCAATATACTAAACGATCAAGTGCTAGGCTAACGGAATGGGTCATGTCAATCACATCATTCTATTAATGATGTGATCCCATTAATCAAATGACAACACATGTCTATGGTTAGGAAACATAACCATCTTTGATTAATGAGCTAGTCAGTAGAGGCATACTAGTGACTATATGATTATCTATGTATTCACACATGTATCATGTTTCCGGTTAATACAATTCTAGCATGAATAATAAACATTTATCATGATATGAGGAAATAAATAATAACTTTATTATTGTCTCTAGGGCATATTTCCTTCAAACCTTCGACACTATATCGATGCAGCGCAGCGAGGGACGTTCCTTCCAAACAGGGAGAAGGACGAGCTCACAATGGCCCTTGGGAATCCTGAGCACCCTGGACAGACACGAGGCACGCCAGGCTCCATTCCGTGGAAGGTTGGTTTTCCGGACGCAGGGGGTTACAAAACCCACGAGAGGAGGAAGAAACTGGAGCAGGACCAATTGCAGGCTCTGCACGAAAGGGTAATGGGGCTAGAGGATCAAGAAGAGGAACGAGAAGCAGCAGATCGCAGCAAACGACCTGCCGAAGCTTCCCCCGAAGCTACCCCGCCATCTCCGCGGAGAAGCAGCGTGGCTTCCACCGAGCTGCTTCAGCCGGAGCATGTCTTGACGGCTCCTGCCAGCTATCCCGTGGATGGTATCACGGAGCCTCAAAATTGCCACATGATGGCGCGATGGATGACTTTGAAGGTCAAGGCGGCTGTTGGCCAAGTTTATCCTAGTGGACCCGGCACAACTTATCACTGCCAGCCGATTCCAAAAGGATATGCTAAGGTGATGGTGGATGAAATAACGGAGGGATTTGAGGACCTCGTGCTTGACCACCCTACCGGTGAAGGGGAGACTAGGCTGGGTTCTGCTTTGAAGACTCCATGCCTATGGAAGAAGGAGCTCATCAACCTTCTGAACTGGACGCCTCCGCGTCCTCCTCCTGCTCCGGCGAGTCAGGGCACTCCGCCTCCTCCACCGCCTCCTCCTCTAGCGAGTGACGATCAGGGCATGCGTGGCGGCACTCTGCCTCCTTCTCCGGCGCATGGCGGCACTCCGCCTCCTTCTCCGCCCGCGCCGGCGCTCCCGAGCAGCCAGCAGCTTCCTCCTTCTCCGCCTTGCCAGCAAGGGCGGAAGAGACCCGCCGCCGCCCCGGCTGCTCCGGTGCGTCGTACTCCTTCTCCTTTGCCTCGTAAGCAAGCACGAAAGAAGACAGACGCTGCAGCCGCTCCATCTGCTCCGGCGTCTAGCAGCACAACCAGAGGCGGGAGGCAATACAAATACGGTCCATCATCTCTCAAGCCTCTAGAGAAGTTACCGTACGAGAGGTCCGAGGAGGAAAATGATACTATTGTGCGGACCCACGTGAAGGAGTTCTTTGAAGGGGTGAAAGCAAAGAGACATCCACCTCCGGAGGAGAAGGTAGATCCGGTGAAAGCAAAGCGCACTATCGATGCCCTGAGGAAACCACCAAAGTCTCCACCGAGAACCAACTATGAGCGCATTACTGAACAGACATATCTCCAAGCCCAGCGGTCGGGAACTACTGTCAGTGCTAAAAGGTCAAAAGAACGAGCAAAGGGGAAAAAAATTGCCCAACTCGGCGAACAAGCACAGCAATCGTGCCCCCCGCTCAATGTGTCTAATGCTCCGGGGACGGTGGCCGGTTATGGCAATCTTGACGATTACCTGCCTGAGGATGCACTTCCTGATTCCTTGGAGGTGGACGAACACAGATACGAGTACGGGAAGCCTCTCGTCAAAGATGAAAAATCTCTGACAACAATGATGCGAAGATTCCATAATTGGTACATGGAAACCTGCAGAGAGTCTGAGGGTAAGAATGCTTTGTATCTGCATATTAAAGAGGAGCACGATCTCGTTGCAAATGATCTGTTGACTGTTCCATTTGAGGAGTTCTTCGAGTTCTTCAATCAAAGGCCCTCGATAAATTAATGGTCTTTTGCTACTGCCTGTAAGTACTATTTCTGTCATTAAGTCTCTATATATAGCTCGGCTCTTTCATTGCATGTATTTATAATTAATTATCCTCAATATATTATGCAGATTGAAGATCGTCGAGTGCAAAAAATAAGAAATTTATGATATTGGGTTCATTAACACAAATATCATAGATATATTTCTGGTTGAAAAGAACGTCAAAGAGGCCGAGGACAACTTGCTACAATCGTTGATCAAAAATCAAAACAAAGATACCATTCTCTTTCCTTACAACGGCCCGTGAGTGTTACTGTCGTGTGCATATTCGGTTTCCCTTATTACTCAAGCGAGCTTATAGTAATGTAATTGATGAGTTATGCATGCGTGCGCAGGTACCACTATATTCTTCTGGAGATTAAGCTTGAGCGTGGACTAGTAACCGTCTTAGACTCGAGACGGAAAGATCCCAAAACCTATGCGGACATCACTGAAATGCTCAGCAAGTAAGTTCAATCGATCATTATCGCACCATATCGGCAACTTTTTGTTCATTTCCTGATATCTCAAGTAATAATAATTATTTTCTTTGTCTTGCAGGGTTTGGAAACAGTTCACCGCAGAAGTTCGGGACTACCGAAGGAGCTGCGATATAAATACCCGAAAGTAAGTACTACTGGCTAGCTAGTTGCGCGCATCTCCCGTTGATTCTATAGCTATACTTTCATCAATGACATTTATAATGCTTCATTATCAGTTTGATTGACCTCTATTTCTCGTAAAGTGCTTGTGGCAGGAGGAAGGGAATGATTTCTGTGGATACTACGTGTGCGAGTTCATCCACACCGCGACTTTGAAAAACAAGCGGGGCTACTCTAAAAGACAATATGAAGTGCGTAAGAAATAATATTCACAATTTCATTTTATTACACCATCATTTCTGTTGAGTTTCATTCATATATATGTATTAATTAACCCCCTTCTTCAAATTAGACGTGGCAGATGCGGGATGAACTCCTAGAACCAGATCGCATGAAAGCAATTCAAGAGGAATTGTCGGGATTCTTTCTTGACCACGTCATCAGTAAAGCCGGAGAATACCATGTGGAAATTGATTTCAAATGCTAGGGGTTTGTAATTAAGAGATCTTATACATATTGTACATGTATGTAGCCAGTAGCGTCGGATACATGATACGAAAACTTGTTGTTCGACCAATCTCTCGGAGAAGGAGAGGTCGATCGATCACTTCTCTCGGTATGCATGACGAACTTCTGTACTGAATGGTTCTCTCGATCACTTATGTATATATAATACGTAGCGTCGACCAAGCATGGACATAAGAGAGGACACTTCTCTCTATTAAATAGCTAGCTAACACAATATATGAAACACCTAAATTAACCCCCAAAACCCCCAACCTGCCCTCCTTTCAAAAAAAACCCAGCCACTGGAATACTGACGCGTGGATGCCTTTTGGTCCCGGTTGGAGCCACCAACCGGGACCAAAGGCCCCCTCACTGGGCTCAGCGCACAGGGCCACGTGGAGGCACATTGGTCCCGGTTCGTGTTTGAACCGGGACTAATGGGTGGAGGTATTAATAACGACCCATTAATCCCGGTTCATGAACCGGGACTAAAGGCCCTTATGAACCGGGACAATTAGGTGTTTTTCTACTAGTGCTAAGGGACCCTTGAGGGCGGTCACTGAACCCGTACAAATGGCGACCCTTGGGGGCGGTCACCGAACCCGTACACTTTGGAAACCCTTGGGGGCGGTCACCGTTACCCGTCAAATTGCTCGGGGCGATCTCCACAACCTAATTGGATACCCCGACGCTTGCCCGGAGCTTTACACCACAATGATTGAGCTCCGAACACCACCAACCGTCTAGGGCACCAAGGCACCCAAGAGGAACAAGCTCTAGGGTGCCCAAACACCCAAGAGTAATAAGCTTCTCAAACTTCACTTCCACGTATCGCCATGGAGAACTCAAACCGATGCACCAAATGCAATGGCAAGGGCACACGAAGTACCCAGGTCCTTCTCTCCCAAATCCCACCAAAGCAACTAATGCTAGGGAGGAAAATGAGAGGAAGAACGAAAGAAGAACACGAAGAACTCCAAGATCTAGATCCAAGGGGTTCCCCTCACTTAGAGGAGAAAGTGATTGGTGGAAACGTGGATCTAGATCTCCTCTCTCTTTTCCCTCAAGAACTAGCAAGAATCCATGGAGGGATTGAGAGTTAGCAAGCTCGAAGAAGGTCAACAATGCGGGAAGAACACGACCTCAAAGGATAAGGTTCATTGGGGAAGAAGACCCCCTTTTATAGGATCTCCCGAATCCAACCGTTATGTGCTCAGGTCGTGCACAAGCGGTACTACCGCTTGGAGGAGCGGTACTACCGCTTAGCACGGTCAAAACAGCCCAACGAGAGAGAAAACACGAGTTTTTGGTCCGGAGCGGTACTACCGCTTAGGAGCCACGGTAGTACTGCTCTGGAGCGGTACTACCGCTCAGGAGCCGCGGTAGTAAAAAATTACATCAGCTCTAGTCGCGGTAGTACCACTGCAGCCTTTACCAAAACAGCCACAACTTTTGCAAATGGACTCCGAATTCAACGAAACCAAGTTTGTTGGAAAGCTAACGACATGGGCTAACACAATATTGATAGAAATATCAAGAATAAGCAAATGTGAAAAGTCCCATAAGAAAATGGTGAGAACCATTCATTGGATAAAACCGGTAAAACCTCCAATACCGAAAACATCATAGAAGACGCATGCGAACTCCATTTTCGATGAACTCAAGCTTGTCATCAAGATGACCATAAGCTCTAAGACTCACAAAGATAAACAAACAAGAACCAAGAAACATGATGCAAGGATGCAATGGTTTGAGCTCTCTACTAACGATACGATCAAGCTACTAACTTGAGAGCCCCCGTTGATAGTACGGCAAACGATCCTATAACTCGGTCTCCCAAGTACCACCACAAGACCGGTAAAATAGAAAACCTATCAAGGGAAAACCTTTTCCTTGCACATGGTCCACTTGAGCTAGATGAAGACGATCTTGACTCCCTCAAGTTGGACCACCTTTCTTGATTGCGTTGGCTCGATGAAGACTAGATGATTGCTCCCCCATAGTTCACTATGGGTGAGCCACTCTTCGGCACATCTTCACAAGTCCATTGACACCACAATGGAAGGAAAGATTCAAGCACTTGATCTCTTCGTGATGCTCCACTTGAACTTGCACATGGCAATCTTGATGACGATCACCACTTGATGTCATCCTTTCCATGGGTTGTATGATATCTTCCTCTTGACGCAAGCCCATGGATACGTACCTAATCCCACATACAACTCTCACATAGACCATGGGTTAGTACATAAAGTGGAATGGACAATGCTTACCATACCATGGGATCACTTGATCCCTCTCGGTACATCTTCTACGCTTTGTGAGTTGATCAACTTGATTCACTCTTGACTTAGTCTTGATCAACCTTGAATCTTTGCAACTCTCTTCATTTGGATGATGGCTTGAAGGTAAACATGAATCATCACACAACCTTCTTCTTCGAGACATGCCTGCAATAAGCTCAACACTCATATGACCAATCTTTGGATAATTCCTTAATAGCACCTTGGTCATCACAAACTCTCATTGAAACCAACAAATGGACTCCAAGAAAAGCCTATGGGCAAACCCTTCAAATATAACTCAAGGCAACCATTAGTCCATAGAGATTGTCATCAATTAGCAAAACCACACATGGGGGCACCACATGTCCTTTCAATCTCCCCCATTTTGGTAATTGATGACAATCACTTTCAAGAGAGTTTATACAAGGAATTATGCATCACCATTCAATGCACCAACCAATAATGCATGCGTATGAGATGCAAATGCTAAGGAAACAAAATCCAAAGCTACTCCACAAAACTCTCTGAAACTTCTCCCCCATTGGCATCGATTGCCAAAATGGGAGAAAATCTTAGAAGGCCAATATAAATTGTGGTCCTCCATAAATTGTGTATTTCTCAACAAGAGAGTGGAGTGCAATACACATATCCAACTGCCAATACTTGGAGGAAGACAAACTATATTGATGCCCAAAGATTGCAACAGAAAGATATGCCACAAAGACATAACAAAGAGAGACACAAGCAATCAGAAGATACCAATTGAAGCAAGCAATCAACGGATATCAATTGAACCAACTAGACCAATGATCCTACATTCCACAAGAATAAAGATATTATGAAAAGCGCAAAGGAGTGTTCCAAAGAAACTAGAGAAGCTCCCCATGATTTGTGCACACATAAGAATTTTTGTATTTGAATACAAAGTGTACAAAATAGGATCATAGCTCCCCCAAAATCAATAGAAACTCACATCCAGTGCAAGTGAGCATATAGGAAACAAAGCCTAGCGCCTGCAACAAGCACATGGTTGAGCAACATGTAAAAGAGGCAACTTAAGAATAGGCTCAACCAAAATGATGTGTGTGAGTCATGACGAAGCACTTGAGAAGACTAAGATTAGGATGAGCATTAAGCATCAACATAGTCTTCAAAGAATGAGGCACACAGTGCAAGGCCTATCATTCCCATACATAACTGGCAAATGGGTTCACAAGCTTACTAATAAGCAAAAGAGAACCTATGCTTGTGACAACCCGTGGTGAAGATAGACGAGGGGAGGCTCATCAAGACGAGGGATACCAATTAAGATGGCAAAAACCTCGTAAAGATAAGCAAGAGGAAAATAATCTTCACCACACAAGAGTGCAACAAGATACAACGATAGAGGACACACACTCAAGGCAAAAGCTTTCACGGAGCCACCAAAGAGATAACATAAGAAAGACAAGGTGGACGTGAAAGAAAAGATATCAACTAGAGAAGTAATTTCTCTCAAGTGTATAAGGTTCTATGTAGACGAAATCATGATGATATATATATCTACAAAGAAGGATGTACACCCGAAATAGTTACAACACGAATGAACAAGATATCCACAAGGAAGTCATAAATATACCAATAAGATATTTGCTTGAAAGCATAGCACTTAGCTAGATATGGTCTTATTGTATATAAATGAAGTCCAAACACACATCCATCAAAGGCATCACAACTAGCAACAAGAGATCATCGTTGGGATGCTTTGAGAAAGGAAACAAGTATCACAAGATATGAAATGAATATCATGCCAAGATGCAACCTACACAAGGTTGAATGCAAGAGGAGAAAGCATGAATAGATACTTGTTACCGAGATATCATTGGAAGGATGTAGTAGATACCAATTGAAGGTAGATAGTAGTTCATTGATCATCCTAGCTTGACTCCAATATGCACGTGGTGACAACACCTTCCTTGTGAGTGAGCCGAGTATCCAATGCATCTCCAAATGTTCCTAGAAGAACAACACAAACTAAATGGTACCCAAACTCATTGGGACCAAATAGTTAGAAAAACCAATACATAGGACAAACTACACATAAATATGTGCATATAGATATGAAAATGAATTTCTTACACATCTCATCCGATTTGAGACTTGGTGGAGATACCCCTATATATTGAGTCAAAGAAAGAAAGCATGCCAAATAAAATACATGAAGTAAACATGCATGCTCAAGACTTTCAAAACCCGAAACCTAAAGAGAAAGAAATGCCAAGTGAAAAGGATACCAAATGGAGAAATCATCACTTGGAAGATATCATTAAAGATACATCAAGGAATGAGATATCCATTGTTACACACTAAACTAAAGATGTCAAACTCCCAAAGATAGGATGGTTCCAAACAAACCAAGCTCTCAACAAATTTTCATGATGGCACAAAGTACCAAAAAGAAATGGCTTGCCTTCCACCAACACACACTTGATAAGGATCACAAGAAGAGTGTTTTAAAGAAAATAGGATAGCTCCCCCACGAGTTGTGCATTATATAGGATTTGCATTTGAATACAAAATGCACAAGGTGGGATCACTACTTTCACTATATCTAGAAAACACTAGACAAGAACAAGAAATAAACAAGATCCATAAGTGGTAGGGAAGACACCGGGAGTTGACACAAACCTTGGCAAGAGAAAAGGAAAAACAAAAGCCAAAGTAAAGATGATCAAGAAATTCTACCACACATAAGTGACTACCAATTGTCAAAAGACAAGAAGTATTTGGAATTAATTCCCGGTGGTAGATAACAAGGACATCCAACATCATCTTCACAACAAACACAAGCAAATTGCAACTTGTAGAGCTAACATGCCACCTAGGAACAAGATAATCTACTATATCAATTCTAGGTGACAATATCTCAAATGTACACATTTTCTAGGCTTGTAATATGCACTTAGCATATTACTCCCCCATAATGTGATACCAATAAGAACTTAGCAAGAGGCAATAAGAGGAACAAACAAGAGATAATTAATGGACTATTTAGAATTTGAATTTCTCATGAGAGATATACCACCTAGCGACTAGATAATCTTGTAATATCAATACTACATGGTATTCCTCATGTACACACATTTATAGGATTGTCAGGTGCACAAAGCACATCACTCCCCCAAAATGGGATGTTCCATTAATCTCTCACACGAGCCAACTAGGATACAAACAAGAAGCATAAAGGCTCAACGCACGACACACACGTACATGGTGTGCAAACCAACACACACATACTTGATTGCTCAAGATAAGAAAGTTGGAATCACAACATATACAAACACATGCAAGGAACAAAACCAAAACATGCAAGGGGGCAAGTAACTTTCAATGTAAGCAATTTTAAGTTCAAGTTACCGCAAGGAGGCACATTGGATATAAGATATAAACTTGATGATTCAATTGACTTGGCTTGAGACAATAAGAGTGATGAAGTCCCCTTAATTCTTCATAATGTAGCCAAGTCTCCAATGCCCTCAAACAACACCTATTGATCAAGTTTGAGCTTGTTGGTCCCCAACCAAGTTGGGTCCTAAGAGGTTAGTCACAATAGGTTTGGCTACCCAAATGGTTCTTTGCTTGACACCACTTTGAGTACCAACAAACTTGGCAAACACATTGCCAACCTTATCCTTACCAAGAGAATAGATATCATCAATAATAATTGGGTTGGATAAGTTACCACTAGTGCATGAAGAAGTGACGTGACCTTTCTCACGACATAAGTAGCAACGTCTACTCTTCACTTTCTTCTCACTTGATTTGTCAATTTGAGAAGCATTAACTTGAGTCTTCTTGGGAAGAGGCCTTTCTTCAACTTGATGTTGAGCATGAGATTGAACGTGTGCCCTCTTCCCTTGTTGCTTGACACTAATGGCCTTCTTCTTCAATGGGCAAGATCTAACATGATGCCCTTCGACTTTGCACTTGAAGCAAACAATCTTGGCTGAATTCTTGACTTGTTCTTGGCCCTTCCTTTTGTTCATCTTGGACTTCGTCTTCTTATTGGAGTTGAATCCAAGTCCACCTTTGTCATTGGGGGAATTTTGCACACTCAAGATATTGTTGAGTGTGGACTTCCCTTGATGACTCTTTTCCAAGTCTTTCTTCAAAGAAGTGACTTGGGCCTTGAGCTCTTTGATTTCCTCTACATGGTTAGTCTCAACACAAGTACTAGAGGAAGTATAAGCTTCATCATTAGAGCAACAAGGCAAGGAAAGCAATTCATCACAAGATGTACCAACATTGTGAGTAGATGAATTACAAGGACTAGCACATGGCAATATACTATTTTGACCAGAAGTAGTGCTAGTATCCACATGAGGCTCACTAGATGTTACCTTAGCAATCATGGCCTCATGAGATATCTTTAGCATACTATGGGATACTAGAAGATCATCATGAGAGCTTGAGAGCTTTTCATGACTTTCTTCCAATTTCACATAATTGCTAGATAGCACCTCAAGTCGAGCCCGTAGCTCAACATTCTCCTTCAAAATGGATGCTTCACAAGTAATAGAGTTAGTAGCACAAGCATCATCATTTACAACAATAGGAGAGGACAACTTGGAAAGCTCTTTTAAGTAAGAAGCTTCAAGTTGAGCATGAGACTTGGTGAGTTTGATGAGCTCACCCTTGATGACCCTTGAGCCATTTCGAGGTGCTCAAAATCCTCAAGGAGTCTAGCATGAGCAACTTCAAGCTTACCATTTTTAGTTTCAAAAACATTGGCCACCTCAAGAGCTCTATCGTTAGATTCCTTCACTCTAGACAATTCTAGAGCAAAAGTCTCCTCAAGAGATTCCTTGGTGGTTTGTTCAAGTTCAAGAACTTGAGAGAGGTCAGCAATCTCATTAGAGTAATCACGCCCATGACCTTCCATTTGCTCAATGGTGACCTCATGCTCCTCTAGATAAGATTCCAACTCCTCAATGTATTTCTTGCCATCAATGGCAATGGACATTATTTCCATGAAGTTGGTGTTGGGGAACATAGTAATTTCAAAAAAATTCCTACGCACACGCAAGATCATGGTGATGCATAGCAACGAGAGGGGAGAGTGTTGTCCACGTACCCTCGTAGACCGTAAGCGGAAGCATTATGACAACGCGGTTGATGTAGTCGTACGTCTTCACGATCCGACCGATCCAAGCACCGAACGTACGGCACCTCCGAGTTCAGCACATGTTCAGCTCGATGACGATCCCCGGACTCCGATCCAGCAGGGTGTTGGGGATGAGTTCCGTCAGCACGACGGCGTGGTGACGATGATGATGCTCTACAAACACAGGGCTTCGCCTAAGCACCGCAACGATATGACCGAGGTGGAATATGGTGGAGGGGGCACCGCACACGGCTAAGGAACGATCACGAAGATCAACTTGTGTGTCTAGAGGTGCCCCCCTGCCCCCGTATATAAAGGAGCCAAGGGGGAGGGGCCGGCCGGCCAAGGAGGGCACGCCAAGGGAGAGTCCTACTCCCACCGGGAGTAGGACTCCCTTCTTTCCTAGTTGGAGAAGGAGAAGGGGGAAGGAGGAGGAAGAGGGGAAGGAAAAGGGGGGCGCCGCCCCCCTCTCCTTGTCCTATTCGGACTAAGGAGGGGAGGGGGCGCAGCCCACCTCTTGCCTCCTCTACTCTTCTCCCATAGGGCCCATTAAGGCCCAATAACCCCCGGGAGGGTTCCGGTAACCCCCCGGTGCTCCGGTAAAATCCCGATTTCACCCGGAACCATTCCGATATCCAAATATAGGCTTCCAATATATCAATCTTTATGTCTCGACCATTTCAAGACTCCTCGTCATGTCCGTGATCACATCCGAGACTCCAAACAACCTTCGGTACATCAAAACTTTTAAACTCATAATAAAACTGTCATCGTAACATTAAGCGTGCGGACCCTACGGGTTCGAGAACTATGTAGACATGACCTAGAAGTATTCTCGGTCAATAACCAATAGCGGAACCTGGATGCTCATATTGGCTCCTACATATTCTACGAAGATCTTTATCGGTCAAATTGCATAACAACATACGTTGTTCCCTTTGTCATCTGTATGTTACTTGCCCGAGATTCGATCGTCGGTATCCAATACCTAGTTCAATCTCGTTACCGGCAAGTCTCTTTACTCGTTACGTAATGCATCATTCCGTAACTAACTCATTAGCTATATTGCTTGCGAGGCTTATAGTGATGTGCATTACCGAGAGGGCCCAGAGATACCTCTCCGACAATCGGAGTGACAAATCCTAATCTCAAAATACGCCAACCCAACATGTACCTTCAGAGACACCTGTAGAGCTCCTTTATAATCACCCAGTTACGTTGTGATGTTTGGTAGCACATAAAGTGTTCCTCCGATAAACGGGAGTTGCATAATCTCATAGTTACAGGAACATGTATAAGTCATGAAGAAAGCAATAGCAACATACTAAACGATCAAGTGCTAGGCTAACGGAATGGGTCATGTCAATCACATCATTCTCCTAATGATGTGATCCCGTTAATCAAATGACAACACATGTCTATGGTTAGGAAACATAACCATCTTTGATTAATGAGCTAGTCAAGTAGAGGCATACTAGTGACGTTATGTTTGTCTATATATTCACACATGTATCATGTTTCCGGTTAATACAATTCTAGCATGAATAATAAACATTTATCATGATATGAGGAAATAAATAATAACTTTATTATTGCCTTTAGGGCATATTTCCTTCAGTCTCCCACTTGCACTAGAGTCAATAATCTAGATTACACAGAAATGATTCCAACACCCATGGAGTCTTGGTGCTGATCATGTTTTGCTCGAGGAAGAGGCTTAGTCAACGGGTCTGCAACATTCAGATCCGTATGTATCTTGCAAATCTCTATGTCTCCCATCTGGACTTGGTCCCGGATGGAATTGAAGCGTCTCTTGATGTGCTTGGTCCTCTTGTGAAATCTGGATTCCTTTGCCAGGGCAATTGCACCAATATTGTCACGGAAGATCTTCATTGGTCCCGATGCACTAGGTATGAAACCTAGATCGAAAATGAACTCCTTCATCCAGACTCGTTCATTTGCTGCTTCCGAAGCAGCTATGTACTCCGCTTCACATGTAGATCCCGCCACGACACTTTGTTTAGAACAGCACCAACTTACAGCTCCACGTTTAATAAAAACACGTATCTGGTTTGCGATTTAGAATCGTCCGGATCAGTGTCAAAGCTTGCATCGACGTAACCATTTACGATTAGCTGTTTGTCACCGCCATATACGAGAAGCATATCCCTAGTCCTTTTCAGGTATTTCAGGATGTTCTTGACCACTGTCCAGTGATCCACTCCTGGATTACTTTGGTACCTTCCTGCCAAGCTTATTGCTAAGCATACGTCAGGTCTGGTACACAGCATTGCATACATGATAGAGCCTATGGCTGAAGCATAGGGAACATCTTTCATTTTCTCTCTATCTTCTGCAGTGGTCGGGCATTGAGTCTGACTCAACTTCACACCTTGTAATACAGGCAAGAACCCTTTCTTCGCCTGATCCATTTTGAACTTTTTCAAAACTTTATCAAGGTATGTGCTTTGTGAAAGTCCAATTAAGCGTCTTGATCTATCTCTATAGATCTTAATGCCCAATACGTAAGCAGCTTCACCGAGGTCTTTCATTGAAAAACTTTTATTCAAGTATCCCATTATGCTATCCAGAAATTCTATATCATTTCCAATTAATAATATGTCATCTACATATAATATCAGAAATGCTACTGAGCTCCCACTCACTTTCTTGTAAATACAGGCTTCTCCAAAAGTCTGTATAAAACCATATGCTTTGATCACACTATCAAAGCGTTTATTCCAACTCTGAGATGCTTGCACCAGTCCATAAATGGATCGCTGGAGCTTGCACACTTTGTTAGCACCTTTTGGATCGACAAAACCTTCTGGTTGTATCATATACAACTCTTCTTCCAGAAATCCATTCAAGAATGCAGTTTTGACATCCATTTGCCAAATTTCATAATCATAAAATGCAGCAATTGCTAACATGATTCAGACAGACTTAAGCATCGCTACGGGTGAGAAAGTCTCATCGTAGTCAACCCCTTGAACTTGTTGAAAAGCTTTTGCAACAAGTCGAGCTTTATAGACAGTTATATTACCATCAGCGTCAGTCTTCTTCTTAAAGATCCATTTATTCTCAATGGCTTGCCGATCATCGGGCAAGTCAACCAAAGTCCATACTTTGTTCTCATACATGGATCCCATCTCAGATTTCATGGCTTCTAGCCATTTTGCGGAATCTGGGCTCATCATCGCTTCCTCATAGTTCGTAGGTTCGCCATGGTCAAGTAACATGACTTCCAGAATAGGATTACCGTACCACTCTGGTGTGGATCTTACTCTGGTAGACCTACAAGGTTCAGTAGAAACTTGATCTAAAGTTTCATGATCAATATCATTAGCTTCCTCACTAATTGGTTTAGTTGTCACAGGAACCGGTTCTTGTGATGGACTACTTTTCAATAAGGGAGCAGGTACAGTTACCTCATCAAGTTCTACTTTCCTCCCACTCACTTCTTTCGAGAGAAACTCCTTCTCTAGAAAGGATCCGAATTTAGCAACGAAAATCTTGCCCTCAGATCTGTGATAGAAGGTGTATCGAACAGTCTCTTTTGGGTATCCTATGAAGACACATTTCTCCGATTTGGGTTCGAGCTTATCTGGTTGAAGTTTCTTCACATAAGCATCGCAGCCCCAAACTTTAAGAAACGACAACTTTGGTTTCTTGCCAAACCACAATTCATGAGGTGTCGCCTCAACGGATTTTGATGGTGCCCTATTTAACGTGAATGTGGCTGTCTCTAAAGCATAACCCCAAAACGATAGCGGTAAATCAGTAAGAGACATCATAGATTGCACCATATCTAGTAAAGTATGATTACGACGTTCGGACACACCATTTCGTTGTGGTGTTCCGGGTGGCGTGAGTTGCGAAACTATTCCGCATTGTTTCAGATGTAAACCAAACTCGTAACTCAAATATTCTCCTCCACGATCAGATCGTAGAAATTTTATTTTCTTGTTACGATGATTTTCCACTTCCCTCTGAAATTCTTTGAACTTTTCAAATGTTTCAGACTTGTGTTTCATTAAGTAGATATACCCATATCTGCTCAAATCATCTGTGAAGGTGAGAAAATAACGATACCCGCCGCGAGCCTCAATATTCATTGGACCACAAACATCAGTATGTATGATTTCCAACAAGTCAGTTGCTCGCTCCATAGTTCCGGAGAACGGCGTTTTAGTCATCTTGCCCATGAGGCACGGTTCGCAAATACCAAGTGATTCATAATCAAGTGATTCCAAAAGTCCATCACTATGGAGTTTCTTCATGCGCTTTATACCGATATGACCTAAACGGCAGTGCCACAAATAAGTTGCACTATCATTATCAACTTTGCATCTTTTGGTTTCAACACTATGAATATGTGTATCACTACTATCGAGATTCAATAAAAATAGACCACTCTTCAAGGGTGCATGACCATAAAAGATATTACTCATATAAATAGAACAACCATTATTCTCTGATTTAAATGAATAACCGTCTCGCATCAAACAAAATCCAGATATAATGTTCATGCTCAACGCTGGCACCAAATAACAATTATTTAGGTCTAAAACTAATCCCAATGGTAGATGTAGAGGTAGCGTGCCGACCGCGATCACATCGACTTTGGAACCATTTCCCACGCGCATCGTCACCTCGTCCTTAGCCAATCTTCTCTTAATCCGTAGTCCCTGTTTCGAGTTGCAAATATTAGCAACAGAACCAGTATCAAATACCCAGGTATTACTTCGAGTATTAGTAAGGTACACATCAATAACATGTATATCACATATACCTTTGTTCACTTTGCCATCCTTCTTATCCGCCAAATACTTGGGGCAGTTCCGCTTCCAGTGTCCAGTCTGCCTGCAGTAGAAGCACTCAGTCTCAGGCTTAGGTCCAAACTTGGGTTTCTTCTCTTGAGCAGCTACTTTTTTGTTGTTCTTCTTGAAGTTCCCCTTCTTCTTCCCTTTGCCCTTTTTCTTGAAACTGGTGGTCTTGTTTACGATTAACACTTGATGCTCCTTCTTGATTTCTACCTCCGCGACTTTTAGCACTGCGAAGAGCTCGGGAATAGTCTTGTCCATCCCTTGCATATTATAGTTCATCACGAAGCTCTTGTAGCTTGGTGGCAGTGATTGAAGAATTCTGTCAATGACACTATCATCAGGAAGATTAACTCCCAGCTGAATCAAGGGATTATTATACCCAGACATTTTGAGTATGTGTTCACTGATAGAACTATTCTCCTCCATCTTGCAGCTATAGAACTTATTGGAGACTTCATATCTCTCAATCCGGGCATTTGCTTGAAATATTAACTTCAACTCCTGGAACATCTCATATGCTCCATGACGTTCAAAACGTCGTTGAAGACCCGGTTCCAAGCCGTAAAGCATGGCACACTGAACTATCGAGTAGTCATCAGCTTTGCTCTGCCAGACGTTCTTAACATCGTCAGTTGCATCAGCAGCAGGCCTGGCACCCAGCGGTGCTTCCAGGATGTAATTCTTCTGTGCAGCAATGAGGATAATCCTCAGGTTACGGACCCAGTCCGTGTAATTGCTACCATCATCTTTCAACTTTGCTTTCTCAAGGAACGCATTAAAATTCAACGGAACAACATCACGAGCCATCTATCTACAACAAACATAGACAAGCAAAATACTATCAGGTACTAAGTTCATGATAAATTTAAGTTCAATTAATCATATTACTTAAGAACTCCCACTTAGACAAACATCTCTCTAGTCATCTAAGTGATCACGTGATCCATATCAACTAAACCATGTTCGATCATCACGTCAGATGGAGTAGTTTCAATGGTGAACATCACTATGTTGATCATATCTACTATATGATTCACGTTCGACCTTTCGATCTCTGTGTTCCGAGGCCATATCTGTTATATGCTAGGCTCGTCAAGTTTAACCTGAGTATTCCGTGTGTGCAACTGTTTTGCACCCTTGTATTTGAACATAGAGCCTATCACACCCGATCTTCACGTGGTGTCTCAGCACGAAGAACTTTCGCAACGGTGCATACTCAGGGAGAACACTTCTTGATAATTTTTAGTGAGAGATCATCTTAAAATGCTACCGTCAATCAAACCAAGATAAGATGCATAAAGGATAAACATCACATGCAATCAATATAAGTGATATGATATGGCCATCATCATCTTGTGCTCGTGATCTCCATCTCCGAAGCACCGTCGTGATCACCATTGTCACCGGCGCGACACCTTGATTTCCATCGTAGCATCATTGTCGTTACGCCATCTATTGCTTCTACGACTATCGCTACCGCTTAGTGATAAAGTAAAGCAATTACAGGGCGTTTGCATTTCATACAATAAAGCGACAACCATATGGCTCCTGCCAGTTGCCGATAACTTCGGTTACCAAACATGTTTATCTCATACAATAAAATATAGCATCACGTCTTGATCATATCACATCACAACATGCCCTGCAAAAACAAGTTAGACGCCATCTACTTTGTTGTTGCAAATTTTACATGGCTGCTACGGGCTGAGCAAGAACCGATCTTACCTACGCATAAAAACCACAACGATAGTTCGTCAAGTTAGTGCTGTTTTAACCTTCGCAAGGACCAGGCGTAGCCACACTCGGTTCAACTAAAGTTGGAGAAACAGACACCCGCTAGTCACCTGTGTGCAAAGCACGGCGGTAAATCCAGTCTCGCGTAAGCGTACGCGAAATGTCGGACCGGGCCGCTTCATCCAATAATACCGCCGAACCAAAGTATGACATGCTGGTAAGCAGTATGACTTGTATCGCCCACAACTCACTTTTGTTCTACTCGTGCATATAACATGAATGCATCAAACCTAGGCTCGGATGCCACTGTTTGGGGAACATAGTAATTTCAAAAAAATTCCTACGCACACGCAAGATCATGGTGATGCATAGCAACGAGAGGGGAGAGTGTTGTCCACGTACCCTCGTAGACCGTAAGCGGAAGCGTTATGACAACGCGGTTGATGTAGTCGTACGTCTTCACGATCCGACCGATCCAAGCACCGAACGTACGGCACCTCCGAGTTCAGCACATGTTCAGCTCGATGACGATCCCCGGACTCCGATCCAGCAGGGTGTCGGGGATGAGTTCCGTCAGCACGACGGCGTGGTGACGATGATGATGTTCTACCGACACAGGGCTTCGCCTAAGCACCGCAACGGTATGACCGAGGTGGAATATGATGGAGGGGGGCACCGCACACGGCTAAGGAACGATCACGAAGATCAACTTGTGTTTCTAGAGGTGCCCCCCTGCCCCCGTATATAAAGGAGCCAAGGGGGAGGGGGCAGCCAGCCAAGGAGGGCGTGCCAAGGGGGAGTCCTACTCCCATCGGGAGTAGGACTCCCTTCTTTCCTTGTTGGAGAAGGAGAAGGGGGAAGGAGGAGGAAGAGGGGAAGGAAAGGGGGGGCGCTGCCCCCCTCTCCTTGTCCTATTCGGACTAGGGAGGGGAGGGGGCGCAGCCCACCTCTTGCCTCCTCTCCTCTTCTCCCTTAGGGCCCATTAAGGCCCAATAACCCCCGGGAGGGTTCCGGTAACCCCTTGGTGCTCCGGTAAAATCCCGATTTCACCCGGAACCATTCCGATATCCAAATATAGGCTTCCAATATATCAATCTTTATGTCTCGACCATTTCGAGACTCCTCGTCGTGTCTGTGATCACATCCGGGACTCCGAACAACCTTCAGTACATCAAAACTTAAAAACTCATAATAAAACTGTCATCGTAACGTTAAGCATGCGGACCCTACGGGTTCGAGAACTATGTAGACATGACCTAGAACTATTCTTGGTCAATAACCAATAGCGGAACCTGGATGCTCATATTGGCTCCTACATATTCTATGAAGATCTTTATCGGTCAAACCGCATAACAACATACGTTGTTCCCTTTGTCATCGGTATGTTACTTGCCCGAGATTCGATCGTCGGTATCCAATACCTAGTTCAATCTCGTTACCGGCAAGTCTCTTTACTCGTTATGTAATGCATGATTCCATAACTAACTCATTAGCTACATTGCTTGCAAGGCTTATAGTGATGTGCATTACCGAGAGGGCCCAGAGATACCTCTCCGACAATCGGAGTGACAAATCCTAATCTCGAAATACGCCAACCCAACATGTACCTTCGGAGACACCTGTAGAGCTCCTTTATAATCACCCAGTTACGTTGTGATGTTTGGTAGCACATAAAGTGTTCCTCCGATAAACGGGAGTTGCATAATCTCATAGTTACAGGAACATGTATAAGTCATGAAGAAAGCAATAGCAACATACTAAACGATCAAGTGCTAGGCTAACGGAATGGGTCATGTCAATCACATCATTCTCCTAATGATGTGATCCCGTTAATCAAATGACAACACATGTCTATGGTTAGGAAACATAACCATCTTTGATTAATGAGCTAGTCAAGTAGAGGTATACTAGTGACGTTATGTTTGTCTATATATTCACACATGTATCATGTTTCCGATTCATACAATTCTAGCATGAATAATAAACATTTATCATGATATGAGGAAATAAATAATAACTTTATTATTGCCTCTAGGGCATATTTCCTTCAGTTGGAACGAGCAATTTTATTTTTATGAAGAGCTTTAAAAATCATTTCCCCCTTAGTTTTTAAGGAGGCAACATTATCATTCTCTTCATCATTATCCTCAACATCATCATCAAGAGACATATTGGGGTACAAAGTAGGAGATACCTTTGACACCCTAGCCATAAGGCAAAAAGCAATAGATGATGATGTAGGATCCCTTGAGGCACCATTAAACACCACATCTTGTTCCATGGAGTGTTCGTTTTTCTCTTGTGGAAAACCACATGTAGGTGAAGTAGAAAAAGTTGAGAGGACTATACGACCGGAGGTGGAGGGGGAACAATCATCCCCACAAATATTGGACACACCATATTTATCTTGAAGATTTGTCCACAACTCATGAGCATCCCAGAACGGCATGAGTTGAAAAATAACTACATTACTCAAAGCATCAAAAAAGTACATTAGAAGCTTGAGCATTGAGATAAGAGTTTTTCTCATCCTCTAAAGATAATCTTTGGGGATCCTTTGGAGGAGAAAAACCCATATTTACAATTCGCTCTAAATTTGGGTCCATGACCCTAAAGAGATTAAGCATGCGAATTACCCAAACATCAAAATTTGTGCCATCAAAACTAAGAGTGTCAGAGAATCCTAATCCCCTAGTCAACATCTTTACTCTCTAGGTGGTTAAGTCTAACAAAGAGAGACGAGGCTCTGATACCAATTGAAAGATCGAGGATGTCGCCTAGAGGGGGGGTGAATAGGCGCTTTAAAATAATTACGGTTTAGGCTTGAACAAATGCGGAATAAACCTAGTGGTTAATTTGTCAAGCACAAAACCTACAACAACTAGGCTCACCTACGTGCACCAACAACTTATGCTAAGCAAGATAAGCAACTATGTGATAGCAAGATATATGACAAAGAACAATATGGCTATCACAAAGTAAAGTGCATAAGTAAAGGGGCTCGGGTAAGAGATAACCGAGGCACGCGGAGACGACGATGTATCCTGAAGTTCACACCCTTGCGGATGCTAATCTCTGTTTGGAGCGGTGTGGAGGCACAATGCTCCCCAAGAATACACTAGCACAATGCAAGATGCCGTGATTCCACTAAGGGACCCTTGAGGGCGGTCACCGAACCCGTACAAATGGCAACCCTTGGGGGCGGTCACCGAACCCGTACACTTTGGCAACCCTTGGGGGCGATCACCGGTACCCGTCAAATTGCTCGGGGCGATCTCCACAACCTAATTGGAGACCCCGACGCTTGCCCGGAGCTTTACACCACAATGATTGAGCTCTGAACACCACCAACCGTCTAGGGCACCAAGGCACCCAAGAGGAACAAGCTCTAGGGTGCCCAAACACCCAAGAGTAATAAGCTTCTCAATCTTCACTTCCATGTATCACCGTGGAGAACTCAAACCGATGCACCAAATGCAATGGCAAGGGCACACGGAGTACCCAAGTCCTTCTCTCCCAAATCCCACCAAAGCAACTAATGCTAGGGAGGAAAATGAGAGGAAGAACAAAAGAAGAACACGAAGAACTCCAAGATCTAGATCCAAGGGGTTCCCCTCACTTAGAGGAGAAAGTGATTGGTGGAAACGTGGATCTAGATCTCCTGTCTCTTTTCCCTCAAGAACTAGCAAGAATCCATGGAGCGATTGAGAGTTAGCAAGATCGAAGAAGGTCAACAATGGGGGAAGAACACGAGCTCAAAGGATAAGGTTCATTGGGGAAGAAGACCCCCTTTTATAGGACCTCCTGAATACAACCGTTATGTGCTCAGGTCGTGCACAAGCGGTACTACCGCTTGGAGGAGCGGTACTACCGCTTAGCACGGTCAAAACAGTCCAACGAGAGAGAAAACATGAGTTTTTGGTCCGGAGCGGTACTACCGCTAAGGAGCCACGGTAGTACTGCTCTGGAGCAGTACTAACGCTCAGGAGCCGCGGTAGTACCGCTCTGGAGCGGTAGTAAAAAATTACATCCGCTCTAGTCGCGGCAGTACCGTTGCAGCCTTTACCAAAACAGCCACAACTTTTGCAAACGGACTCCGAATTCAACGAAACCAAGTTTGTTGGAAAGTTAACGACATGGGCTAACACAATATTGATAGAAATATCAATAATAAGCAAATGAGAAAAGTCCCATAAGAAAATGGTGAGAACCCTTCATCGGATAAGACCGGTAAAACCTCCAACACCGAAAACATCATAGAAGACGCATGCGAACTCCGTTTTCGATGACCTCAAGCTTGTCATCAAGATGACCATAAGCTCTAAGACTCACAAAGATAAACAAACAAGAACCAAGAAACATGATGCAAGGATGCAATGGTTTGAGCTCTCTACTAACGATACGATCAAGCTACCAACTTGAGAGCCCCCCTTGATAGTACGGCAAACGATCCTATAACTTGGTCTCCCAACAAGACCGGTAAAATAGAAAACCTATCAAGGGAAAACCTTTGCCTTGCACATGGTCCACTTGAGCTAGATAAAGACGATCTTGACTCCCTCAAGTTGGACCACCTTTCTTGATTGCGTTGGCTCAATGAAGACTAGATGATTGCTCCCCCATAGTTCACTATGGGTGAGCCACTCTTCGACACATCTTCACAAGTCCATTGACACCACAATGGATGGCAAGATTCAAGCACTTGATCTCTTCGTGATGCTCCACTTGAACTTGCACACGGCAATATTGATGACGATCACCACTTGATGTCATCCTTTTCATGGGTTGTATGATATCTTCCTCTTGACGCAAGCCCATGGATACGTACCTAACCCCACATACAACTCTCACATGGACCATGGGTTAGTACATAAAGTGGAATGGACAATGCTTACCATACCATGGGATCACTTGATCCCTCTCGGTACATCTTCTACGCTTTGTGAGTTCATCAACTTGATTCACTCTTGACTTAGTCTTGATCAACCTTGAATCTTTGCAACTCTCTTCATTTGGATGATGGCTTGAAGGTAAACATGAATGATCACACAACCTTCTTCTTCAAGACATGCTTGCAATAAGCTCAACACTCATATGACCAATCTTTGGATAATTCCTTAATAGCACCTTGGTCATCACAAACTCTCATTGAAACCAACAAATGGACTCCAAGAAAAGCCTATGGGCAAACCCTTCAAATATAACTCAAGGCAACCATTAGTCCATAGAGATTGTCATCAATTACCAAAACCACACATGGGGGCACCACATGTCCTTTCAACCGGGACTAAAGGGGGTGGGGACCTTTAGTCCCCACCCCGTAGTGCCGGTTACAGAACCGGGATTAAAGGTCCTTTATGAACCGGGACTAAAGGTCATTTTTCTACTAGTGTGTGCACCGCCACCACTTTCCTCCTCGTCGCCATGCCACTTCCCCTACGTCCGGACTGGGCGCTGCTCTTGGGGGTGAAGATGGAGCGAATCCTAGACGAGAAGAAGTCGGAGGAGGAGGCTGCCCTCAATGTTGAGGAGGAGGAGTGGGATCGTCGTGACTCTCTAGAGGCCGCGTAGGACGATCTAATATTCATCAATGGGTACCCAGATTTATACCAAATCCTACAATGTTGTTTGAAATGTCGAGCATGGCTATGTGCCTGTCACATATGTGCGGCCATGATCTGCTCCCTGTCAACTCACTGTTATAGAGGCATGTGATGAGCATTACGCTTTCTACGCCTCGATCGTTCGCCCATGAGAAATCTTCAAGGAGACCATCTCCGGAAAGGCGTTAAAGGTGGAGAGGCACAACGTCATGTGGCTATATTACGAGGAGAAACATGCGGGTTTGATGGTGGAGAGGGACCCAGGTTTGACATGGAGATGCTGATATTGCGACTTGAATCGCACCATGTTGGACCTCCCCGACCAGGAGAATCTTCAAGAATGGGATGAAGACGTGGTCGCGAGATGGTTAATCTGCCGCATGTGGACAATCAGTGGACTCGTCACAAATGCATGTGCCCTGTGCGCTGCAGTCGTCTGGGTGGCGAGGAACTAGTGTTTCTCCCAAGATGTTAAAATTCATCAGTTTATTAATATAATAATGATGCTAATCAGCTTTTCGAAGGCTATGTAACAACTTTTTAATGCAAAGTTATTTCAAATTAGTGTTTTAATCTCTCAATTTTACAGTGTGAATTTGAGAGTTAATGCAACAAAAACCGGAAAAAAAAACATATGGATGCCGCATATGGTGACACTGTGTGTGCCCATAGCTACTGCAGCTTCCATATCCATATGGCGCACACTGCATATGCAATATGACGACTCTGCTAGAGTTGCTCTATGGTGGACAAAGTATTAATGAGATAGTATGTTTCCATAGCTAACTTTATATGAGTGGTACGAACTGTGGCTGCACCCGGATGGCTAGCAAGTGATGATACTTGCCTACCCACCTGAGTTTCCAGTGCCGGTTCTCACATTCTTGGTTGCTTATGCATAAAATCATCCAAGAACTGGCATGGGTTATTTAAAACCATGAGCCACATTTTCCTTATTATACGCGTGGGCTATTAGAAATACTATAGGGTACATGGCAATATGATATAGCCAATCGTTAGCTCTGCTATTATCCTTGCTCCAAGGATGATAATATGTATCGGTCAAGCAAAATCTCGTGACCACTGATTATGATCGTTTTTCCTTCGAACAATTGTTTCCAACACATAGACACCCCGCTCTCAACAAAACATATAGTATATGTCGTCAGTTTGTACCACCTGATTTTATTTTTTGCGAAGGTTGTACCATATCATTGGTTTTTGTAAAACTTACGAAAATACTCTACATAATTATGTGCGTGTCTTGTACCCTTAATAAGATAGAGAAATACTCTTCATAATTATGCGTCGATATATGGCACATATACCCTGGTAGCAAACAATGCGAAGTCCAAAACAGCACTCGTGTTTGGCAGCCTACACAAGGGGAAAAGTTAAGCACGATGGTATCTGGCTAGATTTTCTTTTTACTAGAGAGAAGGGCTGTGCAACTTGGCACACATGTAGTCAAAAGAGAATCTTTTGCTTTGTGTTGCGTGTAGGCATCCCACTCAGGCCCTGTTTAGTTCGGTTGTGGATTTCTAAAAGCAGCTGCGAAAAATCTGCTATGAAAAACAACTGTGGAAAATCTGATGTAAAAAAGATGTAAGTCATTTGGCAAACCAGCTGATACAACTTTTTCAGATTTTGGCCCGCAACGGAATCAGATTTTGGAAAGCACGTCCTGAGCTGCTTCCGCTTTTGATTCAAATTTTGGCAGCAGATTTCTGGAATCGGATTCTGCTGGGTTCACCCTTTGGTTCAGATTCTGCTGCACGGCAGCGAAATCCGTCGATAAAAACTGAACCAAACAGGGCCTCAAGATGGTGCTTCCAACAGACACAACAACAGAGAAGAGCCTTCAGCACTATGCTGTCCTAAGAGTCCTAAGAGCAACTCTAGCATACCCCGCATCTGCCCGGCCCGCAAAACATGTTTGCAGTTCGCGGAAAAACGCTTTTGCGGCCGGCGCGCACGGCCGCGGATGTAGACCCCGCAAAATTGACCCGTAAAAAAGCATATTTGCGAACCCCGTAAAGCCGACCCGTAAAAAAATATTCGTGGAATATGCTTTTTTACGGGTCGGCTTTGCGGGGTCTGATCTGGAGCAGCTCCTCCCAGTCCAGAAAACCTAAATTTGCACTTTGATTTGATCCAACATAATGCATTTCTTTGCTTTTCCAACAACATTGGATACATAAAACATCACCAAATCTTTGCTAGAATAGCAAGACCAAAAAAACAAGAACGACAAGTATGTGTTTTAGAAGATTTCCAACTTCCATAACTGCTCCCACTAGTTGAAGCAATATCTTCTCCATGCATTCATTGTTGATCTGCGGATTCTTGATCTTGCATTCTTCATTCTTCATCTTTGGTTCAGATGAAGTAGACGTTGCTTCCATTCTAGTTGAACATGCAGCCGCATCATTGTTTTCCATTCTACTAAGGAGTGCGTCAACATCTATTAACTTTCTTTATATCAATAAATCAATGTATTGGCCTTCCTAAAACCAAAATGAGCATCCATCTTCCTACACAAAAGAATGACCATGTTCGAAATGAGGATCCACAATTGAACCAAAGAATGAGCTATCAAAATGAGCCACTGCGAGTGCACGTACCCCGTCATTTTCGCATTTTAAGAACACCCAACACTGTCTGCGTGCAGTCGTCGCACTGTATGAGCGGCAACGGCGAGCCGCGGAGGCGCTGCGCAAGCGCCGAGCCCGGTGGACGGCCGAAGGAATCCATGGCCGCAAATCGTCGTCGGCGTGGGGAGGACGAACCCATCCCTGCATGCGGTGATGCGCCCTTGCCAGGGCTGCAGGAGATGCTCCCGGACCACTCCATCGCTTGGCGCAGCCACCGACGGTCGGCAAAGCCAAATTCGGTGGCCCCGCGATGAAGATCTGCAGATCCGCAAATCCGGCGGCCCGCCGACGCAGGGGGGAGAGGGGAGGCGAGCTCCTGCCGGCTGCTTTCGCCGGAATCTTGGGCGGCGGGTGGCGGCGGCGCGAGGGGGGAGAGGGGAGGTGGTTGGTGGGGGAAAGCGCGGGCTAAAATGTCCCCCCCCCCC
>NC_041385.1:838788394-838790085 GCF_002162155.2 Triticum dicoccoides
CCAACCGCTTCCGCTTATATGCAGGGTTGAATTGTGCATCTGAATGCAAAAAAAGTCCAGAGTTTTACTAAGTTATTAAAATATTGGATAGCCGGTGTAACAAATGAGTTTTCGTCTGAAACCCTGATACTTCGAAAAAGATTGTCCAGTTTGTAGACGAAATGCATCCAGTTTTTGCCGTAAAGCTCTTTACTTTTTTGCATATGCTATGCGGGTGAAATGATGATACCTTGCCAGGTTTCAACCTTTTCAGAGTTCATTTTGTAGTGCTTTTCAATTTCACGGTGATTTAGCTCTCAAAACAAATCAATAAATGCATAAAAAATAGCAAATTGTGTTAGAAAGGGTTGAAAGTTGATGACGTGGATTCGAATTGTGCATCTGAATGCAAAAAAGTCTTGAGTTGTAATAAGTTATTAAAATATTGAATAGCCGGTGTAACAGATGAGTTTTCGTCCGAAACCCTAATACTTCGAAAGAGATTGCCCAGTTTGTTCACGAAGTGCATCCAATTTTTGCCATAACCCTGTCTACTTTTTTGCAAATGCTATGCGGGTGAAATGATGATACCTTGCCAAGTTTCAACCTTTTCAGAGTTCATTTTGTAGTGCTTTTCAATTTCACGGCGATTTAGCTCTGAAAACAAATCAGTAAATGCATCAAAAATAGCAAATTATGTCAGAAAAGGGTTGAAAGTTGATGACGTCGATTTGAATTGTGCATCTGAACGCAAAAAAGTCCGAAGTTGTAATAAGTTATTAAGATATTGAATAGCCGGTGTAACAGACGAGTTTTCATCCGAAACGCTATACTTCGAAAGAGATTGTCCAGTTTGTACACGAAGTGCATCCAGTTTTTGCCGTAACCCTCTCTTCTTTTTGGCACATGCTATGCGGGTGAAATGATGATACCTTGCCACGTTTCAACCTTTTCAGAGTTCAGTTTGTAGTGCTTTTCAATTTCACGGTGATTTAGCTCTGAAAACAAATCAGCAAATGCATCGAAAATAGCAAATTATGTCAAAAAGGGTTGAAAGTTGATGACATGGATTTGAATTGTGCATCTGAATGCAAAAAAAGTCCGGAGTTGTAATAAGTTATTAAGATATTGAATAGCCGGTGTAATAGATGAGTTTTCGTCTGAAACCCTGATACTTCGTAAGAGATTGTCCAGTTCGAACCGGCTCTTGTGTAAACATGTAAAAAAAATATATAAATACATTGATCAGTACCGTCTTTCAGCCAGAACGCGCTACTGCTACAGAGAAATACATCAAAAATACATTGATCATCAATGATCTTTTTGTGTACAATTTGAATTGACAATTTGAGTCCTCACCGGTTTAGAAACCGGAGAAGACTCATATTGTGGCCATAAATTCTACACATAGAGTTTAATGAAGACCAAATGGTTGTGATAGTTTGAGAAGTAACATATTTAAGGTGGTAAAAACTCTATTATCGGAGCGAGGTGGGACTAAAAAACCGTTGTCAACTAGGAACTTCTAGTACCGGTTTGTGGCACGAAACGGTACTAAAGGTGCTGGTGGGCTCCCAGCCTGACCACAGCCTGCAACAGCCACTTTAGTACTGGTTCGTGGCGCAAACCGGTACTAAAGGGTCGCCACAAACCGGTACTAATGATCTCCGCCCCCCTAGCCGTTGGGACCGGCACTAATGATCACATTAGTG
>NC_041385.1:838866758-838872967 GCF_002162155.2 Triticum dicoccoides
GAACCAGACTTCACAAAAAATGGAAACACGGTGCTTGAAGAAAAGGTAGTAGATCATGAATGTCTATCTTAAAGAAGAAGTTACATGTTTTGCTCCAACCTGGGTGATATACTCCATGCAAAATCAACGTTTTCCATCGAACATTAGTAAACTCAACCATTGCCATGGGCAAACAATTTAAGGGCCTCCTTGATTGAAAGTAATTTGAGGTGGATTTTGGTACTTAAAAATTAGCTACCTGTACCTTTTGATTAATAGGGTTGCAATCCAAATGATTTTCTATCGGATTGATGCGCACTAGATTTTATAGTCAATTTACATCCCCACAATCTTGTGAAGAATCCTAATTTTCTTGTACACAATTAAGGCCTCATTTGCTTTACATGAATTTTGTAGGAATTCTACAAGATAGGATTTTTGCGGAATCTTACTTTACTTTAGGGCTTTTTGGTTTACTCCATCCGTTTCTAAATATAAGTCTTTTTAGAGATTTCAATAAGGACTGCATACAGATGTATATAGACATATTTTAGAGTGTACATTCACTCATTTTGCTCTGTATGAAGTCCGCATTGGAATCTCCAAAAGGACTTATATTTAGGAAAAGGAAAAACCCGATCACGTGAATCAAGTAAGATATATTTTCCTATTCGTATACATAGAATTAAAGATACATCTCATCTCACTTCCTACATTTTTTGTTCTTATGGTATGTCTATGCTTGCAATAAAAGAGGCTGATGGATTATTTTGGTTCGCAGGATTCTGGAAACACATGAATACAAAAACATGAGAATATAGGAATGCATGTGCAAAATAAAGAATTCTTAAACACATGAATTATATCAACTTTGATGCTTGGTTCACAGGAACTGAAAAATCACATGAATAATAAACATGGCTAATCAAAGTCAAACAACATAAAAATGTATAATTATAATGTTATATTTCACTAAGGTTATTAGTCTTGTTCTACGTGCATAGGAATTACAAGAAGATGCCCAAGTGGATGTTAGAATTCACACACGTTTTTTCCTTTGAAAGTGAGACAAAAAATCACCATTTTTTTGTTTGTCACATTCTTTTGAACCAAAGGCATGAATAGTAGCATCATGAAAAATTTCCAATTTACATATTTCCTTCACCTTTTTTTTCGAACCAAGAGCTCCTTTAATTCAAAAGATCGTTGTAGGATTTCAGGTAGATTTCTATCCTTATGGTTTCGTCCTACTTGTTTTGCACTTTATTTATAGAACAAAAATTATATCCACTCAAACTCTTTTATACAATTTTTTGTTTTTCCGGTGACATCACTAGTCATGTAGTAAGATTTAACATGACACGCCACTATTACTGCGTTATGAAATCCTGTGAGTAAACAAAAATGGCCCTAGGCATTTATAAAATCAATAGGAATCTCGCGAATCCAAGGAACGTCGACCAACTTAGAAAAATGAAGGCGTTAATGGTCGGATGGAGATGGAGAGAAGGAATCCAATCTTTATGTGATGTGATTTGTGCATGTGCGTGTGCGTGTGATGCATGGGTGGTAGTACTCCGGTCAAAAGTGATTAGAGCATCTCCGTTGAAATTTTGACGGTCCAAAACCGGAGATGTAAAATATGAACCATCAAAAAATGCGTTTTGGAGCTCCGAAATATACTCAACTACAACATATGATCCAAATCGGAGATATAAGAGAGCAAGTCCAACAAATGGTCCAAAACGAAGATGTAAAATCGCCTTGATTGTCTTCTTCAACCTCGGGATGTCAGCCGCTTCGTCAAATCGGTCGCCATCAAGCTCTCTACAACCTCCCCGAGCGCGCCATCCTTCCCGTGATGAGCTCCTCTCCCAATCCCCCTATTTCCCCCTTCGATCGGTGTCGTTTGCCACCGCTCCCGTGCTCGTCCGTGGTCGCCATGGCCGGAGCCCGAGCTCCCCTGTACGTGCTCCTTTGCCGGCCAACATCGACGGAGGCGGGCAGCAGCTGACGCGAACACCACGAGCAGCGGCACGGGCACGCTGCACGGGCCAATAGCAACGACAGCTCGGCGGACAGGGTAAGTGCGGGCGGTGGCGGGGCCGGGAGGCGGTGGCAACGAGGCGGGCCAGCGAGCAGCGGCGAGCGGTGGAAGCGGGCGGCGACCTAAGGACCCGACGAAGGCATACAGGGGCAGCCGGACCGCCGGAGGCGCCGAATCCCACCACGGCTGCTTCCCGATTCGGCGGCGCCTGGGAGGCTGCGAGACGGCTTCCGGCGAGGGAGGCGGCAGGGGTAAGGGTGGCGGCGGTGATTTGGGGCGGTGGCGGCGAGGAGAGCGGGGATTTGGGCTGTGGCGGCGGCGGATTCCGGCCGACTGGTGGTCGGGCGCGCGATCGGGCATGGCTGTGAAATGAAATCAAGGGCGGTTGGGCTTTGGAGGGCGGTCATCGAATTTGGATCAGTTGTATCTCGTGATGCAAATTTGCATCTCAAGGTATTGTATTTTATATCACCGAAAGGCCGCGGCCTAATTTTTTTTGATGTGAACCGTTTGTTAGAGCAGTGTTTTTTTTTTCCGACGATTCAAAAGTTGGGTATTTTTAAATTTATGCTGTCTATTGAAGATGCTCTTAGGGCGTGATTGTTTCGATGGCGTGATTGTTTGGATGCTTTGGAACGGTCTTCCATGCACCTGCGCCCCTGCGCTGAATAATAAATTTGTCACCAGCCTGCTCTGGTTGCCTGACGACCTAGCATATCCTGACAACCAGGCCAGGCCAGCTAGTTCGCCACACGAGGCTTGGTTGGACTGAACTTTGTGGGCTCGCCAAGACATTTTGCCTCGTCTGTGTTCTTTTTAGTTGAAATTTGTTGCAACTTTATTATATTGAAGTACCCTCGGATGCCACCATCGAGCTAACACATGCCGGTGGTAAAAATATCAAAAACCAAGTACTCTCTCCATTTCAAAATACAATGTTTCCTTTATTCCCGTGCTTCAATTTTGACAATAAATTTAACCAACGAGACCGACTGCGGCGGTAGCAAAACTTATACTAGTGAATTTGTATTCAAAAGAAGTTTTCAATTATATAATTTTTTTCTTCCGCCGCAATCGGTCTCGTTGGTTAAATTTATGATCAAAGTTAGACCTTGAGAAGCACGGGCATACTATATTTTACAATGGAGGGAGTACTATTAGGCTGGTTGTAATGGGGAGTATCATATACTAGTATCATGCATATGATACTAGTGTATGATACTACATCAGTAATGCAAAGTATCATATGTTGGTATCATAAAGTACTACATTTATTGCCATGCATGACACAAAGTAGCACATCATTTAACATGATACGGTATCATGATATGATACTCAAGCATCTTTTTTTTTATTTAATTTTATGCCATCTCATCAAAATTGCTTAGTTGGCATGGATGATACTACTTATGATACTATCATTACGGACAACCTTAGAAAGTTTATTCTGCAACCTTTCGTAACTAGTTCATGTGTGACTTTATTGAACGGACGTCGCACCCATTAGAACCCTAAAGTCTTCAAAAGATCGAAGAAGGCCCTTCACCTAATTAACAATTGGCCCATACCAAGGCTGTTTGGACCGACAAACCAATCGACTCCTTCGCACCGGCCATCTCGAAGAACTATACACCCAACAGATGCGTAATTCTTCTTTGGCTTGCATGCAAAAATCGGCTCTTCACCGATGAAAGACGCTTCAACAGGGGTTTAACGGACTCCAACTGCTACCCGACTCGTGAATCAGCACGTCACCTCTTCCTCTAGTGTCACCACCCTTGCCCCTTTTGGCAAGAACCAAACTCTCTATCTGCTACACTACCAACGGACTTGTAACATCTTTGGGGACCGGAAATCGCAACAGACCTCGCTCGACAGTCATCATTGTTATTCTTTGGTATATTTGGAAAAGAAGAAATGCAAAGGTCTTTAGGGGGGAACTACAACCTATCCACCTCATTGCTCGCTCGGTGGAGGACGACAACATACTTTGGTCTAACAGATGCCCCAGTGAGCAGGCTATGAACCTTCTTCGAGATTGGTGTGCCACGTTGTTTCACTTATCTGTGAGATTGTAACCCAACTGCTTTGTACTGTCAACCTTACCTCCCGCTCTCTCCCTATGTAAACGTACTCTGTTCTATTAATTAAATGGTTCAGGCCGGCGTAAGCCCACCGTAGCATCGTCAAAAAAATAGCTGGCCCATATGTTAAAAGATCCCTAGCGTCTTAACTAATCTTGCAAAGAGCAACTTGCGAGTCAAAATCTAGGAACACTTTGGAGACACCAACCTCCCTCGCTAGCTGAAGAGTTCGTCAGCATGCCATGAGTGCAGGTACCTCGGGGGTCACAGATGGAGGAGAAAAATTGGCAGATCCCCCACCCACCACCCCCGAGAGAAAACCCCCATTATTGCCCCTTAGTACCGCTCCCGAAACTACTACCCACACGATACTGCTGCACGATCTTTGCACGACGTGCTAATCCAGCGGCCAGTGCCTTTCTAAATCCTGTGCATGTCCGGCTGGATTTGAGTATCGTGCATGAATCGTCTGGCTCGTGTCGTGTGTATAGCACTGTTGTACCGCTCCACCTACTCTAAAATCAAGATTCTTGGACGTACTCCCGTCCGCATTCGCTTTAACCCAGCTCCAGTGAGCATTGACCTTTCGAGCGCCAGTATCCCGAGTGCCTTGTCTGTGTTTAAAAGCACGGCTAACAGTATAGCTCGTTGTTGGCTATATGATGTACACAATTACTTATATAATAAGGTTAAATAAAAAAATCATATTTTTGTATCTCTTATATTTTTAGCAGCACATGTAGAGATAGGCTTTTAGATGAGAGCCCACATCTTTATTTATTTATGTCTTTTTTACATGGGCAAAACGCCATTTAAACGATCTATATGCGTGCTGTTATACTTGTTCTAAGGGCATCGCCGGAAAGCAAGTCATGTCACCGGCAAATAAGCCATCGTACAACTCGGGTAAGTTGTTTAATGAGGTAAATACACCCATGGTGCTTGAACTTGCCGTGGATGTTCACTTTAGTGCCTGAACTTGAAAAATACGCCAAACTGATTCTAAAACTTGGCGAGACCGTGCATATACGGTGCTAATCATATCCGTAGACATAAAGTACATCGACATGGCATTGTATGTGGCTGACGTGGCACTGACATGGCAAGGGGCCCACTTGTAGCTATGGAACAGAATAACTTAGTAATCTAAGTCTCTATGATTAGTGGGCCCGCCTGTCAGTAATTAGGAAAATTAACACAAAAATGCACTAGACGGGAATCGAACCTGCAACATGACGCTTGGTCCATGCTTGCGCTAGCCAACAAAACGAGAATTGTATTGACGATAATGTTGGCCCCTCCGGCTTAATGTAGTTGAACCAAAAACTGTTGTGTACAACAACCGGCTGCAGGTAGTGGCCCATTTTGCACAGGCTATATTTTATTGTAAAAATTATGTAAATAATAATCATAATAATTAAAGTTAGATTCGAATATTCATGTGTAATAAATAATTACCTCATGCTACACAAATATCCGTAAGGCGGTATGCAAGAAAATAATTTATTTTTTGTAAAATACTATTTTAAAAATAATCCATGGGTATTAAAACATGCTTTTAAATACAAACATTTAAAATACACAGTCATGGTTTATATTTAACAATTATATGAATATTTAAAATAGATAGTAATGAAATAATATATGAATAATAACAATGTTTATAAATAATATATTTCTTTTATATTACAGTTTGTAAATATTATTTCCATTATTGAAACGTTTTAATATTTATATGAATATTTTTAAATGTTTGTATTTGCAAAGATTTTTAAATACTCAGAGGTTATATTTAAAATATTAACTAGCAATGTGCTCGTGCGTTGCAACGGATCCAAACAAAATTATACTTGTTCACATATTTGAAAGAAAACACTCTAGTTTTGATATACATATATCATTAAAAATATATTATGTTTCACTCAAAAATATTCCTCGGGCTGTTTTGATAAGGTGAGGGAGAGATGTGGTTGATTTCAAGATACTAAGGTGTTTTCTGGACATTGGAGCAGAGAAGTAGACTATTTTTGCAAAATGGCCACAACTTACCTTACAATTTATAGATGTAGATCTAATGGTCAAAAATGACGGATGACAGA
>NC_041385.1:838874563-838876067 GCF_002162155.2 Triticum dicoccoides
CCCGCAGGAATATGACAATTGTACCAGCTGGCCAACAATGTAAAGTCCAAATAGCAGATTTTTTTAAAAAAGTCCAAAATAGCCACCCGCAAAAAAAAGCGGTTCCACAACAGCCCTCGTGTTTGGTTGCCTACACGAGAGAAAAAAGTTAGGCACGACTTTTAGGGTGGTCATATTTCATTGATTTGTTTTTTATAAGAGTTACGATAGTGAGACACAACTTGGTCCACATGCAAAAAAGAATCTTTTGAATTGTGTTGCATGTAGATACCCACCGAAGAAAGGGCTAATTCAGGTGTTTTCAATATCCACGAGCCCACGACAGTGAAGTGCTTTGAGCAGTATATATGCTGGCCTGTCTTGAGAGATGATGCAGTCAAGTGAACATCTAACTTTTGCATTTGGCGAACCTGAGCGATGTTGATGTAGCCAACATGTCGATAACGACACATCGATTTAATTCATATAGTATTGCTTTTACACGAAAGGTTATCTGGTTGAGCTATACAAATACAAAATAATCTTTCAAGGATGTTTGAGCGCATAGTACAAGTTATGTTAAATATGATACAAGTAAACCCTAAGAATATATTTTACAGGATTTAGTCCCATGATGAAACAACCCGTACCAAAACAATATATAAGCTTTTCAATTGTTCAAAATTCCTACGGATAAACAATCTTAGAGAAATTCTATCCCTTCCCATAAAAAAGCTTTGATCCCCTAAAATAATCAGTTTATGGATCAAGTCCTATGTAGCAGTGGCGGAGCCACCGCCCGGCTGACCTCCTGCTTCCACACGCTGAGGCTAGCCACTGCACCAACTAACTACTAGCGAATATTCTCACCACAAAAGTTTAAATAAATAGCCAATATACGTGCTATTTATTGCACAATACACTGTGGCATTTATACATTTCAATTATTGAAAATATGTTCAAATATTACGGATGGAGTTCTTGAGCATGCAAAAAAAGTCCGCGTATTCAAAAATAGTTCTGAATACACATTGAACATTTTCTTAGTATAGGGTGAACATTATTCAAAGAAACACAGAACATTTTTCTAAAATACGCTGAACTTTTTTTGAATACATGCTGAACTAAATTTCTCTACACGATGAACATTTTTATATACACACTGAACATTTTTTCAATGTTTGGTGAACAATATTCAAATACACATAGAACTTTTTTTAAAATACGATGAACTCCTTTCGAATGCATGCTGAACAAAATTTCTATACATGATGAACATTTTTTTATACACACTGAATATTTTTTGAATGTATTGTGAACATTTTTCTTCAATATGGTTAACAAAAAATTGGAATTCAGAACTATTTTTGGAACGTGAACAAAATTTGGAATTTCGAAAAAACATTTTGTGAAAAGTCAAACGAATTCCGAAAAATCTGAACATATTTTGGATATTGAAAATAGTTCATCCAATTCGAAAATATTTCATCGAATTTAAAAAAGTTCGTTGGTTTACAAAAAAAGT
>NC_041385.1:838876178-838876869 GCF_002162155.2 Triticum dicoccoides
CATTGAATTTGAAAACAAATTCATCGATGGGAAAAAGTTCATGGAATTTGGTGAGAAAAGTTCATCGATTTTGCAAAAGGTTCACCGAATATGAAAAAAGTTCATCGATTTTGAAGAAAACTTCATCGAATTCGAAAGAAAGTTCATAAAATTGAAAAAAAAGTTCGTCAATTTTGAAAAAGACAGAAAAAGGAAAAAGAAAAAGAAAAGGCAAAAAGAAAGAACAACAGAAAACAAGAAAAAAGAAAAACACGTAAGAAGTAAAGAGGAAAGAGGAATTAGATAATCACAGAAGGTGCCTTGGCTGTGTTGGTTAGTGCTTTCTAGGAACAACCCCGCGGCGCTGGTTTGATTCCCCGTCACGCCCTTATTTTTGCAACAAAGTTCAGGAAACGAAAAAACAGGAAATGGGCCGGCCCATCATGGATAGAGGGTGTGCGCCCGTTTGTCGAAATAGAAGAAACGGGCGCAACGGGCGCCGTTTAGGAATTGCCTGTGCTACATGCTACGATGGCGCTATCAAAACAGGGAAAATATTCCTCGGATGGTGGTTTACCCGAGTAGTGGGTAGCTGGGCCAATGGGCTTCCATTTCCTCTCCAGTCAACAACACTAATTAATTAATTAAGCACTAACAGGCTAATGGGCTACGAGTACCCACATGAGACAAGCCTACTGGTTCAGTTTTTTTT
>NC_041385.1:838877453-838885180 GCF_002162155.2 Triticum dicoccoides
CAAAGACTGGAACGGAACTCCTGGAATGCAGCGGTTGGAAGCCCCTTGGTCATAATGTCGGCAAACTGCTGGGTGGTCGGTACATGAAGAACACGAAGCTGACCCAACTGAACCTTCTCACGGACGAAGTGAACATCAAGTTCAATGTGCTTGGTGCGCTTGTGCTGCACCGGATTGGCCGCGAGATAGGTGGTCGAAACATTATCACAAAAAACCACCGTAGCTTTCACAATGGAAACTCGGAGTTCACCAAGTAGTTGACGGAGCCAACATGTCTCGGCAACAACGTTGCCAACGGCACGGTACTCGGCCTCGGCACTCGAGCGTGAGACAGTGGGCTGCCTCTTAGAGGACCATGAGATGAGAGAGTCACCGAATAAGACACAATATCCTGATGTGGATCTACGAGTGTCGGGACAACCAGCCCAATCCGCATCAATATAAGCAAACAACTCGGCCGAGGCAGAGGCGCGAAGACGAAGTCCAAATGTCGGTGTGCCGCGAATGTACCGAAGAATGCGCTTGACCAGAGACCAGTGAACATCACGGGGCGAGTGCATATGCAAGCAAACCTACTGCACCGCAAACTGAATGTCGTGTCTGGTGAGCGTGAGGTACTGAAGAGCACCAACAATACTGCGGTAGAGAGCGGCATCAGTGGCAGGCTGCCCGGCAGTAGCAGAGAGCTTTGGCTTGGCCTCAGCAGGAGTAGCAGCAGGTTTGCAGTCGGTCATTCCAGCACGATCCAATAGATCAAGAGCATACTGTCCTTGATGAAAAAAAATCCGGAGGCAAAACATCGCACCTTAATGCCGAGGAAGAAGTGCAATGCGCCCATGTCCTTCAGCCGAAACTCAGAACCAAGAAGGACAATGATGTCGCGAAGTAGATCCGTGCGAGAGGCGGCGATGACAATATCATCAACATACAGAATAAGCATGGTGACATGATCAGCTTGATGAAGCACAAATAGCGACGTGTCGGAGGTCGTGCTACCAAACCCAAGAGCGGTGAGGAAGGCTGTTATGCGTTGATACCAAGCACGAGGCGCCTGTTTCAGGCCATATAGAGACTGGGATAGCAAGCAGACATCATCAAGCCGAGTGGGATCAACAAAACCGGTAGGCTGCTGACAGAGAACACGCTCCTGGGGATGACCATAAAGAAAAGCGTTGTTGATGTCGAGCTGATGAACAGGCCAGTGACGAGAGGCAGCAAGCTGAAGAACAACACGAATCGTGGCGGGTTTTACGACCGGGGAGAAGGTCTCCGAGAAGTCAACACCGACACGTTGTGCAAAACCGCGAACAACCCAACGAGCCTTGTACCTGTCCAATGAGCCATCCCGAAGAAACTTATGCCGAAATACCCACTTGTCGGTGATGATGTTAGCACCAGGGGGACGAGGGACCAACGTCCAAGTCCGGTTGGCAACGAGAGCATCATACTCAGACCGCATAGCTGCAAGCCAATGTGGATCACTCAATGCAGAGCGCACCGAGTGCGGTACGGGAGAGATGACCGTGACGCTGAGATTATGATAGCGAGGGTTCGGTTGACGGATCCCATCTTTGGCGCGCGTCACCATAGAGTGATGAGGCGGAGGAGGCGGGGGCCGAGCCCGACGTCGAGGAGGAGCCGCAACCTCTGGCGAGGACGGGGCCGCGGAAGCAACCGCGGGCATCGAGACAGCAGGCGAGGCTGGAGACGAGGGCGCCGATGATGGTGTCACGACCGCGGGCGAGGCCGCGGGTGGCGAGGGCGGCGAAGAAGCCGCAGACGGGTCCGCGGGTGGAAATGCATGAGAGGCCATAGGCGACGACGACAGTGCCACGGGCGAGGCCTCGTGTGGCGAAGACGACGCGGCAATGGGCGACGACGCAGCCAGCATTGGGGCGGCCAGAGCCGCAGCCAACGGGGGCGGGGTCGCGACGAAAAAGGCCGCTGGAGACCTAGCCGAGAGACCTCTTGAGGCTGGCGAGGGAGGTGCCAGCGGGCCAGCAGATGCTGGCGCTGAAACCTGTCAAGGCAAGGCCGGCTTCGCCTGAGTCGGCGAGAGAGGTGCCACCGAGAGGCCCGAGTGGCCCGCTGAAGGGGCATGCGGGCGCGGCAAGGGAAGCGCAAGGGCTCCCTTAGGCCGCCGGGTGGTTGCGTCCGAGGACGGGGCTGCCGTCGGTGAACTCTCCTGAAAGGGAAAAACAACCTCATCAAAGAAAACATGCCGCGAGACAAACATACGACGAGAGACCGGGTTGAAGCAGCGAGAGACCGCGGTGCAAGTTTATGTGGCGTGGTAGCGGTGATGTTGGGGTAACACAAGCAACCAAAGACGTGAAGATCGTCATAGGATGAAGGAGACCCAAACAGAAGATGATGAGGTGTATAGCTCCACCATGGTTTGTAGGGCCGGATGTTGAGAAGAAGAGTGGCGGTGGCAAGAGCATCTGGCCAGAAATGAGCGGGCATGTGTGCATGGAAGAGCAAAGCACGAACACTCTCATTAAGGGTGCGGAGAACACGTTCGGCATGACCGTTTTATTGAGATGTGTATGGACAGGTAAGGCGATGGATGGTGCCATGAGTGGAGAGAAGATGTCGAATGGCGAGGTTATCAAATTATTTTCCGTTGTCCGTTTGAAGATGAGGAATGGTGCGATGAAAGTGGGTGTGGACATAAGAGTAAAATGAGTGGAGGGTGGAGGCGACGTCGGATTTACGGTGTAGCGGAAAAGTCCAAGTGAAGTGAAAAAAATCATCTAAAATCACAAGATAGTAAGATAAACCTGAATTGCTCGGCCTGGAGATGTCCAAACATCACAATGAATAACATTAAAGTGAAAAGTGGCTACTAATGTAGATGAGGGAAACGGTAAGCGAACGTGTTTTCCTACACGGCAAGCATGACAAGTGTGCGCCGCTGATTTATTACATGAAAAGGGAAAAGTTCTCAAAATTTTGTGAAGAGCGTCGGCATCGGGATGACCAAATCGAGCGTGCCAAAGTGATACATCGGCATGGAGAGCAACCGGACCGCCACTCGTCATAGGACCGCATCGGTAGAGATCATCGGGGGAGTCACATCGGTGTAGAACCCTCCGGGAGTGAGCATCCTTGACAGAGAAACCAAGTTTGTCAAAATCGACAGAGTAATAGTACGAACAGAATATAGGTTTTTGATTAGGGATGGTGAAACGAGCACATTATTGAGTGTTAAAGAAGAAGAATGTAACGGGAGGGAGGACGAACCATGATGAGTGACGGGAAGAGAGCTCCCATCACTAACCATGATGCGAGAGGAGAAAGGATAGGGGAAGGCATGGGAGAGGATACCGGGGTTAGAGCCAATGTGAGCAGGGGCGCCGGTGTCCATGTACCAATCGCCGCCTCCGTTGTAGGTGCTCGGCGAGGGTGCAACATGGAGAGCGGAGAGGAGCGTCGGATTGTAGACCGAAGGGGTGCCGCCATATGCGCTGTAGCCCGGAGGGCCGCCGTATGCCGAGGGGCTGCCGTATGCTGCAACATTGTCGTATGCTGCGGGAACCGGCGTGGTCAGCAGTGCCTGGGGAGGAGTCGTCCGTGGCTCGGGAATACCCGAAGCCGGTGCGCGGGGAACGGGCATAGAATATACATGCACAACTCCCGTCCAGGGATTATACCCTGAGAGCCAAGGCGGAGGAGGGGCAGCCGTTGCGGGCGCAGGAGGGCGTGGCGCCGTGTTGGAGTTGCTGCCCCGGCCCCCGCGACCCTTCTGCTTGCGACCCCCCGAGGACACGGGCGCGGGTGGTGGTGCGGGTGCAGGCACGCGCCGCCCTGGCGGGGTTGGAGGAGCACTCTGGCCGGCGGTGAGGCCGACGTGAAGGGTGCCGTGGGTCGCCTGCCGGGCAGAGTGGCGGAGGCGCTTCTCCTCCATACGAAGGTACATGACGACCTTCGCATACATCGGCATGACGAGGGAGAGGTTGGCGGCGGACTGGCCGAGGTCGGGGTGGGGGCCCCGAAGGAGGTTGGTGAGGAGGACGGAGTCGTCGATGGTCATCCGACGCCGCGCAGCTCGTCGGCGAGAACCTTCAGCCGCGTGCAGTACTCATCGATCGAAAGATCGTTTTGCTACATATTGAAGAATTCACCTTGGAGAAAGACACGGCGTTGAAGCTGATTGTCGAGGAAGAGATCGCACAGCCGTGTCCACATGGCGTACGCCGAGGGGTCACGGGAGTTCACCATGTTGAAGAGACCTGGAGAGATGGTGATGAAGAGCCACTTGATGATGCAGGCGTCCACGGCAAGCCACTCCTCGTCGTCCTTCATGTAGGGGAAGTCGACGCTCGCATCAACGTGCTCAATGAGACGGTAGGAGCGGAACAAAAGCGCAAAGTAGGTGCGCCATGCATTGTAGGACGGTGAGTCGAGGTCGAGGATGATGGGCACATGATCCTTGATGTGAAGCTCATTGAGGCGACCCGAGGTGAACATGGCGCCGGCAAAGGAGCCAGCGTCGGAGGGTTGGGCCTTGGAGCGGGACATGGTGGGAGGGGAGCCCGACAGGGTTAGGGTTTTGGGAGGTGGTGGAGGTAGAAGGCAGCAGCGGCGTAAGGCGGCGGATGCGTTGGAGGGAGAGGGAAGTGTGGCGGCTGCGAGGAGATGGCAGCAGCAATTAGGGTTTGGGAGGATGCGGCGGCGGCTGTGGGAGGGTAGCGGCGGCGGCGGGTGAGTTGCGGGGGCGGCGGCAGCAGCAGGAGAGAGGGCGCGGCGGCGGTCTAGGGTTGAGGGGACGCGGCAGCGGCTATAGGAGGTGCGGCGGCGGCGGCACAGGACGGAAGCGATGGAGATCGCAGGGTAAACTGATACCATGTAGAAGTGCATGCTCTAGTCAATGCAACCAAAAGACCGATATGATGAAAGAGACTAGGCAGCACATTATACGTCAACACTCCTCCTCATGTGTGGCTCCCTCAGGTCTAAACGTGGACCGAAAGTGGACTGCAATTTAATTGCGTCAGCCGGGTCCTGAACTCAAGACCTCTTGGCTCTAATACCATATAGAAAGACGTAGGATGCAACTCATCGTATTTCATGGAGTCGGTTACAATATTTACACAGGATATCTTGCGTGACAAGGAAACTAATCCTATCATATTTCTAGATGTCAGCTATACAAGGCTAGAGAAGATAGGAATAGTAATACAAGATATGTCACATTCAACATGCTTGTCCCCGTTTTGTAATATCGAGCTTGTTGTAGTGCGCCCGAGATTCGACACCTTGTATCATCGGCTGCTTGTCCCCGTTAGGTGAGATTAATAGACTTATTTTGATGTCACGGCGAGGAAAATTGGTCATTGGGGAAGATTACCACTTTATGAGCTTAGTCTTTCATTTAGGGGTTTTTTTCAGATAGTTGATGTTAATTTCGAATTTTGAATTACTAAATTGAGAGATGATGAGGTTTTTGGAACTGAAATGTGAGTGGTGTGCGATCGAAAATTTAAGTAGAGCCACAACCACCATCTCATATTGCCTCGTGAGATGGTTGCAAGCTCTCTATTTGAATATACTAAAAAATCATAATACTTAATCTATGTGAATTACAAATCCATTTTTTCTCTTATTGTCTCTTCTGGGATATTTGATTGGTAATTTGATAGTTATATTTTCATCGGCAATATGACGAGTTTGGTTGCAGGCCTGGTTCTATAACTTATGTTGTCAGGTCTCAACTTTATTTTGGCCTATGGAACTAAATACTCTCTCTATCTCAAAATAAGTGTCACTGTTTTTCTACAAAATTTATACTAATTTAGTACATAATCATCAGCGACACTTATGTTGGGACGGAGGGAGCATATATTATATTATTTCACTCTAAAATTGCATTTGTCTAATTTCTATGGTTATATTTTCACTCCATTATTAATGTGGATTTGTGGTTTGAAAGTTTGATTATTTTATATGTTTTGTATAAGAACACCCAATTCTGGTTCCTAGGTTAGGCACTTGCCTCACATTTGCCCAGGTTTCACAAAAGTTCTGGCTCTGCCGCCACTGCTATGTAGCCATTTCCCCAACACATGTAGTGCCTCAAAAAATTGAGGAGAACCCTCTCAAACCATCACTTCTGCTCAAAATTACGGAGATAATTTTCTTTCTCCTCCCAGAAACGTCTCTTCTCCCTCCCTCTCTCGCTTGCATACTCACCCCCAATCAACACACCACAGCCTACCTCACTGGGGGCGACCCCTCGTAGCCCCGCCTCCCTCCCTCCATCGTCTCCTTATTCATCTGCAGCCAGATATCGCAACCATCGTTGGTGATCACATCACCTTGAATTTGGCCTCGTCACAGTCATATTTTGCATGGAACAGAACTGGCGGAGCGCCGGGAGACAGAAGACGACCCACACGCAAGCCGACATGACCTTCCTTTGCCGCGGTGGCCATTTGTAGGAGCACAAATGTTGAGCACCGAACCTCCCTCCGTGAAGCACGTTGATGGCGAGGCTGGGAATGGACCCCTCGGTTGTGTAGGCACCGATTCTTCTTCTCTTCTTCGTGCGAATCATGAACAAAGCTCCATGGATGACCATTGCGGTGTAGGCACAAAAGAGTTTCCCTTATTTTAAAGGTGCTAAGAAATTCATTAAATCTACGTCTACCTACTACTGATCTTGGAAAAAACTGGGCTCATTTGGACCACTGGTTTGGGAGATATTGGCCGCTTAAGTCGGCCAACTGGTGTGACCAATTATTTTGCTATCATGTGCACTTACAAAATGGGACTCACCCGACAGGAATCTTCAACAAAGTCAAACGATAGATTAGAGCTAGTCATACATCAATAGATGGTGCTTTATGCAATAAATCCAATTTGTATGTGTTCTACTCCTATGCAAAATTGAGCATAATAATTGACTCTCTTTTTTTGAGAAATACTACCATAATAGTTGATGGTCTTTGCAATTTTGCTCAGATCCAGGAGTACCCGACATAAAGCAGCCATCGTGGCCCAGTACGGCCATCTAGCCGAAACCATCGTGGCCCAGTACGGCCATCTTGCCAAAATTTATGTCCAGTATTTTGGACCTACATGCCAATGTGGGTGATTAGTGAACACTATCACTCGAAACTCTGTGGTCGTACGCATGCGTTGTAGGACTAAACTGCAACAGCCTTTTCACCCCCTTGTGAGCCGAAAATTCTATATCAACGGACCTTTACGGACTATTACGGGGTTTCTCTTTGTTAACTAATCTCCACCCCCATGTTCGGTGTGGGTCCCTCATCTTGATTTCTTTCAATTAAATGATTCCAGCTCAGCTTTCCCGTAATAGTCCGTTGCCATGTCCCGTGCGGGTAGCAAAGCTCGTTGTAAGCTGGTGTAGCAGTATACTAGTACACCGGAGGGAATGCGGGGTGGCTCGCAGCGGCCCGCACGTGTGAAGACAGCCACAAGTTGGCTCGCCATTTGAGAAGGTGATTTTTCCCTTTGTATGTGTTTTGTTCTTGATTAAGCATTCTGCATTCTCATTAGTATGAAAGATTGTAACACTATGATCAATTAAATAATGAAATGTTTCCGCCCCGCAATTTTTTTTACAGGGTCTATGCATGCATGCTTTGCTGGCCATCCCATGGGGGAGCAACTACAATAGAAAACAGCCTTGTGGTAGAAGAATAGAAAAATCCATCCTGGCCGTCAGATCGAAGATGGATGGCCCATATTCTAGTGGA
>NC_041385.1:838885372-838895973 GCF_002162155.2 Triticum dicoccoides
GGCTAATATGTAGATATAAAACACATTTTTTACAGTAATCACCTCAACTTTTTCATATTTAATCGTTTTGTCCTCGGTAGATAAAACTAATTTTCAAATCCTCTCAACGTTGAGGCCCCATCTTTGCACATAACTGTTGCATGCATACTTGAGTACAAATAGTGGCTTCTACAAGCAAAAATTGAACATGTTGGCCCCTAATTTTTTTGCCAATATCCATCACAATATTTGTAAAACACATTAAACTTATGACATCTCATTCAAGTGTATGTCAAACTGAACCATCCCAGACACAAATAGTTGAGCACACATCAAGTTAGACCATCCCAGGCATGAAGATCTGAATAGATGTGAAACTGGACCATCCCACACATAAATAGTTGAGCACACGTCTAGTTAGACCATCCCAGGCATAAAGATCTGAGTACATGTGAAACCATCTCAGGCACAAATATTTGAGTACATGTCACTCTAGAGTCTGGACCATCTCACTCACCAATGTCGAGTACATTATCAATCTGGAGCAGCAGAAGATACACAAGAGACATACATAACATGGCATGGACATTTCTAGTGTTGTGCTATTTTGAATGCAGAGAACAGAAAAGTTGTAGCGCTTGCCTCCGGTGCTCGTGCTTCTTGCTCATCAAGGTTTATGTGCTGGAAAGATGACACCAAACATATAGGAATCAGTTTTGAGCACAAGACCATGTATGTACCACACATCCGTAATTAAAAATATTTGCTCCTGAGCTAATCTAATGAGTATGCATTAATAATATCATTTGACTAGCAGGAAGAGAACTGTACGCTGCATAGTCATTTGGACACTTCACTTAATATCATCAGTAAACTTGCAATAACAATTTGGTCAGGTATAAATTCTGCCATACAGGGGAGAGCTTATTTTTTGCATACAAAAAGGTAAAATTTTTGCCTTTATTTTCCAATCAGAGTGTTATTACAACCAAATGATGAAAGAGGAAAGAGCTAACAAAATTGTTTCACTAAAGCAAAACGATGCCCGACCACGACGGCACCTTCTTGTCCCTCTGCTCACTCACCTGTTAATCTTCTCGCGATGGCTGCTGCTAATCTTTGAATGGTTGTTGTTTGTTCGCTAGTTACACGGCTCACTCTTTTGCTAATTTCCCATTAGGTAGAGGTAGCTAGATGTGCACGTGTTGGTGCTCATGGACTCGCTGCTTAGCACGTGGTGGGTTAATTTGGCAGAAAGAATTCTTGTCCTTGTTTTGATTTTCTTGCTATCAAGTTCATCCTTGACTACTAATACTAGTACATCAGATTAACTGACGGAAAACATTTGCCTCTGCTTAAAATAAAGCCCGAATAATTCAAATTCCTCAAGCAATGGATCGGCAACATATATTTTTTGTACAACAACAGCAATACATCGAACGATCTGACCTATATATATGTTAACAAAGAGGATATATACTTGATTCTGTTATGTTGTTGGGGCAGGCACGCAACAAGTGATAGCAGAATATTTGAATGGCTGCTACACAGGCCAGGTGCTCTGCTGCTAGTTAAACTACAGAGGTCAGGGCTAGCTACAAAACGAGTCGGCGAGTGTGGCATTGAGGAGTGAGGTTGCGGTACAATCGTTGTACTATCCTCGGCTACAGGCGATAGAAGAAAGAATATGCATCAGCATCTTTTGGTTCAAGCAAACTGAAAATATTTTCTCCCTGTTTGTTCAGGTATGACGAAAACTTAACTCAAAATATAGAAAACTTTCTGGGAATAAGAAAAAATAACCATAGATCCAACTAGAAGATACTTACCCATTGAATGATCATTTATTCCCAGAAATGGTACTCCATTCTATTAGTTTTGCACTCTTTTCAGCTACATTCGATCACATGTGCAAGGGGTCTCCAGAGGTCCTGAAAATAATCAAGTCTAATTTTCTTATTGCAACAACTAGAATGGGTCAGTAATAACGTTTTCTACAATTTCATATAATGGATCATGTTTAATAAGGTGCACACCAAAGCTCAAGATACTTATATGATGGAACAAGAAAAAGGGCAATGTGGCTGATTGTACTGTTTTCCTAATTTCATCTCAATTGAAAGAACCATTTTGGCGCATGGCAAACCTGCATTCCTGAAGACCCGAGGTCTGTTCTTTGCCATCAGCAGATGTCCGAGCTAGGCATGGGGTAGGGGGCTACCTGTGGAGAATGGCTGGATGGGGCAAGAAAAATAGTAGATCGAGAAGCCACCTGTGGACAATGACTGGATGGGGTAAGACAATGGTAGATCGAGGTTGTCCTCTAGACGTCGGAGAACGATACCTGGAGATTTGCTGGCCCAGTGTCGCAGCGCAGCACAGAAGAGGTCTGCCCGGGCAGCCCGATCGCCACCGCCGAGACGACCTGGATTCGTTGGGGCGGAGATGGAACGGTGCCTACAGTGGCCAAGGTCGCCGATCTAGGTATAGGATCTACACCCCCGTGGTCATTGGCAAGCTAGAGGGAGATGGGCTTGCCATTAGGATTAGGGATTTTTTTCGAGCCTCGGTCGCCGCTGCTCGCATCGGAAGGAAGGAGATGACAGGTCAAAAGAAGAGAGGAGATCGAAGCAAAAAAACCCAGAAGTGAGGGACTATTCTGCAAAGAAGAGCGCACAGATCCACCACTAGAATATGGGCCATCCATCTTTGATCTGACGGTCCAGGATGGATTTTTCTATTCTTCTACCACAAGGTTGTTTTCTATTGTAGTTGCTCCCCATCCCATGCTCCATCATCTCATCTTTTGTTTTAGAACAGAGGCACATGCTCGGCATTAGAATAAGGCCCCCTGCAAAAAAAACATATTACCTCTATATCAAAATATAAGACATCTTTTGATGCTGTATTAAGTAACATAGGTATAGTACGCATTAAACTAGAGTGGCAACAAACAAAAAAACAAAGAAGCTCGATACAAGACCAGTAGTGGTCGAACATTGCGACGCAGTGCAAGATGTCATGGGTGAGATACGGGTGCCATCAAATGATGACGCAGGTAGCTCCTAACGGGCGGACGGGCGGCTCCATAGCCGGTGATCTCCCTACTTGCCGGTCGCCGCATGCTCAGTGCGGCACGATCAGATATGAGCCATGAGCAGCTCCACCTGGGGATGGTCCTGTGGTCTCGCCAACAACTTGCAAAGTGCAAGAATACCATTAATTTATACATTAGGCAGTCACATGTCGAAACAATTCCCCTCTATAAATGCTTTTGTTGTGAGATGTCCATAACGTCCATGCAAGGGCAGGGAAGCCCACCCACGCCACTTTACAGTCCTTGCCTCTCATGCCCTAAGCCAACCTAAGAAAGTCCAAAAATCAGCAGGGTTCCACGAACACCCCGTGGCCTCCCGCAAAACAGCACATGCAATTCTGGCACACAATGCATACAAAGAAAATATGGTTTCAGTTTTCATGTTGGCCGCACCAAACACATTGGCCGTCGCTCGGCCCATGCCATTTAAGCACTTGGTCTACACTTGGGATACGATTCCTAGCCACATTCCCTAGAAAGATTTTGATTTTTGCCGGGATGCGGCCTTTCCAAATGTCCCTCAAATGACATGGAGGAGCCGGCCTAAATATTTCCTTGTAAAGCGATCCTGTGGAGAACATGCCCTAGAGGGTTCAAGCCTCCACAAGATAATATATATGCCTTCTGATATGTGCACGCCACTCAGGGCCTCCAACAACCCTTGCCACTCCTGGGCTTCCTGCTCCCCAAACATCCTCTTGAAATGAGGAGCCACTTGCCCCTCAACCCACATCTCAAGGACCGTAGTGACAGTGTCTGAAATGACAAACAACCTAGGGAAAGTCTCCCCAAGCACCTGGTCGCTGTATCACCCGTCCGAACAAAACTAGGCCAACTTCCCATTATGGATCTCGAAGTTCATGCCAAATCTAAGCATGTGTTTAACTTCCATCACCGCTTTAGCAAATTGGGATCTTTTTATATTTGAGGTATGTCTAACCCCTACTGGTTAGGTATTTGTTGTGAAAGACATGTAACCACAAGCCCCCTTGGCCCACGAGAGTTCTCCATGATCATTTCGTCATTAGGCACCAATTCATGATTTGGGATTTAATGACCCCAACCCCCTAGCTGACTTCCTTGGATGAGCAAATGGACGCCCATTTCACCATGTGATATTTTTGTTTTCCTTGCTCCTTTGCCCAAAAAAACTTGGACCTCAAACCATCCAATTTGTCATGAACCCCATCTTGCAATAAGTAAAATCCCTTTACAAACATCGGGATATTGGGGAGGCAGCCTCTAATAAGGACTAGCCTACCAGCGGAAGCCAACAACTTTCCTTGTCAAGGCTCCACTGGGCCGGCCACTTTCCCCACCACTAGATCAAAGTCCAAAATAGAGAGATCCCTTGCTGGGATGGGCATCCCCAAATATTTGATTGGGATACACCCTAGTTAAGAATTCCTCATATATGCCACCCTAAGTTGGCATTCCAAACCCCCTCTTGTCACAAACGCCTCACTAATAAAGTGTGAGCGTTAGTGCTACAAATCCTCTCTTGAGAGAACGAAACCAAACATGCCCCGGTCCAACCGAAGTAAATCAAGAAAACGTGTGATGCATCAGCGTGGTGACTGGTGAGCCTCATACAATCCATCTCAAGCACCCCTGGTGGCCCAGTCATATTTGCAGCTAATCGAGCACGGGCATAAGGGAGCTGATTCGCATCATGTCAACATGAAGTTATCTACGGCGTCAACTGCGACTACTCACCAATTGGTCTTTGACGACGTTCTTGTCTGATACCTGCTCCATCTACGTATATGAGACCACTTACTTTTGGTTAATTTCAAATGTGTTTCAATGTGCTATAGGCATGTTCCAATGCATTTAATGTGGTTCAACTATGTTGTTTTCCGCTCCGATACAAAATTCAAATTCAAGATATACGAAAGTATATTTAGTATTACTCTTGTTTTTAAGGTCTCACCGTTCGAAAGACTATGGTTCAAATTAGGCAACTTAAATCAGAGATTCGGTTTAAATATTGAGGTGGTTTCAGCTTGAGAGAGAGAGAGAGAGAGAGAGAGAGAGTAAAAAAGAAAACTAACCCATATATGTACCCGGTTTTAGAAAAAGGTAAGTTTATTTAGATCACATGTTTGGGAGATATTGGCAGTTTAGTTGGTTCATTAAAAATCCTAAGTTCAACATTTCAAGAAAGTGCATAGAAATGCAGTAAATCATACATGTACTCTACCTACTATTGATCTGGAAAATATTTGGGTCATTTGACCACTGGTTTAAGAGATATTGGTCACTTAAGTTGGACGACTGGTGCAGCTTAATCCTTTTGCCATGTGTGGACTTACAAGCAAGACTCACCTGTTAGAAATCATGTCAACATAGTCCAACAATAAATTAGAGCTAGGCACAACAAATTACACCAATAGATGATGTTTTTTGTAACAAACCTAAATTGTAGGTGTTATGTGCAAACTTGACCACAATAGTTGATGGTTTGTGTAATTTCCTCACATCTCAGATTTTTTTAGCTCAAGGCAGCCACTAGTAGAAAAGGGGGCAATGGCCCAGGCCAGTTCAGCCCATTAGTCCCGGTTCAATCCAGAACCGGGACCAATGGAGCTATTTGCCCCGGTTCGTGAGCCCAGGGGGCCGGCCGGGCCACGTGGGCCATTGGTCCCGGTTCGTTCGGACCTTTTGGTCCCGGTTGGTGGGACGAACCGGGACCAATGGTCCTGGCTCCTGGCCCACCACTATTGGTCCCGGTTGGTGGCATGAACCGGGACCAAAGGGTTACCTTTAGTCCTGGTTCATGCCACCAACCGGGACCAATGGTGCTGCCTATGTATAGCCCCTCGCGCAAGAGCAGAGCATACTGCTCTGTTTTTTCTGGCCGAGGGGGAGAGGGCTTGGTGGTGCTCTAGCTCACCACCTATGCACACAAGGTGTTTGATGGAATGCCCGAGCCACACTACTTAAGGTTTCTCGTCTCCAAGCTCGACCGCCAAGCTCCATTTTCCTCAATATTTATCTAGGTTTAGCGGTCCGTCACGCCCCGTCCCCGTCTTCATCGCCGTCGATCACCCGCGCCGATCTCATCGCCGGCACCACCGTGGTGAGCCTCTTGTTCTTATCTTCTTTCTGAAAGGAAAAATATTATTACTTGTTTGTTTAGATAGATACTTGTATTATTTTCTTACTTTTATTATTGCATCTTATATAGTGCGATGGTCTTGGTATCCGCCCCCGTCGGCCCTCGTCCTGTCTATGATTCGGATGTGGTATATATTATTTTTTCATAACTATTGGTTCATTTATTGTTTATGAAAATTATGCCGACCAACGTGACATAGATTTTATTTATCTAGGAGGTTGTTGAACCGGAAATTCCAACCGACCCTATTGTCGAGAGGTTAAATTTAGTTGAAGAAGAAAACAATTTCTTGAAGGAAAAAAATAAAAAAACTTGAGGAGGAGAAGATGATATTGGAGTTGCATGTTGCGGATGTCGTCGATGATCACAAGATCAAGATGGATGCAATGCGCTTGAAGATGAGAAAGATTAGAAAATATGCCATTCATACCGAGGCTTGGTATCATTATGCCGTTGGATCAGTTGTTACCTTGGTTGCGATTGTGATCGCATTTGTTTTCGCATTGAAATGTTTTACATAGTTTCAATGTATGGTTTAATTAATTTAGATGCTCTGCAGAGCTTTATGTTGTTAGATGAGAACTATGTATGTACTTTGGTTTTTATGTGATGATGAACTTCTATTAATTTGGTCACTTAATTATCTATTCATGATGTTCTGTAATGATTTTTGACACACTTAATTATATATAATGCACGCAGATGAACCGGCAATGGATGTACGGTTCAAGACACACCTCCAAGTACATTAAGGACGTGCATGATTTTCTTGAAGTGGCTGAGGCAAACAAGCAGAATGGTTTTATGTGTTGTCCATGCCCTATATATAGGAATACGAAGTCTTACTCTGACCGGAAAATCCTTCACACCCACCTGCTTTACAAGGGTTTCATGCCACACTATAATGTTTGGACGAGGCACGGAGAAATAGGGGTTATGATGGAAGACGGCGAGGAAGAAGAGTACGATGACAACTATGTGCCCCCTGAATACGGTGATGCTACTGAACATCAAGATGCACCAGACGATGTGCACGATGGTGATGCAACGGGTGAAGCTGCTGAAGATCAAGAGGAACCAGACGATGTGCCCGATGATGATGATCTCCGCCGGGTCATTGTCGATGCAAGGACAGAATGCGAAAGTCAAAAGGAGAAGCTGAAGTTCGATCGCATGTTAGAGGATCACAAAAAGGGGTTGTACCCCAATTGCGAAGATGGCAACACAAAGCTCGGTACCGTACTCGAATTGCTGCAGTGGAAGGCAGAGAATGCTGTGCCTGATAAAGGATTTGAGAAGCTACTGAAAATAATGAAGAAGAAGCTTCCAAAGGATAACGAATTGCCCGACAGTACATACGCAGCAAAGAAGGTCGTATGCCCTCTAGGATTGGAGGTGGAGAAGATACATGCATGCCCTAATGACTGCATCCTCTACCGTGGTGCCTACAAGGATCTGAACGCATGCCCGGTATGCGGTGCATTGCAGTATAAGATCAGACGAGATGACCCTGGTGATGTTGACGGCGAGCCTCCCAGGAAGAGGGTTCCTGTGAAGGTGATGTGGTATGCTCCTATAATACCACGGTTGAAATGTCTGTTCAGAAACGGAGAGCATGTCAAGTTGATGCGATGGCACAGTGAGGACCGTAAGAAAGACGGGAAGTTGAGAGCACCCGCTGACGGGTCGCAGTGGAGAAAAATTGAGAGAAAGTACTGGGATGAGTTTGCAAAGGACCCAAGGAACGTATGGTTTGCTTTAAGCGCGGATGGCATTAATCCTTTCGGGGAGCAGAGCAGCAATCACAGCACTTGGCCCGTGACTCTATGTATGTATAACCTTCCTCCTTGGATGTGCATGAAGCGGAAGTTCATTATGATGCCAGTTCTCATCCAAGGCCCTAAGCAACCCGGCAACGACATTGATGTGTACCTAAGGCCATTAGTTGAAGAACTTTTACAGCTGTGGAATGGAAACGGTGTACGTACGTGGGATGAGCACAAAAAGGAGGAATTTGACCTAAAGGTGTTGCTGTTCGTGACCATCAACGATTGGCCCGCTCTCAGTAACCTTTCAGGACAGACAAACAAGGGATACCACGCATGCACGCACTGTTTACTTGACACCGATAGTATATACCTGGGAAGCTGTAGGAAGAATGTGTACCTGGGCCATCGTCGATTTCTTCCGACCAACCATCAATGTCGAAAGAAAGGCAAGCATTTCAAAGGCGAGGCAGATCACCGGAAGAAGCCCATGTGTACCGGTGATCACGTACTTGCTATGGTCAATGATTTACACGTAATCTTTGGAAAGGGTCCCGGCGGACTAGCTGTTCCGAATGACGCTGAGAATCACGCACCCATGTGGAAGAAGAAATCTATATTTTGGGACCTATCCTACTGGAAAGACCTAGAGGTCCGCTCTTCGATCGACGTGATGCACGTGACGAAGAACCTTTGCGTGAACCTGCTAGGCTTCTTGGGCGTGTATGGGAATACAAAAGATACACCTGAGGCACGAGAGGACCTGCAACGCTTGCACGAAAAAGAGGGCATGCCTCCGAAGCAGTATGAAGGTCCTGCCAGCTACGCTCTTACGAAAGAAGAGAAAGAAATATTCTTTCAATGCCTGCTCAGTATGAAGGTCCCGACTGGCTTCCCGTCGAATATAAAGGGAATAATAAATATGCCAGAGAAAAAGTTCCAGAACCTAAAGTCTCATGACTTCCACGTGATTATGACGCAACTGCTTCCGGTTGCATTGAGGGGGCTTCTACCGGAAAACGTCCGATTAGCCATTGTGAAGCTATGTGCATTCCTCAATGCAATATCTCAGAAGGTGATCGATCCAGAAATTGTACCAACGCTAAGGAGTGATGTGGCGCAATGTCTTGTCAGTTTCGAGCTGGTGTTCCCACCATCCTTCTTCAATATCATGACGCACGTCCTAGTTCATCTAGTCGACGAGATTGTCATTCTGGGGGCCGTATTTCTACACAATATGTATCCCTTTGAGAGGTTCATGGGAGTCCTAAAGAAATATGTTCGTAACCGCGCTAGGCCAGAAGGAAGCATCTCCATGGGCCATCAAACAGAGGATGTCATCGGGTTTTGTGTTAACTTCATTCCTGGCCTTAAGAAGATAGGTCTCCCTAAATCGCGGTATGAGGGGAGACTGACTGGAAAAGGCACGCTTGGAAGGGACTCAATAATATGCAGGGACGGATATTCTTGGTCTCAAGCACACTACACAGTTCTACAGAACTCTACCTTGGTGACCCCGTATGTCGATGAACACAAGAACAGTCTGCGCTCCAAACACCCGGAGCAGTGCGACGACTGGATTACATGTGAACACATCAGGACTTTCAGCAGTTGGTTGGAAACACGTCTCAGAGGTGACATCACTGTTTGTGATGAGCTGTACTTGTTGTCCAGGGGACCATCTTCGACTGTAATGATTTGGAAAGGATACGAGATAAATGGGAATACATTTTACACGATTGACCAAGATGAAAAGAGCACCAACCAAAACAGCGGTGTCCGCTTTGATGCAGCAACCGACAATGGAAATGACACATATTATGGTTACATAGTAGACATATGGGAACTTGACTACGGAGTAGATTTTAAGGTCTCTTTGTTTAAGTGCAAGTGGGTCAATCTGTCAGGAGGCGGGGTACAGGTAGACCCACAGTACGGAATGACAACAGTGGATCTGAAAAATCTTGGGTACACTGACGAACCGTTCGTCCTAGCCAATGATGTGGCACAGGTTATCTATGTGAAGGACATGTCTACCAGACCGAGGAAAAAAAAGATAAGGAAGCGAATACATCATACAATGAGCCAAAGCGCCACATAGTTCTTTCAGGAAAAAGGGACATCCTGGGAGTGGAGGGCAAGACAGACATGTCTGAAGAGTATGAAAAGTTTCATGAAATTTCCCCCTTCAAAGTCAAGGCTGACCCAAGCATCCTGATAAACGATGAAGATTATCCATGGTTACGGCGCAATAAGCAAACGACACAAGCGAAGAAAAAGTGAAGACTTTCTCCCGCAACTATTATATATGATGATACCATGCCAACTTTGTAACAGACGAGTATGATACCATTATCCGTTTTGTACATGCACATGCTATGCCAACTTTTTCAGATTTCATTTGAAAACTATGAATTTGAAAACCTCGCCAACCGAAGGGCGCTCACACCGGTTTATAAGCCCGTCCCTCTACACGCCTTGTTGAGCTCACAAACTTGTGATTCACACAAATTTCAAAGAAAACTAATGGCACAAACAGAAAGTTTATAATTTTGCTGACCTAAAAGCAAAAAGAATTAAAAAATAAAGCAAAAAACCAAAAGAAAATAATTAATGCAGAAAACAAAACAAAAAAACT
>NC_041385.1:838896110-838896707 GCF_002162155.2 Triticum dicoccoides
CTAAAAGCAAAAAGAATTAAAAAATAAAGCAAAAAACAAAAGAAAATAAATAATGTAGAAAACAAAACAAAAAAAACTGGAAAAAAATAAAAATAGCAACAATAAGTATTTTGTTGTAAGTAGAAACAAAATAAAATGAATAAAGCAACAAAGAAAACAAAAAAGTATTTTCAAATTTGAAAACTAATGGCACTAACAGAAAGTTTATAATTTTTCTAAACCTAAAAGCAAAAAGGATTAAAAAATAAAGAAAAAAACAAAAGAAATTAAATAATGCAGAAAACAAAACAAAAAACTGGAAAAAAGTGCCACCTACTGGGCCCCCACTGCCTGAATACGACTAGAAACCCTACCATGGGCCAGGATTCAGGCCCGCAGGAGGCCCAATAGGCCCACAGGCACAGATTGCAGGGTTAGGCCCGAAAGCCTGCTTAAGAGAGGAGCTCGAGAGGGAAGGCGCACCGCACCTTATAAACAGGTGCGCCTCCCTCTCAACTAGCGAGGTGGGACTAAATATCAGGTTCGGGGCAGCACAAGCCTTTGGTCCCGGTTGGTGGCACCAACCGGGACTAAAGGGGTGCATTAGTCCCGGTTGGT
>NC_041385.1:838897077-838903248 GCF_002162155.2 Triticum dicoccoides
TATATAAGAAAACACTTGAGAAATTTCAGATTTCCCTCGCCAGTTTCCCCCCGACGACGCCGAGCACATCGACGCCGCCAGGCTGCCCTGACGCCGCCCGTCGCCCCCGCCGTCGCCGTCGCCTCGCCCGTTCCCGTCGTCGCCGTCGCCCGCGCCCTCGCCGTCGCCCGTGCCCCTGCCCCGACGTGCGCCGCCCCTGCCCCGACGCGCTCCGCCCCGGCCCACCACCGTCGCCGTCGCCCGCGCCCCTGCCCCGACGCGCGCCGCCCCGGCCCGCCCTCGCCGTCATCCGCGCCTCTGCCCCGACCCCGCCATCCTCGCCGCAGCTTGGTCCGACCGCCGGCGCCCTCCTTTTTCATTTCTTTTTCATATATATATATGCTTGTTTTATATATTTTTTTGTATGAATGTATGTAGTTTTTCAATTGTAATATGCATGGTGTTTTCAATTGTTCTATGATTTAGTACATTAATTTTAGGTTAGTTTCATTTTTAGAAATTTTTTATATATTTAGGACGAAGGAAGAGAAGGAAGAAAGGAAGAAGAAGAAAAAAGTTTTATATATGCAAAAGTTACATTTTTAGAAAAGTTTTATATATCTAGCTAGAAAGAAGGAAGAAGAAGAAAAAGAAGGAGAGGAAAAAGGAAAATAAGAAGAGGAAGAAAGGAGAAGAAGAGGAGAGGAAGAAGAGGAGAAATAAATAAGAAGAGGAAAAAAGAAGAAAAAGAAGAGGAGAAGAAGAAAGAAATAGAGGAGAAGAAGAAAAAATAGAAAATATTCTAGTTTTTCTTCTTCTCCTCTATTCCTTTCTTCTTCTCCTCTTTTCTTCTTCTTTTTTTTCTTCGATCTTCTCCTCTGTCATCGTCGATATACCCCTCCCGATAACTTCAACATGAGGGGGGGGGTCCATATACCCCCTCCCGATAACTTCAATACATGGGGGGGTCGATATACCCCCTCCCCGATAACATTAATTTATCCCGTGTATGTATCTCGTCGTTGTCGGTATTACCCCCTTGAAGCGTTGTCGATATTATCCTGGGTCGAGGGTTCTAGGTCAAGGGATCGAGGGTTCCAGGATCGTCTAGGGGTCGAGGGTTCCAGGGTCGTCGAGGGTTCAAGGGGTCGAGGATCGCCGAGGGGTCGAGAGGGTTCCTATAGTGTCAGAGTATTGAAGAAATCCATGGCTTCATCATTAGCCGGAAGTAACCATGGCATGATGGTACGAAGTCCTCCAAAGTTATTCTGGAATGGAGTCCCGGATAGGATAATTTGCCTTTTTGTATGAATTTCAGCAAAGGCCTTCCAAATAACGATATTCGGAAGGTTCTTGATGAACTTTGTACCAAAAAGCGAATTATCCTATCTGGGACTCCGTTCCAAAATAACTTTGGAGATCTTCGTACCATCATGCACCTGTTACTTTCGCCTAATGATGAAGACATGGTTTTGTTGAATCCTTTGACACTAGGCAACCTCCTGACCCCTCGGCGATCCTCGACCCCTTGACCCTCGACCTCTCAGCGATCCACGACCCTCTACCCTACCGCGGGCGTCGATGCCCATGTCACTTGTGGGACATAGATGTAGTGTTCAACACCGACCCCCTCCCGATAGCTTCAACACGTGGGGGGGGGGGGTCAATATTACCCCCTCCTGGCTTGAAGCATTCTCGAGGCCACCCCTAACCCTTGAAGCGTTGTCGAGGCCACCCCAAACCCTAGAGAAGCAGCGTCGAGGCCACTAGTATGATTTCTTATTGTGATTAGCTAGCTAGTTCTACGTTTGCCACTAATATATCCATATCTGTCATGTTTGAATAATAATTGCCATGTTGTAAATATTTGTAGAAACTATGGACACCCCCCGAGACGAAGCACAAGAAGCGTTGTTGAGGGACATAATCGCACAAGGAAGTGATGCCGTCTCCTCGTTGATGTTCCTCAACGACAACGATGGTCTGGAAGGAGAGGGTGAAGAAGCAGCTGGCTATGATTTACATGGCTCCGATGACCCAATGCCGGTGCAAGAAGGAGAGGGTGAAGAAGTACACCGTGAGGACGGCTCCGGTGATCACCAAACCGAGTCTGGCCAGGTATATATATTAGTTAAGCCTGTGCTGACTAGCTAATTGATGCATTCATTGTTTTGGTATGTACACATATTAATTAACTCTCACCTTTGTTCTTTTTTCTAGCCCTCCGGATCGAGCACAACTTCGGTAAAGAGACGAGGCCCGAAGAAAAAGTTGAGCTCGGATGAAAAGTTTGAGATCATACAAATCGCGCGCGACGGCCAACCGATTGAACCCTACCGGACAAAGAAGGCATTTGTTGCTCAGTGCGGGGTTCTGGTTAGAGACAAGATCCCGATCAGCATCCAGCAATGGTATAAGCCTAAGAACGAAGACCCTGAGGTGTCTTATGTCCATGAGATGCAGAAAAAGAATCTTTGGACTGAGCTGAAGTCAAATTTCACCCTACCGCCAGAGGATGATCCGGAGAAGCCAGTTATAGAGCCATTAATCAAGTCTTTTGCTCTGAGGAAGATGGCAGACCTATTCAGGAATTGGAAGAAAGACCTCAATAGGTATGTCGAAAAAAATGAGACACCAGAATTGATTGGCAAATATGAGAAGATCAGAGATGACTGGCCCGCATTTGTGGCCCACAAGACATCGGAAAAGAGTAAAAAGATGTCGGCGACAAACAAGAGAAATGCTGAGAAGAAGAAGCTTCACCATCGCACGGGGTCAGGTGGCTACCTCGTAGCCCGGCCTAAGTGGGCCAAGGCTGAGAATGATCTGCTTGATAAAGGGATCGAACCAGAGACAATGAACTGGCCAGAACATTGCCGTACTTGGTTCTTTGGGGCCGGCGGATCCTTGGACCCTATAACAGGGAAGTGCATTTGGACGGACGAACAATTGGACATACCAGTCAAGAGGCTTCAGCAATATATCGAAGCAGCGCAGCAAGGGACGTTCGTTCCAGACAGGGAGAAGGACGAGCTCACAATGGCCCTCGGCAATCCTGAGCACCCTGGACGGACACGAGGCACGCCAGGCTCCGTTTCGTGGAAGGCTGGATTTCCGGACGCAGGGGGTTACAAAACCCAGGAGAGGAGGAAGAAACTGGAGCAGAGCCAACTACAGGCGCTGCACGAAAGGGTAATGGGGCTAGAGGAACGAGAAGCAGATCACAGCAAACGACCTGCCGAAGCTTCCCCCGAAGCTACCCCGCCATCTCAGCGGAGAAGCAGCGTGGCTTCCACCGAGCTGCTTCAGCCAGAGCATGCCTTGACGGCTCCTGCCAGCTATCCCGTGGATGCTATCACGGATGCTGAAAATTGCCACCTTATGGCGCAATGGAGCAATTTGAAGGTCAAGGCGGCTGTTGGCTCTGTTTATCCTACTAAACCCGACTCAACTTTTCACTGCCGGCCAATTCCAGAAGGATATGCTAAGGTGATGGTCGATGAAATAACGGAGGGATTTGAGGACCTCCGGCTTGACCACCCTACCGGTGAAGGGGAGTATCGGCTGGGTTCTGCTCTGAAGACTCCATGCCTATGGCGGAAGGATCTCATCAACCTTCCGAACTGGATGCCTCCGCCTCCTCCTCCTCCTCCGGTGAGTCAGGGCACTCCACCTCCTCCACTGCCTCCTCCTCCGGCGAATGACGATCAGGGCACTCGACCGGCTCCTTCTCCGGCGCGTGGTGGCACTCCGCCTGCGCCGGCGCGCCCGAGCAGCCAGCCTCCTCCTTCTCCGCCTCGTCAGCAAGGGCGGAAGAGACCCGCCACCGCTCCGGCTGCTCCGGCACGTCGCAATCCTTCTCTCTGCCTCGTAAGCAAGGAAAGAAGACATCCGCTCCGTCTACTCTGCCGGCGTCTAGCAGTACAGCCAAAGGCGGGAGGAGATACAGATTCGGTCCTTCTCTGAAGACTCCAGAGAAGTTACCGTACGAGAGGAGCGAGGAGGAAAACGCGAAGATCGCGCAGACCGAAGTGGATGACTGGTTTCAAGGGTTGAAAGCAAAGAGACATCCACCTCCGGAGGAGAAGGTAGATCCGGTGAAAGCGAAGCGCACTCTGGCTGCCCTGACAAAACCACCCAAGTCTCCGCCGAAAGGCAACTATGAGCGCATTATTGGAAAGGCATTTGCCGAAGCAGAGAGGTCGGGAAGTACTAAAAGTGATCAAAGGATGAAAGAACGACGAGCTGGGAAACAAATTGCCCAGCTCGGCGAACAAGCGAAGAAATCGTGCCCCCCGCTCAAGGTGCCCGGTTATGGCAATCCTGCAGATTACCTGCCCGACGATGTACATTATGATATCTTGGAGGTGCAGATACAAAGATACGAGTACGGGAAGCCTCTCATCAAAGATGAAAGTTCTCTATCAACGATGATGCGAAGATTGCATGATTGGTACATGAAAACCTGCAAAGAGTCTGAGGGGAGGAGTACTTTGTATGTGAGAGTTAAAAAGGAGCATGACCTCCTTGGAATTGAACTGTTGCCTATTCCATTTGAGGAGTTCTATCAGTTTTTCAATCAATTGGCCATCGATAAATCAACGGTCACCTCCTACTGTCTGTAAGTAGTACTACTTCCGTCATTAAGTCTCTCTATATAACTCAGCCCTTTCATTTGCATGTATTTATAATTATCCTCACTATATTATGCAGATTGAAGATCGCCGAATTGAAGAAAAGACAAGTGGGAGATATTGGGTTCATTAACACGTATCTCATAGATGCAACTGAGGTTCAATATCGTGCCCAAGAAACCGAGGCCAACTTGCTACGATCGTTGGAAATAAATGAACACGAAGATATAATACTCTTTCCTTACAACTTCAAGTGAGTGTTACTGTCTTGTGGCATATTCAGTTTCCTTGTTAGTCCAGGTTATAGTAATGTAATATTGATGAGTTATGCATGTGTGCGCAGCTACCACTATATTCTCCTAGAGATTAAGCTTGAGAAGGGAGTAGTAACTGTCTTAGACTCCAAGCGAAAAGATCCCAAGGAGTATGCGGACATGACTGAAATGCTCGAGAAGTAAGTTAAATCGATCATTATCCACCATATCAGCAACTTTGTTCATTTCTGATATCAAGTAATTGTTTTCTTTGTATGGTAGGGCTTGGAGAAAATTCACCAAAAAAGCTCCGGGACTACCGAAGAAGCTGCAATTTAGGCACCCGAAAGTAAGTACTATATAGTAGCATATTCCAGGCATCTCCTAGTGATTCAAGCGCTAGTTTCATCAATACCATTTAGCATGCTTGCTAATTATCAGTTTGATTGACCTCTATTTCTTGTAAAGTGGTTGTGGCAGGAACAAGGGAATGATTTCTGTGGATACTACATTTGCAAGTCCATCCGCCACACGACTTGTGAGCGGGGCTACTCCGACAAACAATATGAAGTGCGTAAATAACAATATTCACAATTTTACTTTATTACCATCATTTGTGTTGAGTTTCATTCATTCATATATATATATGTATTGACCCCCTTCTTAAAATTAGATGTTTCGGATGCGGGATGAACTCCTAGCACCAGATCGCATGCGAGCAATTCAAGAGGAATTGGCGGCATACTTTCTTGACCACGTGATCGCTGAAGACGGAGAATACTATGTGGACCACGCGTCCGTATTTTAGGAGATTATATATTTGTAAAAGATAATTATTGTATATATGTAGCCGGTAGTGTCGGATAGATATACGAGAACTTGTTGTTCGACCAATCTCTCGGAGAAGGAGAGGTGGTCGATATCACTTCTCTCTGTATGCATATAAGTTCATGACGATCTTCTGTTTGCTTACTAGCTAGCTAGCATGTCTAGCTAGTTCTCTCTATACGTATGTATGGTACGTAGCGTCGATCAAGCACGGACAAAAGAGAGGACACTTCTCCCTATTAATTAGCTAGCTATAGCACAATATATGAAACACCTAAATTAACCCCCCAAAACCCCCCAAACCCCCCTTTCAAAAAAAACACAAAAACCCCAGCCACAGAAATGCTGACGCGTGAATGCCTATTGGTCCCGGTTGGTGCCACCAACCGGGACCAAAGGCCCTCCTGCCTGGGCTCAGCGGACAGGCCACGTGGAGGCCCATCTGTCCCGGTTCTGGATTGAACCAGGACTAAAGG
>NC_041385.1:838904377-838918414 GCF_002162155.2 Triticum dicoccoides
ATATATATATATATATATATATATATATATATATATATATATATATATATATATATATATATATATATGAATGAATGAATGAAACTCAACACAAATGATGGTAATAAAATAAAATTGTGAATATTGTTATTTACGCACTTCATATTGTTTGTCGGAGTAGGCCCGCTCACAAGTCGTGTGGCGGATGGACTCGCAAATGTAGTATCCACAGAAATCATTCCCTTGTTCCTGCCACAACCACTTTACAAGAAATAGAGGTCAATCAAACTGATAATTAGCAAGCATGCTAAATGGTATTGATGAAACTAGCGCTTGAATCACTAGGAGATGCCTGGAATATGCTACTATATAGTACTTACTTTAGGGTGCCTAAATTGCAGCTTCTTCGGTAGTCCCGGAGCTTTTTTGGTGAATTTTCTCCAAGCCCTGCCATACAAAGAAAACAATTACTTGATATCAGAAATGAACAAAGTTGCTGATATGGTGGATAATGATCGATTTAAGTTACTTCTCGAGCATTTCAGTCATGTCCGCATACTCCTTGGGATCTTTTCGCTTGGAGTCTAAGACAGTTACTACTCCCTTCTCAAGCTTAATCTCTAGGAGAATATAGTGGTAGCTGCGCACACATGCATAACTCATCAATATTACATTAGTATAACTTGGACTAATAAGGAAACCGAATATGCCACAAGACAGTAACACTCACTTGAAGTTGTAAGGAAAGAGTATTATATTTTTGTGTTCATTTATTTCCAACGATCGTAGCAAGTTGGCCTCGGTTTCTTGGGCACAATATTGAACCTCAGTTGCATCTATGAGATACGTGTTAATGAACCCAATATCTCCCACTTGTCTTTTCTTCAATTCGGCGATCTTCAATCTGCATAATATAGTGAGGATAATTATAAATACATGCAAATGAAAGGGCTGAGTTATATAGAGAGACTTAATGACGGAAGTAGTACTACTTACAGACAGTAGGAGGTGACCGTTGCTTTATCGATGGCCAATTGATTGAAAAACTGATAGAACTCCTCAAATGGAATAGGCAACAGTTCAATTCCAAGGAGGTCATGCTCCTTTTTAACTCTCACATACAAAGTACTCCTCCCCTCAGACTCTTTGCAGGTTTTCATGTACCAATCATGCAATCTTCGCATCATCGTTGATAGAGAACTTTCATATTTGACGAGAGGCTTCCCGTACTCGTATCTTTGTATCTGCACCTCCAAGATATCATAAGGTACATCGTCGGGCAGGTAATCTGCAGGATTGCCATAACCGGGCACCATCCTTGGATCGACGATGTCACTAGCAGGCACCTTGAGCGGGGGGCACGATTGCTTCGCTTGTTCGCCGAGCTGGGCAATTTGTTTCCCAGCTCGTCGTTCTTTCATCCTTTGATCACTTTTAGTACTTCCCGACCTCTCCGCTTCGGCAAATGCCTTTCCAATAATGCGCTCATAGTTGCCTTTCGGCGGAGACTTGGGTGGTTTTGTCAGGGCAGCCAGAGTGCGCTTCGCTTTCACCGGATCTACCTTCTCCTCCGGAGGTGGATGTCTCTTTGCTTTCAACCCTTGAAACCAGTCATCCACTTCGGTCTACGCGATCTTCGCGTTTTCCTCCTCGCTCCTCTCGTACGGTAACTTCTCTGGAGTCTTCAGAGAAGGACCGAATCTGTATCTCCTCCCGCCTTTGGCTGTACTGCTAGACGCCGACAGAGTAGACGGAGCGGATGTCTTCTTTCCTTGCTTACGAGGTGGAGGAGAAGGACTGCGACGCGCCGGAGCAGCCGGAACGGCGGCGGGTCTCTTCCGCCCTTGCTGACGAGGCGGAGAAGGAGGTGGCTGTTGGGGAACATAGCAGAAATTCAAAATTTTCCTACGTGTCACCAAGATCTATCTATGGAGAAACCAGCAACGAGGGGAAGGAGAGTGCATCTACATACCCTTGTAGATCGCTAAGCGGAAGCGTTCAAGAGAACGGGGTTGAAGGAGTCGTACTCGTCGTGATTCAAATCACCGGAGATCCTAGTGCCGAACGGACGGCACCTCCGCGTTCAACACACGTACAGCCCAGTGACGTCTCCCACGCCTTGATCCAGCAAGGAGAGAGGGAGAGGTTGAGGAAGACTCCATCCAACAGCAGCACAATGGCGTGGTGGTGATGGAGGAGCGTGGCAATCCAGCAGGGCTTCGCCAAGCACCACGGGAGAAGAGGAGGAGGAGAGGCAGGGCTGCACCAAGAGAGGGAGAAGTCCTCATGTGTTATGGGCAGCCCCAGGCCTCTATTTATATAGTGGAGAAGGGGGCTGCGCCCCCTTTAGGGTTTCCCACCCCAAGGGGTGCGACCAGCCCTATATGGGACTTGGGGAGGCGGCCAAGAGGGGGAGAGAGGGGAGGCGCCCACTAGGTGGGCCTTAAGGCCCATCTGAACTAGGGTTTGCCCCCTCCCACTCTCCCTTGTGCCTTGGACCCCTTGTGGGGGGCGCACCAGCCCACCTCGGGGCTGGTCCCCTCCCACACTTGGCCCACGCAGCCTTCTGGGGCAGGTGGCCCCACTTGGTGGACCCCGGGACCCTCCCGGTGGTCCCGGTACATTACCGATATCGCCCGAAACTTTTCCGGTGACCAAAACAGGACTTCCCATATATAAATCTTTACCTCCGGACCATTCCGTAACTCCTCGTGACGTCCGGGATCTCATCCGAGACTCCGAACAACATTCGGTAACCACATACAAACTTCCTTTATAACCCTAGCGTCATCGAACCTTAAGTGTGTAGACCCTATGGGTTCGGGAGACATGCAGACATGACCGAGACGTTCTCCGGTCAATAACCAACAGCGGGATCTGGATACCCATGTTGGCTCCCACATGTTCCACGATGATCTCATCGGATGAACCACGATGTCAAGGGCTCAATCGATCCCGTATACAATTCCCTTTGTCTAGCGGTATTGTACTTGCCCGAGATTCGATCGTCGGTATACCGATATCTTGTTCAATCTCATTACCGGCAAGTCTCTTTACTCGTTCCGTAACACATCATCCCGTGATCAACCCCTTGGTCACATTGTGCACATTATGATGATGTCCTACCGAGTGGGCCCACAGATACCTCTCTGTTTACACGGAGTGACAAATCCCAGTCTCGATCCATGTCAACCCAACAGACACTTTCGGAGATACCTGTAGTGCACCTTTATAATCACCCAGTTACGTTGTGACGTTTGATACACCCAAAGCATTCCTACGGTATCCGGGAGTTACACGATCTCATGGTCTAAGGAAGAGATACTTGACATTGGCAAAGCTCTAGCAAACGAACTACACGATCTTAGTGCTATGCTTAGGATTGGGTCTTGTCCATCACATCATTCTCCTAATGATGTGATCCCGTTATCAACGACATCCAATGTCCATAGCCAGGAAACCATGACTATATGTTGATCACAACGAGCTAGTCAACTAGAGGCTCACTAGGGACATATTGTGGTCTATGTATTCACACGTGTATTACGATTTCCGGATAATACAGTTATAGCATGAATAAAAGACTATTATCATGAACAAAGAAATATAATAATAACTTATTTATTATTGCCTCTAGGGCATATTTCCAACAGTCTCCCACTTGCACTAGAGTCAATAATCTAGTTCACATCACCATGTGATTAACACTGACAGGTCACATCACCATGTGACCAACATCCAAAGAGTCTTGGGTTTGATCATGTTGCTTGTGAGATAGGTTTTTAGTCAACGGGTCTGAACCTTTCAGATCCGTGTGTCCTTTACAAATCTCTATGTCATCTCCTAGATGTAGCTACCACGTTCTATTTGGAGCCATTCCAAATAACTGTTCCACTTGGAGCTATTCTAAATTGTTGCCCCATTATACGTATCCGGTATCTCTACTTAGAGCTATCCGGATAGGTGTTAAGCTTGCATCGACGTAACCTTTACGACGAACTCTTTTACCACCTCCATAATCGGGAAAATTCCTTAGTCCACTAGTTACTAAGGATAACTTTGTCCGCTGTCCTGTGAACCATTCATGGATCACTCTTGTACCCCTTGACTGACTCATGGCAACGCACACTTCAGGTGCGGTACACATCATAGCATACTGAAGAGCCTACGTCTTAAGCATAGGGGACGACCTTCGTCCTTTCTCTCTATTCTGCCGTGGTCGAGCTTTAAGTCTTAACTTCGTACCTTACAATTCAGGCAAGAACTCCTTCTTTGACTGGTCCATCTTGAACACCTTCAAGATCATGTCAAGGTATGTGCTCATTTGAAAGTACCATTAAGTGTTTTGATCTATCCTTATAGATCTTGATGCTCAATGCTCAAGTAGCTTAATCCAGGCTTTCCATTGAAAAACACTTTCAAAATAACCCTATATGCTTTCCAGAAATTCTACGTCATTTCTGATCAACAATATGTCAACAACATATACTCATCAGAAATTCTATAGTGCTCCCACTCACTTCTTTGGAAATACAAGTTTCTCATAAACTTTGTATAAACCCAAAATCTTTGATCATCTCATCAAAGCGCACATTCCAACTCCAAGATGCTTACTCCAGTCCTTAGAAGGATCGCTGGAGCCAGCATACCTTTTAGCATCCTTAGGATCGACAAAACCTTTCTGATTGTATCGCATACAACCTTTCCTTACGACTGGTAAGGAAACTCGTTTTGACATCCATCTGCCAGATTTCATAAACGCAGCTTGTGCTAATGTGATTCCAACGGACTTTAAGCATCGCTACGGATGAGAAAATCTCATCGTAGTTAACTCCTTGAACTTGTGAAAAACTCTTCGCCACAAGTCGAGCTTCATGGACGGTGACATTACCGTCCATGTTCGTCTTCTTCTTAAAGATCCATTTATCTCAATGGCTTGCCGATCATTGGGAAAGTCCACCAAAGTCCACGCTTTATTATGATACATGGATCCTATCTCGGATTTCATGGTTTCTTAACCATTTGTCGGAATTTGGGCCCACCATCGCTTCCCCATAGCTCGTAGGTTCATTGTTGTCTAGCAACATGACCTTCAAGACAGGATCACCGTACCACTCTGAAGTAGTACGCATCCTTGTCACCCTACGAGGTACGGTAGTGACTTGATCCAAAGTTTCATGATCACTATCATAAGCTTCTAATTCAATTGGTGTAGATGCCATAGGAACAACTTCCTGTGCCCTGCTACACACTAGTTGAAGTGACGGTTTAACAACCTCATCAAGTCTCCACCATCCTCCCACTCAACTTTCCGAGAGAAACCTTTCCTCGAGAAAGGACCCGATTCAAGAAACAATCCATATTGCTTTCGGGTCTGAATTAGGAGGTATACCCAACTGTTTTGGGTGTCCTATGAAGATGCATTTTATCCGCTTTGGGTTCGAGCTTATCAACCTGAAACCTTTTCACATAAGCGTCGCAGCCCCAAACTTTCAAGAAACGACAACTTAGGTTTCTCCAAACCATAGTTCAAACAGTGCCGTCTCAACGGAATTATGTGGTGCCCTATTAAAGTGAGTGCGGTTGTCTCTAATGCCTAACCCATGAACGATAGTGGTAATTCGATAAGAGACATCATGGTACGCACCATATCCAATAGGATGCAACTATGATGTTCGAACACACCGTCACACTATGGTGTTCCAGGCGCTATTAATTGTGAAACAATTTCCACAATGTCTTAATTGCGTGCCAAAACTCGTAACTCAGATATTCATCTCTATGATCATATCATAGACATTTTATCCTCTTGTCACAATGATCTTCTACTTCACTTTGAAATTGCTTGAACCATTCAATAATTCAGACTTGTGTTTCATCAAGTAAATATTCTCAACATCTACTCGAATCATCTGTGAAGTAAGAACATAACGATATTCACTGCATGCCTCAGCACTCATTGGACTGCACACATCAAAATGTGTTACTTCCAACAAGTTGCTATCTTGTTCCGTCTTACTAAAACGAGGCTTTCAGTCATCTTGCCCATGTGGTATTATTTGCATGTCTCAAGTGATTCAAAATCAAGTGAGTTCAAACGGTCCATTTGCATGGAGTTTCTTCATGCATATATACCAATAGACATGGTTCGCATGTCTCAAACTTTTCAAAAATGAGTGAGTCCAAAGATCCATCAACATGGAGCTTCTTCATGCATTTTATATCGATATGACTTACGTGGCAGTGCCACAAGTAGGTGGTACTATCATTACTATCTTTTGGCATGAACATGTTCATCACTACGATCGAGATTTCAATGAACCGTTCATTTTAGGTGCAAGACCATTGAAGGTATTATTCAAATAAATAGAGTAACCATTATTCTCTTTAAATGAATAACCGTATTGCGATAGTCATAATCCAATCATGTCTATGCTCAACGCAAACACCAAATAACAATTATTCAGGTTTTAACACCAATCTCGATGGTAGAGGGAGCGTGCGATGCTTGATCATATCAATATTGGAAACATTTCCAACACATATCGTCAGCTCACCTTTAGCTAGTCTCCGTTTATTCCGTAGCTTTTATTTCGAGTTACTGAACCGGTATCTAATACCCTGGTGCTACTAGGAGTACTAGTAAAGTACACATCAACACAATGTATATCCAATATACTTCTATCGACCTTGCCAGCCTTCTCATCTACCAAGTATCTAGGGTAATTCTGCTCCAGTGGCTGTTCCCTTTATTACAGAAGCACTTAGTCTCGGGTTTGGGTTCAACCTTGGGTTTCTTCATTAGAGCAGCAGCTAATTTGCCGTTTTCATGAAGTATCCCTTTGTTCCCTTGCCCTTCTTGAAACTAGTGGTTTCACCAACCATCAACAATTGATGCTCCTTCTTGATTTCTACTTTCGCGGTGTCAAACATCACGAATATTTCAAGGATCATCATATCTATCCCTGATATGTTATAGTTCATCACGAAGCTCTAGCAGCTTGGTGGCAATGACTTTGGGGAAACATCACTATCTCATCTGGAAGATCAACTCCCACTCGATTCAAGTGATTGTTGCACTCAGACAATCTGAGCACAAGCTCAACGATTGAGCTTTTCTCCCTTAATTTGCAGGCTAAGAAAATCGTCCGAGGTCTCATACCTCTTGACGTGGGCACAAGCCTGAAATCCCAATTTCAGCCCTTGAAACATCTCATATGTTCCGCGATGTTTTGAAAACGTCTTTAGTGCCTCAACTCTAAACCGTTTAACTGAACTATCACGTAGTTATCAAAACGTGTATGTCCGATGTTCGCAACATCCACAAACGACGTTTGGGGTTCGGCACACTGAGCAGTGCATTAAGGACATAAGCTTCCTACTGTCCGCATAATTGCTACTTTCAACTTTCAACTATATTTTCTCTAGGAACATATCTAAAACAGTAGAACTAAAGCGCGAGCTACGACATAATTTGCAAAAGGTCTTTTGACTATGTTCAAGATAATTAAGTTCATCTTATGAACTCCCACTCAGATAGACATCCCTCTGGTCATCTAAGTGATAACATGATCCGAGTCAACTAGGCCGTGTCCGATCATCACGTGAGACGGACTAGTCATCATCGGTGAACATCTTCATGTTGATCGTATCTACTATACGACTCATGCTCGACCTTTCGGTCTCCGTGTTCCGAGGCCATGTCTGTACATGCTAGGCTCGTCAAGTTAACCCTAAGTGTTTTCGCTGTGTAAAACTGTCTTACACCCGTTGTATGTGAACGTAAGAATCCATCACACCCGATCATCACGTGGTTCTTAGAAGCGACGAACTGTAGCAACGGTGCACAGTTAGGGGAGAACACTTCTTGAAATTTTGTAAGGGATCATCTTATTTACTACCGTTGTCCTAAGTAAACAAGATGCATAAACATGATAAACATCACATGCAATCAAATAGTGACATCATATGGCCAATATCATTTTGCTCCTTTTGATCTCCATCTTCGGGGCTCCATGATCATCATCGTCACCGGCATGACACCATGATCTCCATCATCATGATCTCCATCATCGTGTCTTCATGAAGTTGTCTCGCCAACTATTACTTCTACTACTATGGCTACCGGTTAGCAATAAAGTAAAGTAATTACATGGCGTTGTTCAATGACACGCAGGTCATACAGTAAATAAAGACAACTCCTATGGCTCCTGCCGGTTGTCATACTCATCGACATGCAAGTCGTGAATCCTATTACAAGAACATGATCAATCTCATACATCACATATCATTCATCACATTCTTCTTGGCCATATCACATCACATAGCATACCCTGCAAAAACAAGTTAGACGTCCTCTAATTGTTGTTTGCATGTTTTACGTGGCTGCTATGGGTTTCTAGCAAGAACGTTTCTTACCTACGCAATACCACAACGTGATATGCCAATTGCTATTTACCCTTCATAAGGACCCTTTTCATCGAATCCGTTCCGACTAAAGTGGGAGAGACTGGCACCCGCTAGCCACCTTATGCACCAAGTGCATGTCAATCGGTGGAACCTGTCTCACGTAAGGTACGTGTAAGGTCGTTCCGGGCCGCTTCATCCCACAATACCGTCGAAACAAGATTGGACTAGTAACGGTAAGCATATTGAACAACATCAACGCCCACAACTACTTTGTGTTCTACTCGTGCAAAGAATCTACGCAATAGACCAAGCTCATGATGCCACTGTTGGGGAACGTAGCAGAAATTCAAAATTTTCCTACGTGTCACCAAGATCTATCTATGGAGAAACCAGCAACGAGGGGAAGGAGAGTGCATCTACATACCCTTGTAGATCGCTAAGCGGAAGCGTTCAAGAGAACGGGGTTGAAGGAGTCGTACTCGTCGTGATTCAAATCACCGGAGATCCTAGTGCCGAACGGACGGCACCTCCGCGTTCAACACACGTACAACCCGGTGACGTCTCCCACGCCTTGATCCAGCAAGGAGAGAGGGAGAGGTTGAGGAAGATTCCATCCAACAGCAGCACAACGGCGTGGTGGTGATGGAGGAGCGTGGCAATCCAGCAGGGCTTCGCCAAGCACCACGGGAGAGGAGGAGGAGGAGAGGCAGGGCTGCACCAAGAGAGGGAGAAGTCCTCATGTGTTATGGGCAGCCCCAGGCCTCTATTTATATAGGGGAGAATGGGGCTGCGCCCCCTTTAGGGTTTCCCACCCCAAGGGGTGCGGCCAGCCCTAGATGGGACTTGGGGAGGCGGCCAAGAGGGGGAGAGAGGGGAGGCGCCCACTAGGTGGGCCTTAAGGCCCATCTGGACTAGGGTTTGCCCCCTCCCACTCTCCCTTGCGCCTTGGACCCCTTGTGGGGGGCGCACCAGCCCACCTAGGGGCTGGTCCCCTCCCACACTTGGCCCACGCAGCCTACTGGGGCAGGTGGCCCCACTTGGTGGACCCCCGGGACCCTCCTGGTGGTCCCGGTACATTACCGATATCGCCCAAAACCTTTCCGTTGACCAAAACAGGACTTCCCATATATAAATCTTTACCTCCGGACCAATCCGGAACTCCTCGTAACGTCCGGGATCTCATCCGAGACTCCGAACAACATTCGGTAACCACATACAAACTTCCTTTATAACCCTAGCGTCATCGAACCTTAAGTGTGTAGACCCTACGGGTTCGGGAGACATGCAGACATGACCGAGACATTCTCCAGTCAATAACCAACAGCGGGATCTGGATACCCATGTTGGCTCCCACATGTTCCACGATGATCTCATCGGATGAACCACGATGTCAAGGACTCAATCGATCCCATATACAATTCCCTTTGTCTAGCGGTATTGTACTTGCCCGAGATTCGATCGTCGGTATACCGATACCTTGTTCAATCTCGTTACCGGCAAGTCTCTTTACTCGTTCCGTAACACATCATCCCGTGATCAACCCCTTGGTCACATTGTGCACATTATGATGATGTCCTATCGAGTGGGCCCAGAGATACCTCTCCGTTTACACGGAGTGACAAATCCCAGTCTCGATCCGTGTCAACCCAACAGACACTTTCGGAGATACCTGTAGTGCACCTTTATAATCACCCAGTTACGTTGTGACGTTTGATACACCCAAAGCATTCCTACGGTATCCAGGAGTTACACGATCTCATGGTCTAAGGAAGAGATACTTGACATTGGCAAAGCTCTAGAAAACGAACTACACGATCTTAGTGCTATGCTTAGGATTGGGTCTTGTCCATCACATCATTCTCCTAATGATGTGATCCCGTTATCAACGACATCCAATGTCCATAGCCAGGAAACCATGACTATCAGTTGATCACAACGAGCTAGTCAACTAGAGGCTCACTAGGGACATATTGTGGTCTACGTATTCACACGTGTATTACGATTTTCGGGTAATACAGTTATAGCATGAATAAAAGACTATTATCATGAACAAAGAAATATAATAATAACTTATTTATTATTGCCTCTAGGGCATATTTCCAATAGAGGTTGGCTGCTCGGGCGCGCTGGCGCAGGCGGAGAAGAAGGCGGAGTGCCGCCACGCGCCGGAGAAGGAGCCGGCCGAGTGCCCTGATCGTCACTCACCGGAGGAGGAGGCGGTGGAGGAGGCGGCGTGCCCTGACTCATCGGAGGAGGAGGAGGAGGCGGAGGCGTCCAGTTCGGAAGGTTGATGAGATCCTTCCGCCATAGGCATGGAGTCTTGAGAGCAGAACCCAGCGATACTCCCCTTCACCGGTAGGGTGGTCAAGCCGGAGGTCCTCAAATCCCTCCGTTATTTCATCGACCATCACCTTAGCATATCCTTCTAGAATCGGCCGGCAGTGAAAAGTTGAGTCGGGTTTAGTAGGATAAACAGAGCCAACAGCCGCCTTGACCTTCAAATTGCTCCATTGCGCCATAAGGTGGCAATTTTCAGCATCCGTGATAGCATCCACGGGATAGCTGGTAGGAGCCGTCAAGGCATGCTCTGGCTGAAGCAGCTCAGTGGAAGCCACGTTGCTTCTCCGCTGAGATGGCGGGGTAGCTTCAGGGGAAGCTTCGGCAGGTCGTTTGCTACGATCTGCTTCTCGTTCCTCTAGCCCCATTACCCTTTCGTGCAACGCCTGCAGTTGGCTCTACTCCAGTTTCTTCCTCCTCTCCTAGGTTTTGTAACCCCCTGCGTCCGGAAATCCAGCCTTCCATGAAACGGAGCCTGGCGTGCCTCGTGTCCGTCCAGGGTGCTCACGATTGCCGAGGGCCATTGTGAGCTCGTCCTTCTCCCTGTCTGGAACGAACGTCCCTTGCTGCGCTGCTTCGATATATTGCTGAAGCCTCTTGACTGGTATGTCCAATTGTTCGTCCGTCCAAATGCACTTCCCTGTTATAGGGTCCAAGGATCCGCCGGCCCCAAAGAACCAAGTCCGGCAACGTTCTGGCCAGTTCATTGTCTCTGGTTCGATCCCTTTATCAAGCAGATCATTCTCAGCCTTAGCCCACTTAGGCCGGGCTACGAGGTAGCCACCTGACCCCTGCAATGGTGAAGCTTCTTCTTCTCAGCATTTCTCTTGTTTGTCGCCGACATCTTTTTACTCTTTTCCGATTTCTTGTGGGCCACAAATGCGGGCCAGTCATCTCTGATCTTCTCATATTTGCCAATGAATTCTGGTGTCTCATTTTTTTCGACATACCTATTTAGGTCTTTCTTCCAATTCCTGAATAGGTCTGCCATCTTCCTCAGAGCAAAAGACTTGATTAATGGCTCTATAACTGGCTTCTCCGGATCATCCTCCGGCGGTAGGGTGAAATTTGACTTCAGCTCAGTCCAAAGATTCTTTTTCTGCATCTCATGGACATAAGACACCTCAGGGTCTTCGTTCTTAGGCTTATACCATTGCTGGATGCTGATCGGGATCTTGTCCCTAACCAGAACAAATGCCTTCTTTGTCCGGTAGGGTTCAATCGGTTGGCCGTCGCGCGCGATTTGTATGATCTCAAACTTTTCATCCGAGCTCAACTTTTTCTTCGGGCCTCGTCTCTTTACCGAAGTTGTGCTCGATCCGGAGGGCTAGAAAAAAGAACAAAGACGAGAGTTAATTAATATGTGTACATACCAAAACAATGAATGCATCAATTAGCTAGTCAGCACAGGCTTAACTAATATATATACCTGGCCGGACTCGGTTTGGTGATCACCGGAGCCGTCCTCACGGTCTACTTCTTCACCCTCTCCTTGCACCAGCATTGGGTCATCGGAGCCATGTAAATCATAGCCAGCTGCTTCTTCACCCTCTCCTTCCAGACCATCGTTGTCGTTGAGAAACATCAACGAGGAGACGACATCACTTCCTTGTGCGATTATGTCCCTCAACAACGCTTCTTGTTCTTCGTCTCGGGGGGTGTCCATAGTTTCTACAAATATTTACAACATGGCAATTATTATTCAAACATGACAGATATGGATATATTAGTGGCAAACGTACAACTAGCTAGCTAATCACAATAAGAAATCATATTAGTGGCCTCGACGCTGCTTCTCTAGGGTTTGGGGTGGCCTCAACAACGCTTCAAGGGTTAGGGGGTGGCCTCGAGAACGCTTCAAGCTAGGAGGGGGTAATATCGACCCCCCCACATGTTGAAGCTATCGGGAGGGGGTCGGCATTGAACACTACATCTATGTCCCACAAGTGACATGGGCATCGACGCCCGCGGTAGGGTAGAGGGTCGTGGATCGCCGAGCGGTCGAGGGTCAAGGGGTCGAGGATCGCCGAGGGGTCGGGAGGTTGCCTAGTGTCAAAGGATTCAACAAAACCATGTCTTCATCATTAGGCGAAAGTAACAGGTGCATGATGGTACGAATCTCTCCAAAGTTATTTTGGAACGGAGTCCCAGATAGGATAATTCGCTTTTTGGTACAAAGTTCAGCAAGAACCTTCCGAATATCGTTATTTGGAAGGCCTTTGCTGAAATTCGTACAAAAAGGCAAATTATCCTATCCGGGATTCCATTCCAGAATAACTTTGGAGGACTTCGTACCATCATGCCATGGTTACTTCCGGCTAATGATGAAGCCATGGATTTCTTCAATACTTTGACACTATAAGAACCCTCTCAACCCCTCGGCGATCCTCGACCCCTTGAACCCTCGACGACCCTGGAACCCTCGACCCCTAGACGATCCTGGAACCCTCGATCCCTCGACCCTAGAACCCTCGACCCGGGATAATATCGACAACGCTTCAAGGGGGTAATACCGACAACGACGAGATACATACACGGGAGAAATTAATGTTATCGGGGAGGGGGTATATCGACCCCCCCCCCACATATTGAAGTTATCGGGAGGGGGTATATGGACCCCCCCCTCATGTTGAAGTTATCGGGAGGGGTATATCGACGATGACAGAGGAGAAGATCGAAGAAAAAAAAGAAGAAAAAAAAGAGGAGAAGAAGAAACGAATAGAGAAGAAGAAGAAAAAATAGAATATTTTCTATTTTTTTCTTCTTCTCCTCTATTTCTTTCTTCTTCTCCTCTTATTTTTCTTATTTTTTCCTCTTCTTATTTATTTCTCCTCTTCTTCCTCTCCTCTTCTTCTCCTTTCTTCCTCTTCTTATTTTCCTTTTTCCTCTCCTTCTTTTTCTTCTTCTTCCTTCTTTCTAGCTAGATATATAAAACTTTTCTAAAAATGTAACTTTTGCATATATAAAACTTTTTTCTTCTTCTTCCTTTCTTCCTTCTCTTCCTTCGTCCTAAATATATAAAACTTCTCTAAAAATGAAACTAACCTAAAATTAATGTACTAAATCAGAGAACAATTGAAAACACCATGCATATTACAATTGAAAAAATACATACATTCATACAAAAATATATATATAACAAGCATATATATATGAAAAAGAAATGAAAAAGGAGGGCGCCGGCGGCTGGACCAAGCTGCGGCGAGGATGGCGGGGTCGGGGCAAAGGCGCGGATGACGACGAGGGCGGGCCGGGGCGGCGTGCGTCGGGGCAGGGGCGCGGGCGACGGCGACGGTGGTGTGCCGGGCGGAG
>NC_041385.1:838919124-838931375 GCF_002162155.2 Triticum dicoccoides
ACTAATGCACCCCTTTAGTCCCGGTTGGTGCCACCAACCGGGACCAAAGGCCTGTGCTGCCCCGAACCTAATATTTAGTCCCACCTCGCTAGTTGAGAGGGAGGCGCACCTGTTTATAAGGTGCGGTGCGCCTTCCCTCTCGAGCTCCTCTCTTAAGCAGGCTTTCGGGCCTAACCCTGCAATCTGTGCCTTTGGGCCTATTGGGCCTCCTGCGGGCCTGAATCCTGGCCCATGGTAGGGTTTCTAGTCGTATTCAGGCCGTGGGGGCCCAGTAGGTGGCACTTTTTTCCAGTTTTTTGTTTTGTTTTCTGCATTATTAATTTTCTTTTGTTTTTTTTCTTTATTTTTTAATTCTTTTTGCTTTTAGTTTTAGAAAATTATAAACTTTCTGTTAGTGCCATTAGTTTTCAAATTTGAAAACACTTTTTTTGTTTTCTTTGTTGCTTTATTCATTTTATTTTGTTTCTACTTACAACAAAATACTTATTGTTGCTATTTTTATTTTTTTCCAGCTTTTTTGTTTTGTTTTCTACATTATTTATTTTCTTTTGATTTTGCTTTATTTTTTAATTCTTTTTGCTTTTAGTTTTAGAAAAATTATAAACTTTCTGTTAGTGCCATTAGTTTTCAAATTTGAAAACACTTTTTTTATTTTCTTTGTTGCTTTATTCATTTTATTTTGTTTCTACTTACAATAATATACTTATTGTTGCTATTTTTATTTTTTCCCAGTTTTTTTGTTTTGTTTTCTGCATTAATTATTTTCTTTTGATTTTTTGCTTTATTTTTTAATTCTTTTTGCTTTTAAGTCAGCAAAATTATAAACTTTTTGTTTGTGCCATTAGTTTTCTTTGAAATTTGTGTGAATCACAAGTTTGTGAGCTCAATAAGGCGTGTAGAGGGACGGGCTTATAAACCGGTGTGAGCGCCCTTCGGTTGGCGAGGTTTTCAAATTCATAGTTTTCAAATGAACTCTGAAAAAGTTGGCATACATTTGCATGTACAAAACGGACAATGGTATCATACTCGTCTGTTACAAAGTTGGCATGGTATCATCATATATAATAGTTGCGAGAGAAAGTCTTCACTTTTTCTTCGCTTGTGTCGTTTGCTTATTGCGCCGTAACCATGGATAATCTTCATCATTTATCAGGATGCTTGGGTCAGCCTTGACTTTGAAGGGGGGAATTTCATGAAACTTTTCATACTCTTCAGACATGTCTGTCTTGCCCTCCACTCCCAGGATGTCCCTTTTTCCCGAAAGAACTATGTGGCGCTTTGGCTCATTGTATGATGTATTCGCTTCCTTATCTTTTCTTTTCCTTGGTCTGGTAGACATGTCCTTCACATAGATAACCTGTGCCACATCATTGGCTAGGACGAACGGTTCGTCAGTGTACCCAAGATTTTTCAGATCCACTGTTGTCATTCCGTACTGTGGGTCTACCTGTACCCCGCCTCCTGACAGATTGACCCACTTGCACTTAAACAAAGGGACCTTAAAATCTACTCCGTAGTCAAGTTCCCATATGTCTACTATGTAACCATAATATGTGTCATTTCCATTGTCGGTTGCTGCATCAAAGCGGACACCGCTGTTTTGGTTGGTGCTCTTTTCATCTTGGTCAATTGTGTAAAATGTATTCCCATTTATCTCGTATCCTTTCCAAATCATTACAGTCGAAGATGGTCCCTTGGACAACTAGTACAGCTCATGACAAACAGTGTTGTCACCTCTGAGACGTGTTTCCAACCAACTGTTGGAAGTCCTGATGTGTTCACATATAATCCAGTCGTCGCACTGCTCCGGGTGTTTGGAACACAGACTGTTCTTGTGTTCATCGACATACGGGGTCACCAAGGTAGAGTTCTGTAGAACTATGTAGTGTGCTTGAGACCAAGAATATCCGTCCCTGCATATTATTGAGTCCCTTCCAAGCGTGCCTTTTCCAGTCAGTCTCCCCTCATACCGCGATTTAGGGAGACCTATCTTCTTAAGGCCAGGAATGAAGTCAACACAAAACCCGATGACATCCTCTGTTTGATGGCCCATGGAGATGCTTCCTTCTGGCCTAGCGCGGTTATGAACATATTTCTTTAGGACTCCCATGAACCTCTCAAAGGGGTACATATTGTGTAGAAATACGAGCCCCAGAATGACAATCTCGTCGACTAGATGAACTAGGACGTGCGTCATGATATTGAAGAAGGATGGTGGGAACACCAGCTCGAAACTGACAAGACATTGCGCCACATCACTCCTTAGCGTTGGTATGATTTCTGGATCGATCACCTTCTGAGATATTGCATTGAGGAATGCACATAGCTTCACAATGGCTAATCGGACGTTTTCCGGTAGAAGCCCCCTCAATGCAACCGGAAGCAGTTGCGTCATAATCACGTGGCAGTCATGAGACTTTAGGTTCTGGAACTTTTTCTCTGGCATATTTATTATTCCCTTTATATTCGACGAGAAGCCAGTCGGGACCTTCATACTGAGCAGGCATTGAAAGAATATTTCTTTCTCTTCTTTCGTAAGAGCGTAGCTGGCAGGACCTTCATACTGCTTCGGAGGCATGCCCTCTTTTTCGTGCAAGCGTTGCAGGTCCTCTCGTGCCTCAGGTGTATCTTTTGTCTTCCCATACACGCCCAAGAAGCCTAGCAGGTTCACGCAAAGGTTCTTCGTCACGTGCATCACGTCGATCGAGGAGCGGACCTCTAGGTCTTTCCAGTAGGGTAGGTACCAAAATATAGATTTCTTCTTCCACATGGGTGCGCGATTCTCAGCGTCATTCGGAACAGCTAGTCCGTCGGGACCCTTTCCAAAGATTACGTGTAAATCATTGACCATAGCAAGTACGTGATCACCGGTACGCATGGCGGGCTTCTTCCGGTGATCTGCCTCGCCTTTGAAATGCTTGCCTTTCTTTCGACATTGATGGTTGGTCGGAAGAAATCAACGATGGCCCAGGTACACATTCTTCCTGCAGCTTCCCAGCTATATACTATCGGTGTCAAGTAAACAGTGCGTGCATGCGTGGTATCCCTTGTTTGTATGTCCTGAAAGGTTACTGAGAGCGGGCCAATCGTTGATGGTCACGAACAGCAACGCCTTTAGGTCAAATTCCTCCTTTTTGTGCTCATCCCACGTACGTACACCGTTTCCATTCCACAGCTGTAAAAGTTCTTCAACTAATGGTCTTAGGTACACATCAATGTCGTTGCCGGGTTTCTTAGGGCCTTGGATGAGAACTGGCATCATAATGAACTTCCGCTTCATGCACATCCAAGGAGGAAGGTTATACATACGTAGAGTCACGGGCCAGGTGCTGTGATTGCTGCTCTGCTCCCCAAAAGGATTAATGCCATCCGCGCTTAAAGCAAACCATACGTTCCTTGGGTCCTTTGCAAACTCATCCCTGTACTTTCTCTCAATTTTTCTCCACTGCGACCCGTCAGCGGGTGCTCTCAACTTCCCGTCTTTCTTACGGTCCTCACTGTGCCATCGCATCAACTTGGCATGCTCTCCGTTTCTGAACAGACGTTTCAACCATGGTATTATAGGAGCATACCACATCACCTTCACAGGAACCCTCTTCCTGGGAGGCTCGCCGTCAACATCGCCAGGGTCATCTCGTCTGATCTTATACCGCAATGCACCGCATACCGGGCATGCGTTCAGATCCTTGTAGGCACCGCAGTAGAGGATGCAGTCATTAGGGCATGCATGTATCTTCTCCACCTCCAATCCTAGAGGGCATACGACCTTCTTTGCTGCGTATGTACTGTCGGGCAATTCGTTATCCTTTGGAAGCTTCTTCTTCATTATTTTCAGTAGCTTCTCAAATCCTTTATCAGGCACAGCATTCTCTGCCTTCCACTGCAGCAATTCGAGTACGGTACCGATCTTTGTGTTGCCATCTTCGCAATTGGGGTACAACCCCTTTTTGTGATCCTCTAACATGCGATCGAACTTCAGCTTCTCCTTTTGACTTTCGCATTGTGTCCTTGCATCGACAATGACCCGGCGGAGATCATCATCATCGGGCACATCGTCTGGTTCCTCTTGATCTTCAGCAGCTTCACCCGTTGCATCACCATCGTGCACATCGTCTGGTGCATCTTGATGTTCAGTAGCATCACCGTATTCAGGGGGCACATAGTTGTCATCGTACTCTTCTTCCTCGCCGTCTTCCATCATAACCCCTATTTCTCCGTGCCTCGTCCAAACATTATAGTGTGGCATGAAACCCTTGTAAAGCAGGTGGGTGTGAAGGATTTTCCGGTCAGAGTAAGACTTCGTATTCCCACATATAGGGCATGGACAACACATAAAACCATTCTGCTTGTTTGCCTCAGCCACTTCGAGAAAATCATGCACGCCCTTAATGTACTCGGAGGTGTGTCTTGAACCGTACATCCATTGCCGGTTCATCTGCGTGCATTATATATAATTAAGTGTGTCAAAAATCATTACAGAACATCATGAATAGATAATTAAGTGACCAAATTAATAGAAGATCATCATCACATAAAAACCAAAGTACATACATAGTTCTCATCTAACAACATAAAGCTCTGCAGAGCATCTAAATTAATTAAACCATACATTGAAACTATGTAAAACATTTCAATGCGAAAACAAATGCGATCATAATCGCAACCAAGATAACAACTGATCCAACGACATAATGATACCAAGCCTCGGTATGAACGGCATAATGAAACTTTAAGTAGTGTGGCTCGGGCATTCCATCGAACACCTTGTGTGCATAGGAGGTGAGCTAGAGCACCACCAAGCCCTCTCCCCCTCGGCCAGAAAAAACAGAGCAGTGTGCTCTGCGCTTGCGCGAGGGGCTATATATAGGCAGCATCATTGGTCCCGGTTGGTGGCATGAACCGGGACTAAAGGTAACCCTTTGGTCCCGGTTCATGCCACCAACCGGGACCCATAGTGGTGGGCCAGGAGCCAGGACCATTGGTCCCGGTTCGTCCCACCAACCGGGACCAAAAGGTCCGGACGAACCGGGACCAATGGCCCACGTGGCCCGGCCGGCCCCCTGGGCTCACGAACCGGGGCAAATAGCTCCATTGGTCCCGGTTCTGGATTGAACCGGGACTAATGGGCTGAACTGGCCTGGGCCATTGCCCCCTTTTCTACTAGTGATAACTCTGCAACATTTGTAAAAAAAACCCTATGAGGAGTCAAAAAATTGCGCATAGGTCCACCAGATCCAACAACTCCCGGATGCCGTTCAATCTATATTTTGGGGTATGAGTACAAGTCTGGAGACGGGAGTAACCAGACATGCCAGCCAATCGGCAGAGAAAGGGCAAGTTTAGCAAGAAAATCTGCTTCCTTGTTGGATTTTCTAGTCTCATAGTTATATGCAGTATCCTCGAATTCCTTACGACTGTCATTGATCTCCTTCAAAATCGTGTTGTAGATGCTCAGGATTACATTGTTAATGTCGTTCACCACCACTTGACAATCAGATGCAATTTGCGCTCATCGGACATTAAGATCAAATGCAAGCTCCAAAGTCTCCCTACAAGCTATCGCTTCAACAACTGAAGGCTCCTGAATGCCTTGAAACAACACAACTGATGCTCCTATACAAGAGACATCCCTTGCACGGCAAACAGCAGCAGCGGATGCCCTCCTACTGGATGATCTTGCTCGCATCTCAGATTTACGTGACATTAAGCAGGCGCCGTGGCCCAGTACGGCCATCTAGCGGAGACCATCGTGGCCCAGTACAGCCATCTAGCCAAAATTTGTGTCCAGTATTTTGGACCTTACATGCCAAAGTGGCACATTAATGAACGCTACTAGTCGAAACTCTTTGGTCGTACGCATGCATATATAGTAGTAAACGGCAACAGCTTTTCCAGCCCCGTTGTAAGGGCATCTTCAACAGCGTTCATCAAACGAATGCTTCCAAATATCTGCAGACACGTATGAACATGTTTGTTAATATCTGGATGACGGATGCCATCCAACCCTATCCTTCAAACAAGGCACAAACTGAGCCATTTTACTAGTTAACAGATTTTTTATGATGCAAATGATTGCTACTCCATCCGTTCCATAATAAAAGACTAGTGTCTAAAATGTAGTTATATTATGGGACGAAGGGAGTAATAAACAATAAAAAACTACTCCAAAATTAATCTTACTCACTGGTAGAAAATGGGTCAAATCTGAGACACATTAGTGCCGGTTTGTTTTTGAGCCGGCACTAATGTGTACATTAGTGCCGGTTCCAACGGCTAGCCAGCCGCTGTCATTAGTACCAGTTCGTGGCGAACCTTTCACCGGTTCGTGCCACGAACCGGTACTAAAGAGAATGGTGGTAGGATGTTGTCAATCTGGGGCCCCTCCAGCACCTTTAATACCGGTTCGTGGCATGAACCGGTACTAAAGGTCGACGTACATAAACCCTTCGTCCACCCGAGCTCGCTCTGTTCTTCCCTTTTTCCCTCACTTCCTCTGTCCTTCCCCTCTCTTCGTCGAGCTCATCACAAAGTTTGCCCAAAGTTTGTCAAGATTTGGAGGCCCCCATCCATTGAAATGATCACAAAGGTTAGCAACTTTGTCCTTTCATCTTTTATTGCTAGATTAGCTCTTGCAATGCTTTGTATAGTGATTCATTTGTGAGTCTAGTAATTTGGAAGCAATTATATGTGCTAGTATTTGATTTATATGCAATTTAAGGTCAAAAATAACACTTAGTTTGCATATGTAGGTGTGGTTTACTTAGTGCCTGCTAAATCTCCGTCGTAACCACCGTCGATCGCCCGCACCGTCCCGTCTCTGGCACCACCTTGTGGTGAGGCTCTTGTTCATGAATGTTTTACATTATCAAATTGATGTTTGTGTGATTTGGATATATAGTTACTCGTATAATAACCTTACCCGTACGTTGTTTGTTAAACATAGTGTCATGGTTTTGATATCCGTCCCCGTGGGCCCTCTTCCTTGTTATGATTCAGATGTGGTATATTCTCTTTTAAATCTAGTTGTTGCATTTCGTGTTTATGACAAATTATGCCCATCAAGTTGACATAGATATTTTTATGTAGGAGGTATGTGAACCGGAAATTCCAACCGACCCTATTGTCGAGAGGTTAAATTTAGTTGAAAGAGAAAACGAGTATTTGAAAGAAAAATTAAAAAGAATTGAGGGGGAGAAGATGGAATTGGAGTTGCATGTTATCGATGTCGTCGATGATCACAAGATCAAGATGGAGAAAATGCGGTTGAAGATTAGAAAGATTAGAAAATATGCCATTGATAGTGTGGCTTGGTATCATTATGCTGTTGGATCAATTGTTACCTTAGTTGCGATCTTGATCGCATTTGTTGTTGCATTTAAATTCGTTAGCTAGAGAGTTATTTGTATGTTGCATTTAATTAAGTGTTGTATATGAACTTTATGTATGAACTTTATGTATGAACTTGTATTAATTTGGTCTATTCGGTGTTGTGTATAATGAAGATGAGCCGACAATGATTGTTTGATGACCGCTGCTCTCCCGGGTTCATTAATGTCGTGCATACTTTTCTTCTTGCCGCTAAGGCAAACAAGCGGGAGGATGATTTTATGCCTTGTCCATGTGCTGGTTGTAAGAATGGTCACAATTACTCTACGTCAAGAACCATTCACGTCCACCTATTTAAGTCTGGTTTCGTGCCCCACTATAATGTTTGGACCAAGCACGGAGAAAGAGGGGTTATGATGGAAGACAATGAAGAAGAAGAGGACGACAACATCTATCCTGGCCATGGTTTCCCTGAATACGATGATACAACAATGGGGGAAGAAGCTGAGCCGGCAATGCGGGAAGAAGCTGAAGAAGAGGCATCAGATGAGCCCGCTGATGATCTAGGTCGGGCCATTGCCGATGCAAAGAGAAACTGCGCAAGTGATTTGGAGAGGAAGAAGTTGCAGCGCATGTTAGAGGATCACAAGAAATTGTTGTACCCGAATTGCGAAGCTGACAAAAAAAAGTTGGGCACCACACTGGAATTGCTACAATGGAAGGCAGAGAATGGTGTATCTGACAAGGAATCTGGAAAGTTGCTGGTAATGATAAAGAATATGCTTCCAAAGGACAACGAATTGCCCGAGAGTACGTATGAAGCAAAGAAGGTTTTTTTTTGACTGGAGACTGCAGGGCTTACACCCCACACATTTTATTAAAATCAAGAACAACAAGTACATAGGAAGGTTCCTTAAGAAAAGGAACAAAACAGAAGAAAATAAAAGAGAACTATGTGCAATCAAGAACAGCAACGAATTGCCCGAGAAGGAAGCAAAGAAGGTTGTCTGCCCTCTAGGGTTAGAGGTGCAGAAGATACATGCATGTCCTAACGACTGTATCCTCTACCACGGTGAGTACGAGGATTTGAACGCTTGCACGGTATGCGGTGCATTGCGTTTTAAGATCAGTCACGATGACCCTGGTGATGTCGAGGGCGAGCGCCCCAGGAAGAAGATTCCTGCCAAGGTGATGTGGTATGCTCCTATAATACCACGGTTGAAACGTTTGTTCCAAAACAAAGAGCATGCGAAGGCGATGCGGTGCCACAAAGAAGAGCGTAAGAAAGACGGAAAGTTGAGAGTACCTTCTGACGATTTGCAGTGGAGAAAAATCGAGAGAAAGTACAGGGAGGAGTTTGCAGGTGACCCAAGGAACGTATGGTTTGGTCTAAGCGTAGATGGCATTAATCCTTTTGGGGAGCAGAGCAGCAACCATAGCACATGGCCTGTGACTCTATGTCTGTATAACCTTCCTCCTTGGTTGTGCATGAAGCGGAAGTTCATTATGATGCCAGTGCTCATCCAAGGCCCTAAGCAACCCGACAACGACATTGATGTGTACCTAAGGCCATTAGTTGAAGAACTATTATAGCTATGGAATGGAACAGGTGTACGTGCGTGGGATGAGCACGAACATGAAGAATTTAACCTAAAGGCGTTGCTGTTCGTGACCATCAATGATTGGCCTGCTCTCAGTAACCTTTTAGGACAGAAAAACAAGGGATACCGCGGATGCACGCATTGTTTGGATGATACCGACAGTATATATTTGGAGAGTTGTAGGAAGAATGTGTACCTGGGACATCGTCGATTTCTTCCGAGCAGGCATCCCGTAAGAAAGAAAGGCAAGCATTTCAAAGGTGAGGCGGATCACCGGACGAAGCCTCGCCACCGTACTGGTGCTGATGTACATGATATGGTCACGGATTTGAAGGTAATCTTTGGAAAGGGTCCTGGCAGACAACCTGTTCCGAAGGACGCTGACGGACGCGCACCCATGTGGAAGAAGAAATCTATATTTTGGGACCTATCCTATTGGAAAGACCTAGAGGTCCTCTCCGCAATCGACGTGATGCACGTGATGAAGATTCTTTGCGTGACCCTGCTTGGCTTCTTGGGCGTGTATGGGAAGACAAAAGATACACCAGAGGCACGGGAGGACCAGCAACGTATGCACGGAAAAGACGGCATACATTAGGGTCAAACCAGCTATGCTCTTACCAAAGAAGAGAAGGAAATCTTCTTTGAATGCCTGCTCAGCATGAAGGTACCGTCTGGCTTCTCGTCGAATATAAAGGGAATAATAAATATGGCAGAGAAAAAGATCTAGAACTAAAGTCTCATGACTGCCACGTGATTATGACGCAACTGCTTCCGGTTGCATTGAGGGGGCTTCTACCGGAAAACGTTCGATTAGCCATTGTGAAGCTATGTGCATTCTCAATGCAATCTCTCAGAAGGTAATCGATCCAAAAATCATACCAAGGTTACAGAATGATTTTATGTAATGTCTTGTTAGTTTCGAGTTGGTGTTCCCACCATCCTCCTTCAACATCATGACGCACGTCCTAGTTCACCTTTGCAAAGAGATTAACGTTTTGGCTCCTGTATTTCTACACAATATGTTCCCCTTTGAGAGGTTCATGGGAGTCTTGAAGAAATATATTCATAACCGTGCTAGGCCAGAAGGAAGCATATCGAAGGGCCATGAAAATGAGGAGGTCATTGAGTTTTGTATTGACTTTATTCCTAACCTTAAGCCGATTGGTGTTCCTGAATCGCGACATAAGGGCAGACTGGATGGAAAAGGCACACTAGGAGGGGATCAAATAATATGTATGGACGGACATTCTCTCACTGAAGCACACTACATAGTTCTACAGAATTCCGCCATGGTGGCTCCATATATGGAGGAACACAAGAATTTTCTACACACCAAACACCCGGAGCAGTCTGACGACTGGATTACACATGAACAAACGAGGAATTTCGCCGGTTGGTTGCAAAAACGTGCCATGCATGATGGCGATATTGAAGATGACCTGTACTCGCTGTCCCAGTTACCATCTTCGAATATAATGACTTTCAAAGGGTACGAGATAAATGAGAATACATTTTACACGATCGCCCAAGATAAGAAGAGCACCAACCAAAACGGTGGTGTCCGCTTTGATGCAACAACCAACACGGGAAAGGAAACATATTATGGTTACATACAAGACATATGGGAACTTAACTAGGTGGTTTGAAGGGTCCCTTTGTTTCGGTGCAAATGAGTCAATATGACACGAGGCGGGGTAACGGAAGACCCACAGTACGGAATGACAACAGTGGATCTTAACAATCTTGCGTATGCAGACAAACCATTCATCCTAGCGAATGATGTGGCGCAGGTTTTTTATGTGAAAGACATGTCTACCAGTCCGGAAAAAAAAGATAAGGAAGCGAATGGATCATACGACGAGCCAAAGCGCCACATAGTTCTTTCAGGGAAAAGAAACATCGTGGGAGTGGATGAAAAGACAGACATGTCAGAAGATTATGAAAAGTTTGATGAAATTGCTCCATTCACAGTGAATATTGACCCGAGCATCCAGTTAAATAATGAAGATTTTCCATGGCTACGGTGTAAAGGGACACACGCGAAGAAAAAGTTTCACACCCAAAGATCTGGGTTGTGATCGACTTTACTATCATCACTTTCTTCTGTATTTCACACCCAGGAGGGAATCTCTGTAATAGTTAGGGTAGTTATATGTTTTGGCATTTGATACGCGAAGAAATTTTATGTGCAAACAAGTTCTTTCATGCATTTACTGATTTTTTCAGCTAAATGACTCTGAAATTGCAAAGCATTTCAAATGAACTCAGAAAAGGTTGAAAGTTGGCATGGTATCATAATTTCACCCACATAACATGTGCAAAAAAGTAGAGAGGGTTACGGCAAAAACTGGATGCACTTCGTGTACAAAATGGACAATCTATTTTGAAGTATCAGGGTTTCGGACGAAAACTCATCTGTTACGATTTACGAAGGCATTTCATTTTTTAAATAACCTAAGCATTACCAAATTGAATATAATAATAAAACACACTAATAATATTAAACATAAGAAAAAAGAATCACTAAAAAATCTATTTTCAAAGTTAAGTTGTTCACAAACTCGTGATTCACACAAATTTCAAATAATTCAAAATTTAAACTATTCAAATTTGAAAACTACCTGCACTAACCTAAAGCAAAAATATTCACAAAGAAACTCTATATACAGCAAAAAAACTCAAAAATAAATATAACAAAAATAAATAAAGCAAAAAAAATTAAAGCAAAAAAATTTAAGAAAACAAAAAATCCCGCCTAATGGGCCAGAGCGGCCTGCATATGACTAGAAACACAATATTTTGTTGGGCCAGGATGCAGGCCCGCAACGGCCCAGTATGTCCATAGGGCAGCACAGAACAGGTAGGCCCAGTAGGCCTGCTTTGGAGAGGAGCTCGAGAGAGCTACCGCACCGGGGTTTATAAACCAGTGCGGACGCCCCTCGGCTAGCGAGGTGGGACTAAACTTGCCGCATGGACCTGCGCCAACACATACCTTTAGTACCGGGTCGTGGCACCAACCGGTACTAAAGGGGGGGAGGGGGGCGGTCTTTAGTACCGCTTGGAGCCACCACCCGGTACTAGGGGGGCACTTCCCACCGCTTGGCCTGGCGAAAACAGACCTTTAGTACCGGTTGGTGGCTTCAACCGGTATTAAAGGGGTCTTGTATATAAGGAACTACTTCAAAAAAAATCATTTCTCATCTCTCCCTGTGCTTCTTTCTCCTCTGCCCTGTCGCCGCTGCCCCTCGTTGCCGCCCCCGTCGCCGTCGCCGCCCCTCGTCGCCGCCCCCGTCGCCGTCGCCGCCCCGGCCGTCCCCGTCC